>NC_133762.1:25231530-25535905 GCF_036562045.2 Rhinolophus sinicus
AAGACAATCATGGTAGCCGGGCAGGGAAACACCAGGGAGGGGTGGGGCCTGTGGCAAACAGGAGACCTGTTTCCCCATCTAAGGAGGGCGGCTGCTACTGGGTTCCAGTGGATGGTTCCAGGGGAAAACGTGCTACACCTGTTTTGTTCAAGAAAAATGGTGATCCAGATATTTACGCAAACCCTCCCAATTCAAAAGTGTTCAAAACTAACCTGAAAATTAAAAAACGCTACGATGGCCACACAAACCTGTCTGCGGGCTAAACGGGGCCTTGAACCTCTGGCCTACTGGTGTCTTTTAAAACACAAACATATATGAAATGTCCAAAATAGGCAAATCTATAGAGACAGAAAGTAGATTAGTGGGGGGCTCGGGGGTAGTGAGAGCTAAGGGGAAGAGGGTTCCTTCCTGATGAAAATGTTGTAAAATTGACTGTGGCTGATGGTTGTGCAATTCTGAATATACAAAGAACCATTAAATTGTACACTTTAAATAGGTGAATTGTGTGGTATGTAAATTGTATCACACTGATGCTGTAACACACACACACACACACACACACACACACACACACACACAGGAGACTTCTAGAAACCACAAGGTCCTCAGCCCAGGCCAGGAGGAGGGACCCTGAAGACTTGCACTTTTCGTTGCAACATTTTTAGAGAGGCCAGACATCTGGATTTTTATGTGACACTCCCACTTGTTAGAAGTTGGCAACTACTTAGCAGTTTTTAAATCCCATCACTGAGCCAGCCAGGGGACACCCACTTACAGCCACATGCAGTTCCAGGGTGGCTTTTGGGCATTTGGGCAGCACCAAGTTCTGCACCTGCCCCAGGCTTCCTCCAGCCAGGCTGGGCCGTGAGTACGTGACAGGGGTGAAAATGAAATGGGCCCCTGCACCGAGGGACCTGTCCACACACAGGGCACGTAATTAGGGATGGCACCTCTTCCCCAAAAGCACACATGGTGGCCCCCTCAGATGACAGCAAAAGCAAAGGTCTTTTCAATGTCCGATGTGGGTGTTTACCCTTCTACCAGACTGACGGGAGACAGAAAAAGCAGCCTCACCCCTGCGCACAGGGTGATAGGGCTGAAATGATGGTAGAAAATCCTGGGAGCTGGGACAAGCCACAAATGAAGGGATTCTCTAAAGGGCCTTGTGCTGGAATTGTCAACCAGGAAGGACCTGGCACGTTAGATGATAATCCACATCCCAAAAGGGGGGGCACAGAATGCCTTCCTCCAGGCCCCCAAAGCAGGGTAAACAAGAGTTCCCATCACCCTTGACCTTGAAGTTTGAAAGTCCAGAAAGGGCTGACCACTCTACACTACAAGAAGGTTAACTTGGCAGCAGCAACCAAAAGTTAAAATGCACAAAGCCTTGGACTCAGGAATTCCCCCACTAGGTTTCATCCCACAGACATGACGTGCACAGACAAAGGCAAAATGATGTGCCCACAGAGAAACTCATTGCAAAGACTTTGTGACAGCAAAAGACTCCACGTAATCTAAATGCCCCTCAATAGAGGAATGGTTACCTAAATTATAATTCGGAAAGGCAATAAAATTCTGTTTAGCAGCAAAAATAATCGGGCAGCTCTCTGTGCACTCATATGGGAAGATCCCCAAGACATACTGAGTGAAAAAAGCACGATGCAAAAAGGGGAGGGGCGCATGGCGGGGGAGGAGGGGAACCTGTCATGCCTGCCCCCAGAAGTGGACACAGACCTGAACAGCAGTGACCTCTGCAGGGGCCTGAGCACACAGGCTAGGAGGGGCTCACTCATCACTCTCTGGCCACTGGGGTCTTGGGATTTTGTAGCACATGCATCCCTTTTTATTTATTTTTAAAGCAAAACTTATTAAAAAAGCAAAACTAACTCCAGTTTTAGAAGAACCCACAGGCCAAAGTTCTGCCACACTTGCACCAAGGAATAAGTTCTGGTCCCGTAAGAGAACCAGTGGCTCATTTGGACCATGCGTTCGTTCGGCAGCTGTGTTTTGCAAACAAAAATCTGGAATCTCTGGTTGGTCAGAAAGCTAACACGGGACTTCCAGGCCTACAGGAGGCCGGGCTGGTGAGTGAAAACTCGTGATCTTCAGCACCAGTGAAGGGTTGACATCGTCCACTGACAAACATTGTCAGTCCCCCGCAGCTTCCCACTTGCTCTGATTGAGAGCCCTAAGGACAAAAGTGCCCCACCCGCACTCTCACCTCCCAGAGCCTGGCACAGTGCCTGCACCTAGTACCTGCTCAGTAAACATCTGTAGAATGAATACATGAATAATCGTAGCTAATGTCCCCAAAGCGCTCACTATGGACCAGACCCTGTGCCAAGCATTTCCCATGGATTAGCTCACCCAACCCACAACCACTGTATGAGATGAGATAAGTCAAAGAGAGGCAGTGAGCACAGGGCCGAAATCTGAACCCCGACATGTGTCTCCAGAGCCCACATCCTCCCACCACTCAGCCCGCCTGACCAGGGGCAGGAGGGTTGGGGGTCCACACATCAGTAAAGGATGTTTCTTCAAATGATACATAGTCACTCAGTACCAGGCACCGCGGACACAGCAGCAGGCAGGACAGATGGGGTCCTGCCCCCATAGGGCTGCCACCGGAAGTGGGGCATTCACGGAAGTGGGGCAGATCCCACTTCCACTGATAGCACCTGTGTGATCTCAGGCAGGTCAGGCCAGGGTGTCCCCAAGCAGGCTGGGCATCAGAATCACTGGGAGGGTATTGACAAGCCCAGATCCCCAGGCCTGGACCTCTCTCAGACGTGTCCCCACAAACAGTTTTCCACCAGCAGCCACAGTGATTTTCCAAAAGACTAATCAGACTAGGTCACTCCAGGCTTAAAACCCTGCGGAGAGCTGTTTGAGTCCCGGCACCCAGGTGGCACCCATAGCAGTGAAATCAGAGTATCCAGGGGTAGGAGCCAGGCATCCATTTTTTTGTTTGTTTTGTTTTGGAAGATCCCCAGATGACTCCAACATTGGCAAAGTTTGGGAACCATGCCCTGTGTCAGTGCATTCAAACTCAGCTATACTCCACTCCACCCCACTCCACCCCACCCCACCCCACCCCACCCCACCCCACCCCACCCCACCCTAGCCCTAGAGATTGATTTAACTTCATCTCCTATATACAGATGTATGAAATCGAGGTTTTTTGCCTTTTTAAGTTTTCACGTACACCGCACACAACTCTGTGTGTCTTGCTTTTCTCCCTTGACGCTGGAACTGGCAGGGAGTGGCGCGTGCAGAGCTGACAGGCTGCCACCGCAGCCGGCCACTGTGCTGAAGCATCGCTGTGAGCAGCCCCTGCAAATGGGCACTGGGGTCGTTCCCATGAATCGGAACCTGTCTGTTTTAAAGCTTCTCAGCTGGTGCTGAGGGTCAGCCAGACTAGTCGGGAAGCTTTAGCCAAGGTTCCGGGCTGACCCTCCCCCAAAGCAGGCTCATCCTGTGCTAAGAGGCCAGGATGGCTCTCTCCACGGCAGGTAGGAAGACAGGAACTTCCTCCTGAGGGAGGCCAGCCCACTTTGGCCGGGGCCTCTCACACCCTGAAGGCTGATTCAGGGGGCGTGGCCAGCTGAGTCCGTGTCCACCTGACAGCCGCATCAGCGGTCCCCCTGCTGTCATGCCAGCCCCTCCAACACAGTCCAGCACTGCAGCCATAAGTCCATAAATCTGATGTCATCTTCCCCTGCTCATACCTGGCTGGCTCCTGCTCAGGCCTCCATGCATGACCCCAGAATGGGATCCAGACTCCTCCCCAAGGCCTCAGGTGCTGGTCCAGTGCCACCCACTCTCCCCCTTGATCACTGAGGTCCCCCCCAACTCGGGCACCCCCTCTTATCTCCCCTGTGGCCGTGCACATGCTGCCAGATCTTTGCCCTGTGGCACCTTCTCGTCCTCCCTGGGTTGCCATCGCAGCCCCTCAGGTGTCTCCTTTATGTCCTTTATCACCATTTAGTTACTCTGATCATTATTACCCTGCTAATCCCCCGACTGCCATGTCAGTCCTCCAGGGCAGGCACCACACCTGTCTCAATGGCCTCTCCCTGGTTGGTGCCCAGTGCAACGCCCGGCACACAGCACGTCTGCCATGAAGATCTGAAGAACAAATTAATACAGAAGCACAACTTAAGACAGAGTACACTGTGCCCCGCTCTACCTACAGACTCCTAATCGAAACGCCCAAAGCTTGAATGCCCAAAGGGGACCAGCAGGTCACAAGGACACGACATGTGTGGGGGACTAGGGGTTCCTGTGGGCACATGGTGTTTGCCAGGTTGGAATTCATAGAACATTCTTTGCCTCCACAAAGAAACAGCCTCTTCTACATTTTTCTTGAAACTCAAGAGCATCTTTGGTTAATTTGTTTTCCTATTTTAGTCCAGACACATGGTTTATAGAAATCGTTCCCTTTCCTCTTATGACGACTACAGGAAAATCGAAAGTTCGAGCACAAGGGTGAACGGTAACTGAAACCAGCCTCAGTACGGGGGAGACAAAAGGGAAACGTGGGGACTGTGGCAAACAGGGTAAAACTAGGAAACACAGACCTAGGATTTATCAGACTGTCCACTATTTTAAATAATCAAGAAACTCAGGTTTTGCATGAAAATTCTCCATTTTAAAAACTCTGTGGATTGAACCAATCACATCAGAGTGCTGGATTCAGCCTCGGGGCCACCAGTTTGTAAACCCCACATGTGGTTAAAAGACCCAGGTCCCCCATCCTTCTCTGCTCACTCAAGCAAAGACCCTGCAAGTGAGAAAGTTCTGGCTTCCTTTATTTCTTCCATCTAGGCCGTTAACCCCATCTGTGGGCCATAACTGTCCTGTGTCCCAGCACAGGCACCAAATGGAATTCTGAAAGAACCTGCTGAGGAATTCACCCGTGGGTGGGTATCAGTGCTCGGCCCTGCGGGAGCACCCTGAGCTCACCTCCTTGTAAATCACAGGCCACCAAGAGGCAAACATCTCTCTCTCTCCCTGCTACCTTGAAACAGCTTCCAGAAACCCCCTCGAAACTTCCCCCGAAAGAGGAAGTTCAAACCAGAGAAAGAGAGAAATCAAAACACAAAAAACCTGGTTGGACAGAAAAGCCCATGGGCACTGGAAAGAGTAAAACATTCACCTGCCAACCAACCTCAATACACTGCCCTTCAGGGGCTCCTGGATCCTGGGAGACAGAGCGAAGTCCCAGGCACGGCTTCTGCCTTCCTCACTAACTACATCTGCCACTGCTCCCTCTTCTGTCTGCTCCTTTTCTACCCTGAAGAACACCTGCTTTGTCCCACTTGCAAGACCTATTTCTTCTGCTTGAAATATTTCTCTCCTCCTTCTCAGCCAACTCCTATTCATGCTTCAGGGCTCAACCCAAAATGATGCTGCCTCAGGGAAGCCCTCCCTGATCACACCCAGACAGGGTCAGGGTCCCTATGCTATTCACCCTCCTGGATCCTAGATCTGTTCTTCCTCTTCCCTGCACATTTCCCCATGGTTACTACTCGGGTCTCAGCTTCCTCAGAGAGGCCTTCTCTACCCCTTGTCTCACAGACACAGATACCTGCTATCACATCACCCCCTGTTATGTTCTCCACGGCATTCATCACAAGTTGGAGGTTTTGTGTTACATGTTTATTGTCCCATGAGAGCAAGGCTCTGGTGTGTTTCACTGCTGTGGTATCACCAGTACACTGCACATAGAGGGGCTCGAGGTGTTGAATGAAGCAGGTCCACTTTGCCAGGAACCCCAGGACACCCCTAAGGCTGGAATGGGCTGGTCTGAGACTCCTACTGCTCCATTTAACAGCTAAAAGAGCTCTTATGAGAAGGGCTGATGTGGGAGGGACCTGCTGCCCAGGCCTGTTCCCAAACCAGACCTCCCTTCTCCAGCTCCCTTGCCCATCTACAAACAGCTTCAGCTCAGGGACCTGCTAATGAATTAAGCTTTAAGTAGAGGCTGTAAATGACTCTGCTGTAGCAGATTCTGCTTCTTTTGGTAAATAAACTTCAATAAGTGCTCTACATGGGTTTATTGCCGAACGGAGCTACAGGGAGCGGGGCTCTTCATTACAGCTCTTACAAATGAGCGTGAGCCAACCCGTGTCTGAATTAAAGAGAGCCCAGAGTGAGAAAATGAAGCTAAAGCACACAGTTTCTCTTGCAGGCTGTCCCTAATAGAGACAAACTGAAGCTGAGGTTTAGCCACTGGGCACAGTGACATCTCCCTGCTGAGAGCAAGGGAAAGAAGGAACAAGAAAGACACTCAGGTTTCTTAAACCAATGAAAAACTGCAGACAACCCAAGTGCCCATCCCTGGGGCCGTGGTTCATGAGTTACAGTACATCCATAGGATGTCCCTTATTCCTGGAGGGCCTCCGTCTTCTCAGCTATAAAACCGCCACGAAACCTCCTCGCCACTGACTCACTGCCAGGATGCAGTGTCACATTATCCGTGACCAGAGTTCTGCACACTGCCGCACACAGCCCGTGCCCAGGAAACGGGAGTCATTATTATTTGATTGTGGGATCCTAGGAAGGCAAAGAATCGTGCAGACCTACACGCGCCCTGACAAAAGCCACCAGCTTCATATGCCTGTTGGGCACTTAAAATGTGGGCGGTCCGAGCTGAGATGTGTTGTAAGTTCAATAGGGAAAACCTGATTTGGAAAACTTAGTTCAAAGAAAAGGATGGAAACATCTCATTAAGTTTTCTTACACTGAGTCCATGTTGAATTGATATACTGGATACTGTTATTTTAAATACATTGAAACTAATTGCACCTGTTTCTTTTTCCTTTTTTTATGTGGCTTCTACGGTAGAACATTTAAAATGACATGAATGGCTCATGTTTATGGCTCAGATTAGATTTCTATTGGACACCTCTTACGGATACATTCTGATATGGAACTATGTCCACACTATTTTTTTTTAAATTGAGATACATCGTTCCCATAACATGAAGTTCACCCTTTTCAAGTATACAATTCGATGGTTTTCAGTATATTCACAAAGTTGTGCAACCATCACCAATAATTCCAGAAAAATTTCATCACCCTGGAAAGAAGCCCTGTACCTTACTATTAGCGTTCACTCCCCATTTGCTCATGCTGTTTTGAGTAAAGAAAAGTGAGTTGCCGCACAGTATTACAGTGTCAAGTGGGGTTTTATATTATTTATATACATAACCACATCTGTAAACGCGTTTTTAAATGTTTGCAACGGTGTACACCAAACTCTTAATGACAGTTATCTCAGGGAACTAGAGTCGGGGTGGGAGAGAGAAGGAAGCCGGTGCTCAGCCTTTATTTTATATACTTCTGTACTGCTTTTGAGATTTAAAAAGAGAAAGAGTTGAATTTCTAGCCCTAAATAAATAACTCCTGGTGAACTGGGGTAAATAACTTTTTCACGGCACTGTCAAAAACTGGCTTCAGCTGGAAGATTAAAGGTCTAGTTTTAGATCTGTTTTTTATTCTATGCGTTCAAAATAGAAAGTACAGCCAGAGATTAGGTATTTTCCCTCCTAGCAACGTCCCCGCACAGACGCAGCCTGCCCGCTCCCCCCACCCCCCCACGGCATCTGGCAAAAGGCTTGCAGCGGGGCGCCTGAGTGGCCCGGTAGTGGTCGGCCTTCCCAAGAGTCCAGCCTGGCCAAGGGCGGCAGCTCCCAGCGCGCCTGGGTCCGGCGTCCCGGCCGATGCTGGGGAGTCCCGGCTGGGGATGGGAGCCGAGTCTGAGTCCCCGGAGGCCGTCGGCTGGAAGAGATGCGCGACCTGCCGCGGATCTCTGGGTGGCGCCAGGCAGTCACCACTCCGCAAGGGACCGGACTCTTCGGGCCTCCCACTCCAGGCCCGAAGCCCCTGCGCCGGGTGCGAGAGGATGCTGCAGGGAAGCGGAGGGTTCGTGTCCGGGTCCCGGACCGCTGGGGGCCCGCATCCGTCCACTCCTCCCGCCCCGGCGCGCGGGCTCCGGACCCTCAATCCAAAGACCCGTCTCCCGGACCTCCATCCCCCGTCCCCTACCTCAGCCCGGGGCTCGGGAGTCAGGAAGAGCGCGAGCTCGCGCGCTCCGCTGCGCACGGGCTCCGGCTGGTCGGCGTCCACAAGCAGCATCAGGAGCGCGGCGGGATCCAGCTGGCAGAAGCTTCTGGGGAGCGGGTCACCGCGCCCCGACCTCAGAGCCCCGCCCCCGGCGGGCTGCATGCCCCGCGGCCCGCCTGGCGGAGGCGGGGCAGGTGCGCACCCGGCGGCCGCGGCCTGTGACTCCTGAAGCAGCGGGCTGAGTGGGCAGCGCCACCCAGTGGCGTGCATTGCTCATTGCTCCCGGCCCTCGCACCACCTGGTAAACCAGAGATTCTCTAACTCGCAGATTGCAATCTCTTGGGGCTCTTATAAAACTTCCGACATCTAGCCCACTCACAGTCTGGGGGCTTCAACCTGGGCATCAGTACTTTTTGAAGTTCACCAGGTGATTTCAACATACATCCGAGATTGAGAACCATCGCTATAAACGACCCCTTTCCGTTGGAATCCCGGGAAGCAGTGGTTCCCAGCCGCCCGCGGCACTTGAGAGCGCCCTGGGGAGCTTTTAATGGCCAGGAAGCCAGGCCTCACCCCAGGCCGATACAATCAGAATCCCTAGAAGTGGGGCTTTGGCATTAGTTGTTCTTAAAGTTCCTCGGGTGAACCAGCGTGCATCCAGGAAAGGGACCGGCTATCCTAGAGAATCCTTTCATTTCAAGACCAGAGCACCCCCAACACACACAAGGCCTGTCCTCCAGCATCAGTGCCAGGCTGAGAGTGCTGGAAATTAGGGAAGGTGGGGGTGGCGGTGTTCTTCTTCCCAGGGGCAGCTTTTAAAATAAGCTGCCCAGGGAATTCTTCAGCGCCCTAAATCTTACTCCTCATGCACCTCTAAGAGGCTTGTCTAGACCCAGTTTAAAGGATGCATAGGGTGGAGTGCATCCCCACAAAGCCAGGCCAATAAAGTACTAAACAAGATAAAGAGGTATGGGGACGCCTAGAGTTCCAATTTTCCCCTTGATGTCTTTTCTTTAAAAAAAATTTTTTTTTTAATTCGTTTTTAAAAATCGGGCTGGGCTTAGGGTTGCAAATAAATATACAAGACGCCCCTCACCCTCCTTCTGTTAAATCTGAATTTATATTTTATCTGACAACCATAGGTAGGAGGTTGTCAGCAATGCTTGATCTGCCTTCTGGATAATCCGTCACTGCACAATTCCCACTTTCACATTTGCCCACTCCTAATTTCTGTACATCCCTGCCCAAACATTCAGGCCTTCCGGCCAGAGTCATTTTCCAGAAAATTCTTGGCAAAGACTTGGGCCTCAGGTGCTTAGGAAAAGGATTTGATAGGAACTTACTGAACTTGCACTTGGCCATTCATTACTGTCAGATCTCCCTGGTGCTCAGAGCCCTTCCCAGCATCACACACACACACCCAGGAACGGAGATCAGCCCCTCACCCCTGCAGGCTGGCTGGGCCCTCCCTTGGAAAAGTCCAGAAGTGGCCTCAGAGTAGCCAAATAGGCCTGAGTACAGCAAACCTCCCAAACCTCAAAAACATAACGCTAAGAAAAAAAGAAAAAAAGACGAGTTGCAGAAGGCTGGGTAAGGCACTCTGCCATTAACATAAAGTTTTAAAAACATGCAAAAGCACACTATATATTGTTTATGGATACAGACATATGGAGTGAAAATATAAAGCTGTGCATGAGAAAGAGGCAGCAGTCAGGAAAGTGGGTACTTTGGGGAGGGGGGAGAGGAAATTGGAGAGGGATATGAAAGGGGGGTTCAATTATATTTGTAACATTTTATTTCTTCTGCTGTTACAATATTTCAACTTTTCGAATGCCCAAAGTGACTCATTAAAAGCAAAACAAAAAGCCTGGGATATTCACTGAAAGTGCAGATTGCCCAGACCCCGTCCCTGGAGATGGGGCGTCTGGGGAAGTGACCTGGGCTCTTCACAAGCATCAAAGCGATTTATACCCTGGGCCGAGTTGGCTGGCCAGCAGTCATTTTGTTTCTAGTCTCTTTCTTTTTTTTATTCTAATTGTGGGATTATGCCTTAGAAATAATTTGCTAAGAATACAGATGCTTGGAGCCCTGCGCCAACTTTCTGCACCAGCATCTTTGGGGAGCTGGGCACCTGGATTTTAAAAGCTCTGCAGCTGAGTCCCATGCACACCAAAGTCTGAGGGTAACCCCTATCTTGGGAGCTCCCTCATGTTGCTGGCATTAGCCAGGGACCCCTGTGGCAAACCAAATCGATGATTTTAAACAGAGGACTGGATTTTTAAAAATCTCCTGGCCTCTCAGTGCGCTGGATTCAAGCCCCAGCGCCCTGCCCCGGGTCCCCTGCTCTTGGGGAGACCGCGTCTGGGGAGGCGGCAAGCCTGAGACCTGGAATGCAGCCGGCCAGGGCCGCACCCTGCCCAAACCAGTTTGAACCAGCTGCGGGGATGGAGCCGTGGCGCGTCCCCACGAGCTCCCTCTGCCGTCCAAACCCGGCTCAGAGCTGCTGCTCCAGCCTCCTGCTCTCCATCCCAGCTTGGGGTGGGGACGCCGATGGCCGCCAGGCCCTCACGGAGGCCAGGAGCCCTTGTAGCCTTCAGCTGGGCCCTGAGGTCACACACCCTTCCACCCCCACCCCATCTGGCTGCAAAATGGTTGCTTGTCTGCGTCTTTTCAAGATCAGTACTCCCAGCTCAGGCCTCAGGCACACAAGGTTCTACGTTAGCAATGGTTCCCAAGCTTGGCTGCAAACTCCTGGAGAACTTCCAGAAAATACTGATGCCCAGATCCCACCCCAGAGACTGATTTAACGGGTCTGAGGTATGGCCTCGGTTTGGTGAGGTTTGAAAGATCTTGCAGGTGATTCTAACCTGCATTATTCCCGTGTTTGCTTCACTCTGTGGGGATCCTGTGGCCCCTTGGTCTTTACAACAGTCCCTATTGCTAAGGTGTCCTGAGCGCTTCCCATGTGCCAGGCACTGGCCAGGTAGACAGGCCCTGCTATCACGCCCATTTTACAGATGAAGAAACTGAGACATGGAGAAGTTAAATTACTCTCCCAGGATCAAAACTAGTAAATGGAAAAATGTGGAACTCAGATAATCTGATTCTAGAACCCAAATCCTTACCTGCTACTCACCCCAAACTGCCCCCCCCACAAGATAGTCCCCTTTTGGTCCCTGTGGCCCCACCCTAACCCAGCCTGGCCTGTTAGGAAAGCCCCGCCCCATCCCAGATCACCCTTTTCACTGCCCTCCCAAAGCATATTCTAGTCATCTCCCTTCGTGCTCATAATTTTTCAGCGGTTCCCTAGTACCCACCAAGTGAAGTTCAAAGACCTGGCCCTAGCTTGCCAATCTGTCTCTCGCTGCTTTTTTTTTTAATCTTAAATTGAAAATGGGGGCCCATGGAGCAGGGCCAGGACTCAGGTGAGGCAAGAGAGGCACTTAGAATACAAACTGTAAAGGGCCTCACTCTCAGGTTTTGGTACCCAGGGCTGAAGGTCTCCTTGCATTATGTCCCCTGGGCATCCTACATGCCCTGGGCATCCCACCTGCCTCTCCCGAGTCCTGGCCCTGCTACATAGTCTGAGACTGAATGTTTGCATCCTCCCAAAATTCATATGTTGGACCAAACCCCCAAGGTGATGGTATTAGGAGGTGAGGAATCTGGGAGGTGATTAAGTCCTAAAGGTGGAACCCTAATGAATGGGATTAGTGTTCTTATAAGAGACCCCAAGACAGCTCCCTCACCCCTTCCAGCCAGTGAGGACACCGTGAGAAGTCAGCTGTCTGCAACCTGTAAGCGAGTTCTCACCAGACACTGACTCTGCCAGAATCATGATCGTGGACTTCCCAGCCTCCAGAATGGTCAAAAATAAACGTCTTGTTTATAAGCCACGCGGCGGAGGGTATTCAGCTGCAGCAGCCTGAATGGACTAAGACGCCTGCAGACGTGTCTGGTTTGAACAACGTGGTGTTTAAATATGTATGTCATTCAATATGGTGGCCTTTTACAGTTCACTTGTGGCTTCTCTCGAAAAGAAAGGGAAGATCAGGAAACCATGGGCCTGCCCTGTGGCCTGGCAGGACTTGGTCGGTGAAGGAGCCAGCAACCTTGCCCGTGTCTTCCCCAGCTGGTCCCTGTTGGTCCCTGAAGGTGCCCGGTTTCTGACTCTCTGGTCCCCTGAACATGTCCCTAGGTCTGCCAGGCTCCACACCCACATCCAGCGTTTCTGGTCTGGGGTGCCCCAGCTGCCCCTGAAAAGTCCGCCCTCCCTGCCCTCCACCCAGCCTCCAAGGTCTGTCTTCAACGGCCCTTTTCTGACCCCCAAACAGATATGCCCTTTAAGCTTGCCTTCTGATACCTTCCACCTTCTGCTTAGTTATTAGTTTACTATCACACAGGAAGTTCCTGGGGGACAAAGAATATGTCTCGTGCCTGTTGGGGGAATTGCAATAATTCCAGCAGTCTGCCTTTGCACATAGTAAGTCCTCAATTAACAGGTATCTGTAAAAATTTTTTTTCCTCTTTTTTTTTTTTTAAATTTATTTTTGAAATTTATTGGGGTGACAATTGTTAGTAAAATTACATAGATTTCAGGTGTACAATTCTGTATTACATCATCTATAAATCCCATTGTGTGTTCACCACCCAGAGTCAGTTCTCCTTCCATCACCATATATTTGATCCCCCTTACCCTCATCTCCCACCCCCCACCCCCCTTACCCTCTGGTAACCACTAAACTATTGTCTGTGTCTATGAGTTTCTGTTTCTCATTTGTTTGTCTTGTTCTTTTGTTGTTTTTGGGGGTATCTGTAAAATTTGAAGTCACTCTCCTGCTTAGCATCTCCATTTCCCCACTAGCAAAAGCATTTAGAACACAACCCCTCTCCATAGAAGCATCGGGAAAAGCCAGGTTGTAAAAGCATTTTTCTGTCACAGTTTTGAGATGATCGCTCCGTAGAACAGGAAACAGCAACAGGACTTCTTCCCATTCTCTCCCTGAAAAGGAAAGTTTGGAACATTCCCTGTGGTAATTCGATCAGTTTTTTTCTACTCCTTTCCCTTCCACAGCAGAACTACAGAAAGGGCCTTGGGTGGCAAGAGGCCGAGGGGTCAAGTTTCAACAGCCCCGTGCATGCCAACGGTTAGCTTTGGTCTTGGGAAGTGAGAGGAGAATCACGGTTCAGAGGAAAGAGGACTTGTTACCCCTCCCAACTACTGACATGTGGGCGTCGTCTCTGCTTCCACCTAAACAGACAGTGGATGGACCACACTGCCCAACACAAGGTCTGAAAGAGACAGGACTTAGGTTGTGGAGGCCCGAGCTTAGAACTTTCTCATCCGGGCTCACAGCCCCTCTGAGCACGACAGGTCCACCTCCTTGTATGCGAAACTGCTGGGGACAGATGTGCTTCAGAATGAGAACGCTGGCTTTTAGCTGGTGGGGGTGGAGCATCCTGGTGTCAGACTCCGTGTCACTCAGCAAACTGTGAATATCCACCTGACATGAGCTGAGTAAACGCCTTAAGTCAACCTCATGTCAGTTCAGCTCAGGTTTTGCCGGCCGATGAATTTCTGTTGAACCGATAGGAGGTGGAAAAAGCTAATGGTTTTCGGTTTTCTGGATTTCAAAATTGCAACAAAGGAAGTGTGGACTTGTTTTCCTATTTCACAGTTGGGGAAACTGAGGCCCAGGCCCACGTGTATAACTGTTAAGTGGAGTTGAGCTTTAAACCTATTCTCATCCATTGAGATGGAGGAGAAGATGTCAGAAGATACTAGAAAGTAGTTAAGTGCCCTGGTGAAATACTATCCTTTAGACAATTTGAGACACTTACATATATGTTTTCTTGCTTCAGGAAACTGTTTCTCTGTTCATTGGGATTTGAGGGCCCTTTCCTGCCCTTGGAATACATGGTATGGCATTGTGTATACAGTAGGTACTCCCTAAAGGAGATAGCGCTCTATGTGAAACCTGTAGTCATAGCAACAAGCAAAAAGCTGAGGGTGCGGGAGGGCGGAGGGAGGCCTCTGGTTTTAACGATGGCCGAAAGCAAACACAGTGAAATTTAATAAAAGAAAAAAAACAGCATTTACCTTAATGAGGATGTGGGAAACCTTGTCTCCAGCAGTTCAAAGACAAATACAGAGAATTTTAAAATTGAATTTGAGTCCATCTTAAGGCAATGAAATAATACACCTGCTGAAAAGCAAATGAGAGTGAGGATGCTTCAACTAAAACATATTGAATTCAGTACAAAGAGGTAAAAGTGAGATGTCCTCTGGTCCCTGCTGGCCCCTGCTGGGTACAGAGGTGGCTTTGGGAGGGAGCCATTCATGGTGGCTAACTGCACGGGTTCTAGAGTCCAACTGTCTGGGTTCAAATTCTGGCTTCTCACCTAAAAGCTGCGTGAACTCAGCAAAGTCACTTACCTTCTCTGTGCCTGAAGTAAAGACTGAATTATTATTTTACAACCTCAGAGTGTGAAAGCATCTCTTATGATACGAAATTCAGAAGCCGTAAAAGAAAATTTTAACTACAGAAAAATTAAGTTTCTGCATAGCAAAAATTACTATAAGCATATTGTAAAAAGCAAGGGTCATAGAAAAGTTTCTTTATTTGGATTCAGTTACATGGATGTATGATATTTGTCAAAATTCATTGAACTGTACACTTAAAGTACCTTTTGTTGAAATAAATTATACCTCAATAAAGTTGTTTGTTGGGAAAAGTAATAGGACAAGGTGAGAAAAAAAATATTTGCCAACACATATCATAGTCAAAAGGTAATCTCCATATAGAAAGGGCTTCTGGAAATTATAAGAAAAATGTCATATGAGTAAACTATATGAACAGATAATTGGAAGAAAAGTAGCTCAGAATTTAAGGAGCTCACAATCATATGAAAAGATGTTCAGTCTCGGGGGGTGGGGGGTGGGAGATGAGGGTAAGGGGTATCAAATATATGGTGATGGAAGGAGAACTGACTCTGGGTGGTGAACACACAATGGGATTTATAGATGATGTAATACAGAATTGTACACCTGAAATCTATGTAATTTTACTAACAACTGTCACCCCAATAAATTTAAAAAATAAATTAAAAAAAAAAAAAGATGTTCAGTCTCACTCATAATAAGATACAGTCTTCAACCAGCCGATTGGTGAAAATTCACAAGATTGACAAGTCTGTGGGGAAATAGGCACTCCCACTCTTCATTGTAGCATAAACTGGCAAACCCCCAAGGAGACAAAGCAGCAGTCGCTATCAAAATTACAAACATATGCTTTTTGCTTCAGTCATTCCTCTTCTAGGAGTTTACCTTACAAATGTGTTTCCACATGTGCAAAATGACGTATGAATACAATTATTGATTGCCACATAGCTATGATGACAAAAGAATTGATACAAGCTAAAGGTCCATCCTAGTGCATTGCCTAATATATTACATTGGTTACCTACTATGGAGCTGTAAGAGTGGATGGGGATTCAATGCAATGTGACATCCTGGGTTAGGTCCTGGATCATTAAAAGGACATTAGTGGAAAACTGGTGTAATCCAAATACAGTCTCAAGTTTAGTCAATAGCACTGTACTTTTATGCACTAAATGTTTGTGACCCCTGGCCCCCAAATTCGTATGTTGAAGCCCTGACTCCTAGTGTGTGTTTCAAGATGGGGTCTTTAAGGAAGTAATTAAGGTCAAATGAGGGCCTAAGTTGTGGCCCTGATCCCATAAAATTAGTGTCTTCAGTATCCATGTATGAAAAGATGTCAGCGCTTCCCTCCACCTCTCTCCTGCACAGAGAGCACACGTGAGGGTGCAGCAAGAAGGCAGCCATCTACTGGCTGGTAAGAGAGATCTCAACAGAAACGAACAGGTAAGCACCATGACCTTGGACTTCCAGCCTCCTGAACCGTGAGAAAATAAATTTCTGTTGTGTAAACCACCCATTCTGTGGTGCTTTGTTATGGCAGCCCAAGCAGACTAATACATGTACCCATGTTAATTCTTAGTTTTGACAAATGTGCTAGGTTATGCAAGATGTTAACATCAGAGGAAGCTGGCTGGCACTGCTATCTGTGCCACTTTCCTGTAAATCTCAACTAATTCCAAAATTAAAAGTTTACTTTAAAAAAAAAAGAATGAGAATAAAATGAATGAGGAAGAATTTTAACTAGTGATATGGAAAGATTACCAAGATATATGAAATTAGAAAAGCAGAAGCTAATCATAATTATTACCCATTGGAACAGAATGACAGATGAATTGGGGACAAAAAAAGGACAAAGTGTTTTCACTGTGCACTATTTAAAGACTTTTCCTTCTTGTTTGAGCCACATAAATTTATTTACCATCCGTATAACTATTTTGTGAAAAATAAAGAACAACTGGGGAGGCAGGAGAGGATTTGTGCTATAGATATCAAAATGTACTTTAAAGCTTCAATAATCAAAACAGTATGAAATGGTTCCAAAGTAGACAAACAGATCAACAAATCAGAATGAACAAACCCAAGATCATGTAAGAAATTAGTAAATGATAAAGGTGAAATTTCAATTCAATGAGAGCACATGTGAGGGCGCAGCAAGAAGGCAGCCTCCTACTGGCTGGTAGCTTTTATCCAACACATTGTTAGAATAATTAACGAAGCATTTAAGAAAATATCAGACCTCTCTTACTTTCACCTGGAGGCTAAATAATTTTCAGATGGATTAAATATTTAAATGTAAACAAATCATGAAAGTATGGTATTTAAGATAAAATCTTGATAAATATTTATATAATTTTGAAAGGGAAACTATTAGAGACAATAATAAAGGATTTTATTATAGAAAACAAGAAATTCCTACACAATAAATACAAAAGCCAATGATAAACATAGTAAGAAGCAAATGACTAATTAGGAAAAAAAATTGATATGCACAAGGTTGACTTCCTTGATACATAAAACACTTCTACGTATTAAGAAAAGCTCAATACCTCAATTTTTAAAATGTTGTACAAAGGACCCAAATAGAGAACTAATGAAAGAAGAAATACAATAAGCAACAACAAAAAAACACTTTCCAACTTATAATCAAAGATATGCAAAGTAAAATAACGACACACTTTTTTCCCCCTTACTGAATAGGCAGAGTATAACAGTAATAAATCTGGTGGCTTGGAGGGGAAACTTACTCATACATACCCCTAGTGAGGGTAGAAATTAGAACAACCTTTCTGGAAGGAAATGGGTTATATTCGTGAGTCAACCCCCCTCCTTTTCCAAAAAGTGAATGTGCTGTGACCTAATGATTCCTCTTCTAGGAATGTGTCCTAAGGAAATAATTGGACAAAGAACAAAAGGGTGTATTGACAAGCTGTGCACCACAGCACTATTGATAATCCTGAGAAAATGGAAACAGCTCACAATAAGGGTGTTACCAAATGATAACTCACCTGTACACTGAAATACTATAGACAATGCAGATATTGACAGAGAAGACATTGACAAGCTATTGTCCACTGGAGAAAGCAAACTGTAGAACGATTTTTATGTATGCTATGATCCTGTTTTGGTCAAAACACGCATTAGGTAATATACATTGATCTGCCCATGTGCCAAAAATCTTAACAGTGGTTATCTCTGAATAGTGATTTGGGCGTGGCTTTTTTCTTTTACATACTTTTTTTTTCTCTAAAATGTCTCTGAAATCATATATTACTTCAGTGGACACACAGCTTCCTTAACCAGCCTACTTCTCAGAAGCAACATTTATATGTACAAATATTTTTCTCCTTCCTGGGTATGTCTCTGAAGCTCAGAGTAAACCCTAAGGCCCAAAAACGAAGGGGGAAAAAAAAAACTTGCCTACAGTTTTTACTTTTGTCTATTGATGAAAACAACATCTAGGAATGAGCACTTCAACCAGAAAATGTAAAAACAATTAGCTTTAGGAAGAAAAGAGTAAAAAGACGCATGATGTCAATTTGCCGGGGAGACACAGTGGTTCGATGTGCTGAGAAGCCCTAATTGAGAACCATTGAGCTGGAAACGTGCATCAACTCAGGAATAAATTATGTATGGCCACTGTTAAATATTTCATCTATCCTTAACCATTATTTGTGTTCGCAGAGCTAAAAGAGGAAAGACAGAAAATACCCACATCGTAAGCATTCTCAGTCTTCTTAGCTTTCCTGCACCCTGGAACGGCCCCCAACATTCAAACACAAACCCCTCGAAAGAAGATTGAAATAAGGGATCAATGTGGTGGGCCAAACTTCAACTTCACGCCTTGAGGAAGGGATGTCAAGGTGACCTCACCTGCTGCATCCAATTTGTCAACCCCTCAAAATCATGAACATTTTGCTCTACTTGACATGCTGTTTTCAAAACGAATGTTTATGAATTCTTGGTGACATCCAGGCAAAGGGCGGGGGGTGTTCCCTAGGTACCCACACAGCGAGTGGGAAAGGACAGCAAGGATATTTGAGGAGTTGTCAGGAGCTGATGTAGCCCATTCAGCCTTTCACCATTTGGCTTGCTTCCCAGCCACTCTGCCTCCTCTCCTGGCTCTTCTCCCTTTACTGTTCATTTCCTCCCTCTCCCCTGGCCCTGTCTGCTTGGCTGTCGGAGGCACATGCCAGCCCCACTGGGCACGGGCCCTGTGAACACCAGCCAAGGCACCCTGGGGTTGGAGGAAGGGCAGCTCACTAGAAAAACCCTTGTGTGTTGCAACTGAATTGCAAAGGTTTTACTATTGCCTTCCACAGGGGCCTGAAAAATGATTACGATGGCCATTTTTGGGTGAGATTTGCTTGGCATCATTTTTCAAGTATTGTTTGGCGTTTTTTGTTTTTTTGTGTGTGTGTTTTGTGTGTGTGTGTGTGTGTGTGTGCCCGAAGTTTCATTTCACATGCAGGCAAACCAGATTTGTGTATTTACGTGTGTATGCACGTGTAGGTGGCAATGCAAATACCCGCTTTAAAATCAACTAGTCAGGAGTTGTGTGTATGTGTGCTCTGAAGCCACATTTTTCTGCTTTACCAGATAGAGATTCAAACAAACGAAATCTGCATTCTTTGTAAGTTGACCCACGCGGATTGTTGCTCCTGAGAAGGACTGATTGGAGATTCTTTCTGATTCCAGAGGATTCTCAGGTTAGTCACTGAGAAGTTACACTGCTCAGGAATGCTCTTCTCATCTTCACCGGCATAACGGGAGGCCCACATTCGAAAGCCCTCTCCTTGAAAGCTCCTTTACCCAGGCTCAGCAGGTACTTACCAAGTTAATGATTTAGTTTCTGAGTCACTAAGCACACAGAGTTTCACCTGAGTCACCTGGACTACATACCTGAGACAGCAGCTGAGGGCCTCTGGGAACATTAGAGAAAACCTGGTATGCAACTTTTTCGACGATAGGTGTAAGGCTAGCACACACAGGCAGGGCAGAAAGCCTGGGAACAGAATTCTGATATTCCACACGCCCAGGGCCGTGTTTCCTCGGAGTGTGACCTACTCCAGGTCTTAGAAACGGTGCCATGAATGCTATTTCCTTGTCATTTTATGCGTTGCTAGGAGATGGAATGGAAAAGGAATGCTGACATAACCTGTGGGTTGTACTATTCATCAAATTCTAGCCTTTCTCCTCCTTTCTTCTGGCAGATAACCCAGCATAAAAATCCAGCCTGGAGTTTTTAGAGGCTGATTTTCTGTACACCTATAATGATTTGTGTCGGGGAGTCCCAGGATTTGATCAAAAGTGCAGTTCTGGTAAGTCGGGTTCTACTAATTTGGGATGTGGGAACGACCCTCTGCCCAGGGAGACCGAGACTGAAATTACTTTGGCCAAGTGAGTTGATAGTACAATATACGCAAGATGAGTGTATGGAGGCCTTCCACACATCTTTATGAATTTTAGAAGAAATTATAAGCCATGCTCATTAATGCAGCTCTGCTAAGAGTGGAGAGACACAGATGGGCAAGCTGGTTTCCAGAACCTCCCAAACTTTTGTGGGCACAGGAAGCGCCTGGGGAAATCTTGGTAAAATGCACAATGCTGGGCGCCTTTCTAGAGAGTCTGTTCAGTAGAACCAAGGTGGGGCCTGAGCATCTGCATTTCTCACACACTCCCAGGGGCTGCTGTCTGGGGACCACACTGTGGAGTCACCCTGAGCTAGGAGACTGCCTGGGGCAGCCGCTTTGGGCCTGTCATCTCCCTGAAAAACAGAACAGCTGGCATTCACTGAGTACTTACTGAGCCTCAGGCACTGTCCTAAGCCCTTCCTAAACCCTTTGTACACATGACCTTGTACAAGCCTCACAGCGACCTTTGAGGGCTTGAGGGGGCGGTTTCACAGCAGGGGAATTTGAGCCATTGATTGTGGTCTCTATTGAGGTTCCTCAACTGTATAGAGCTTCTGAGACCAGGGCTGGCTGGCTGGGGCCCACAAGTGTGTTTGGTTGTCTCATGAATTGGTTTTTTGCTGTTTAAAAATTTTTTTTTAAATTGGGGAATATTGGGGAACAGTGTGTTTCTCCAGGGCCCATCAGCTCCAAGTCGTTGTCCAATCTAGTGGAGGGCGCAGCTCAGCTCCAAGTCCACTCGCCATTTTCAAACTTAGGTGCAGGGGGTTCAGCCCACCCTCCCATGAGGGAATTGAACCAGCAACCGTGTTGTTAAGAGCTTGCGCTCTAACCAACTTTGCCATCCGGCTGCCCTCATGAGTTGTTTGAAAAATCAGGATGCTTCACGTGGCCGGATGGCTCAGTTGGTTGGAGTGCGAGCTCTGAACAACAGGGTTGCCAGTTCGATTCCCACGTGGGCCAGTGAGCTGCGCCCTCCACGACTAGATTGAGGTCCAGTGACTTGGAGCTGATGGGTCCTGGAGAGACATACTGTCCCCCAATATTCCCCAATAAAAAAATATAAAAAACAAAACAAAAAGGGCTTCCCTTTAAATAAATAAATAAATAAAAATCAGGATGTTTCGCCCAGGCTCATATGGTTAATTAATCTACGACAAAGGACTAAGAATGTAAGTGGGGAAAAGACAGTCTCTTCAATAAATGGTGTTGGCAAAACTGGACAGATACATGCAAAATGAAACTAGACCATTTTCTCACACCATACACAAAAATAAACTCAAAATGAATTAAAGACTTGACTGTAAGACCTGAAACCATAAAACTCCTAAAAGAAAACATAGGCAGTAACTTTTTTGACATCAGTCTTAGCAATATTTTTTTGCATATGTTTCCTTGGGCAAAGGCAACAAAAGCAAAAGTAAACAAGTGGAAGGATATCAAACTAAAAAGCTTTTGCATAGAGAAGGAAACTTTCCACAAGATGGGCAGAGGACCTGCGTATCCATTTCTCCAAAGAGGACACACAGATGGCGAACAGACATATGAAAAGATGCTCAACATCACTAATTTTCAGGGAAATGTGAATCAAAACCACAATGAGATTTACCTCACACCTATCAGAATGGCTGTTATCAAAAAGTCAACCAATAACAAGTGTTGACGAGGATGTGGAGAAACGGGAACCCTCGTTACCACTGGTGGGATTGCAAGTTGGTGCAGCCACTATGGAAGAGTATGGAGATTCCTCAAAAAATTAAAAATAAACTACCAGACGATCTAGCAATTCCACTTCTGAGTATTTATCCGAAGAAAATGAGAACAATAACACGGAAAGATATATGCACCCCTATGTTCGTTGCAGTATTATTTACAGTAGCCAAGACATGGAAGCAACCTAAGCGTCCATTGATAGACAAATGGATAAAGAAGATATGGTACATACTATGTACAATGGACGATTACTCAGCAATAAGAAATAATGAAATCTTGCTATTTACAACAACATGCATGGATCTAAAGAGTATTATGTTCAGTGAAGTAAGTTGGAGAGAGAAAGACAAATGCCATATGATTTCACTTATATGTGGAATCTAAAACACAAAACAAATGAACAAACAAAACAAAACAGAAACAAACTCAGATACAGAGAACATGGTGGCCAGAGGGGAGAAGGATGGTGGTTGGGTGGAAAAGGAGACGGGAATTAAGAAGTACAAACTTCCAATTATAAAATAAGTCACGGGGATATAATGTACAGCATAGGGAACAGAGTCAATAATATCTTAATAACTTTGTATGGTGACAGATGGGTACTAGACTTATCATGGTGATCACTTTGTAAGATATATAAATGTTGTCTGAAACTAATACAGTATTGTATGTCAACTATAACTGAAAATCAATTTAAAAATTTTTTTAAAAATCAGGATGTCTCGTGAAATTCTGGATTTCTGACATCTGAAAAGTTTAAAGAGCTGACAACATGGCCTACACATTGTGTGTGTGTGTGTGTGTGTGTGTGTGTGTGTGTGTGTGTGTAAAGGGAGACTATTTAACAGCCCCATGAACCCAGCCCACTCTGGCTCCTTGGAAATTTGAATTTACTCGTTGCGCTAAGATCTACCATTCTCTCATTTCCATATTTCAAAAGTAATACAATTTGAACTTTCTGCCTTTTCAGATTGATGTTTCTATTGGATTTGTATGTTCTTTACATATTTGACTTGTATCAGATCTAATTGTTAAATAAAATAAAAATAAACAATACTACCTGAAACACAAGTCCAAACATTGTCATCATTATATTTAAACTTTTCCTTCAAACTCAGAAAACTGCCACTAGACCCTGAGTTCTAGTTCCACCTTCACCATTTTCCTTTGATAGAGGACTGCTTGGTCTTCTTTTTTTTCATAGTACTTTATGCTTTTAACTCTCTCCTTTCTAAAAATGTATACCCAAAAATACTTCATAAACTGAGCTGCAGCTGATACCACTGAGTTCACTTTCCTGTGGTCCTTCCTTTTTCATGGGGTGACAGCACCCAGATTCCCTGATTCTTCTTGGACGAACCACCCACCGCCAACCCAGTCCAGAGTCGGGCCCATGACCCAGACAGAGCCAATGAGGCAGCTCAGAGACTTTGGCTGTGCTTAGTGGGGAAGACAAACTTCCTTCTGTGTGGGCTGCTAGCATGACGGGATGTGCACTGAAGTTGGTGGAGGCCATTTTTGCCACCACAGGGGGGTAATGTGCCTGAGAAGAGGAAACAGAGGAAAGCAAGGCAAGAGACGGAGACAGAGTGTAGCCTGCGCTGTAAAACACGGTAGCCCCGTAGGCCCACATGGTTATTTACATTTAAATGACACGAAATTAAAAATTCAGTGTCTCCGCTGCCTTAGCCACATCTCAAATATGCAGCAGCCTCTCGTGGGTCAGTGAGTACTGTTTGGACTGAGCAGATATAGGACGGTGCCATCATCATGGAACGTTCTACCAGACAGCCCTGTGCGATAATTATCTGCGCCGAAGTTCTAGCCTTGACTTTACAGCTACATGAGCCAATAAATCTCTTTTTTCATTTACACATTTAGAGTTGGGGTTATTCATAATCCAACGAATCCAAAGGCAGACGCCTTCGATCAACACTAAGATGACTGACCATGCACACGATTTGGTTTCATGGGGGTGTTTTCCTTCAGTGCCAGAAAAAAACATTCCTGGGCCCAGAAATGCAGTCAAGCAAATGACACTCAAGAATACTGGTGCCGTTTCACCATTTTCTGTTGTCTCTTCAATTAGAAAACAATTGAAGACATAAAACAAATGGATGATGAAAACAGATGTCTTTCCTAAGTACCCGTAAGTGTTTATCAGTATAAGAATTGCAACTGGAATAATGGGCAACACGTAAGATACAAGAATAGTTTTTCCCCTTCAGAAAGTGTTTTACTATCAACAATATGGAAACAAGCTGACACGATGTGCCTCCTGACATGGTCCAATGAGGATATAACATCACAGACGTACCATTCGTACATAATGCCTACGATGAATCTAATTATGAGGAAACAAATCTAAATTGAGGGACTGGCTACAAAACAATGTCTTTACTTTTCAAGAATGTCGATATTATAAAATATAAAGAAAAATTGAGGAGCTGTTTCAAATGAAAGGAGACCAAAGAGAAGTGACACCTAAATGTGATGCGTGATTCTGGATTGGAGCCTGGATCAGCAGAAACATTTTCTGTAAAGGACATTAGAGAGACAATTGATGAGATTCTAGTAGGGCTTGTATATTAGATAATATTATTGTATCAATGTTAAATTTTTTTGAATTTGATAACCGAACTGTGGTTGTGTAAGGGAATGTATAAGAGACTGTCCTTGTCCTTAGGAAATACATGCTTTAAAGGGTTATGCGACTATAATGTCTCACAACCAATTCTCCAGTTTCAGGAAAAAAATAGAGATAAAGCAAATGTGGGTATGATTTGGGCGAAGGGTATACACTGTACTTTTCATGCAGTTCTTTTCTAGGTTTGAAATTATTTCACAATAAAAAAGCAAGCAAGCATAACTGTTCCCTCCCCACTAGTATTTTTCCATGGCAAATCTCTCAAATAGAAAGCAAAGTACTTCAGTGTTTTTCAAATAGTACATCCTAAAATTGTCTTGGGATGTCCCAAAAAAAGTTTTAAAAAATGGAATAGAAAACAAGAGCATTTGTCATTTAATACTTACTTTGCGAAACTTCCAACTGTATGTAGGTATATGTATGTGTATGTGAGCACATACTAAATCACAATGTTCAATGCATTTCTTACTGTGGGTTGAAAAAAATGTTTGAAAGCCATTCTACTGCAGTATCTTCAATAGGATGACTCAGATGACAGTTTACCTGAGACAGCTTGTTTGTGCCCATTGTGGCATAATAGTAAACCCACTCTCTCTCAAGTGTTCTGATTTGGATTATAAATTAGTCACTCTTATTTTAAATCACTTGAATTTCTTTTTATAACAAAGCACAGTAGGTATAAATACGCTAGGTGGCAAAGAAAGGACTTTAGCCTTTTTTTAAGGAGAATGAATTTACATATTATTTGTATGATTAAAAAATTTTTTTTAAAGGTTTCCTTACTAATACTGTATTAAATGTTACCCATCCCGTGGGATTATAATGAAGTAGACAATTAATAATGAACTAGAAAATAGTGATTTTCTATGACATGGAGGAATAAATACTCATTTTAGAATAAATACCAAAAGAGAGCTACTTAAAACGAGAAAACACCTACATACAGCTTGTAAAGAAAATATGAACTCCACTGAATTTTAATATTCATTTATAAACTACCCATCAAATGTTACAAAGTAACTGGATAAACGTATTAGCTTTTAAAATAAGTCTTGCTTGTTTTTAGGGAAGAACTTGGCAGATTACTACACGCTGAGGGCTTTTAAATTACAAAATCTAAGATTAACTTCCTACTTACCTCCCAATAGCCAATCAGACATCCACCCAATCACGGCATTTTCAGTAGTGTAGCAGGATCTTGCTACAGCTGGGAGGACAGACAGTTTGTGCTTGAGCCAACAGGTCAGTCACCATCACCAAGAGACACGCCTTCACAAATAACAAAGTCAAGATTTTCAATGTCTCCAAGTAGGCACTCACTCCCAAACCTGCTCTGAAAGTTCATCATCCACATTTAAACCCTCCATCAATCTAAAGATGGGAAATCAAAGCAACCATCAGTTGCTAACCATGAATTTGAGCAACTTATGGCATAGAACCAGAACACAGCTGGCCTTTCCTTTTTAATTTCTGACTTCCATGATTTTTCCTCAACATCAAATTTAATTCCTTTCCCAGACTGGAAACTTAGAAACAGCAAGGATTTCAGATACAAACAGCAGCACTGGGGTCACATTTTGGGGAGAAAGGGATGTTTTAGTTCCGTACACTTGCTTCACGGACCCTGAAACCAAGATGAATATATGGTATTGAACGTAACACAATCTGTACCACGATGTGAAGAATTCCACGGCCAGGATGTTGAATTCTTATTTCGAGGGTATTTCAATCTGTTTTTAATTGGGGGAAGGAATTAGAAGGATTATCCTCCACACTGGTTGAAGAGTTAGTACTGAGATCAACTAGCCAATGACAGGGCGACTAATTTGGGATTAGCAGTGGCTCAGGAAGACGGTCAGTTTTATCTTGGGCCTTTCTAATTTTTCAGTATAAATTGAATTCAACACATATAGGGTGGCAATGAAAAGTATAACTAAATGAATTTGAGTTTCAGAAGATAAATTCTCACACTACATCTTAAAAAACATAAATGATAACTCTGGGTATCAAGCAGTTTCTCACATTATCAGAATTAACTACATTTTAAATGCTATCTTCCAGTCCACAGCCACACGTGCACACAACTTGCAGTAAATGTACATACAATTCGGTGTTTATCTTTTATAAATTAAAAGCTAAGAAGCCAGGACCTTGCTGTAACTTATGCAATAGGGTAAATGATTGTTGGGTGGCTTCTCATGTATTTGCAAACAAGAAAGTAGCCTTAGAGAAGTCTATCTTTATTTGTAAAAAATAATATACAACTAAAGCTAATTTGATTTTTAAAATCAAAGTTCATTTAGTGATAATGTACATTTTATAATAAAATTGTAGTAAAATACTGACATTTGATAGTTTAAACAAAGTATCATTCATGTAAAAATCATGTTGTCGCATGTAAAATTTAATTAGAAAATTCAGTTCATAAAAGTACATATATTTTGTTGATAGCGCATGAGAACATTATCATAAATTTACTTAAAAGATACAGAACAAAATTCACAGTTAGGCTTGACATTAAGTACTATAAAATTTTATGCTGAATCCACCGATATTTTTGTTAATAAGATACATTTGAATTAATTCCGACTATCAATGAATTGACATTTTATTGTAGAACCAAGATTTTGGTTCTACAATACGTCTAGTAATCAATTATTTTACCGATAATTTAAATGAGAGCTCTAGTCGAAAACACCACTGACATATACCCTTAGTAGGATAATTAAAATAAAAAGCACTAGCAGCTTTGATTTCTACTTTCATGAATACATACAAGGAAAATCTGTATTTTACAGTTAAAATTTGTACAAAAAGTCAAGCCCTGTAGTTTTTCCCCATGAGAAAAGTTCTGATGTTAAAACTTTGTTTAAAAAAAGAGAGAGAGGTAGTGTGTGAAAGTATTTTTACTTAAAATGTTGAACCCCTGCACCGCTTATAATATAAATGAAATGTAACCTTCTACATAGTAACATTTTTGCCATTCAAGAGCCAAATTTACAAAACTCACAGAATGTTAAAGCTGGAATGCCATTAAAAAATAGTGGTACAGAAGTGGAAGAACTTGGGTGAATTCAACAAAAAGTACATTGTATGACATGTTGTGCAGTTAACAGTTTAGTGACAATATGTTTAGTGGTCATGTGAACAAAATACATTTAAGTATTCTGAGTCAAGTGAGTTTCATTTAATCCAGACTTTGCTTCTTCATATCCTTTGACCATATAGTGAAAATATCCTTCAAAACGGAGTCCTTTGATTCTTCATTGTTTTCATAGCACACAATTGTTATAAAGGTGTCCATCCTAGCCCTACCATAAAATTAATCAATAAATAACTCTGAGAGAAATATCCATAAGCCACAGGGAACTTACGTACTTCATCCTCGTCTCAGCTTCTATGTACAAACATACTGTAGTGTTTGGGCACAGTGTACAGTGAAATCAGGCAAGGAATGAAGGTTAGCAGCCTTACTCGTAACTTGTTCTAAGTGGATGCATTGGAAAGTAATAAATAGCCTCATAAAATTAATAGCAATAAACTCTACCTGTCAAAGGTGAATACTATATAATTTTCATAAAGTGTAGGCAGTGTTCCTAGAAATCCCATTAAGGAAACCCAAATTGTTCATATAAAAAGTGCACAAGTTTGTCCTGTGTGTAAAAATCTCTTAATTTGGGTGCATTTTTTTTTATCCAAAATGATTCGCACTATTCAAATACATTACAAGAGTATAAAAGCACACCAAAAACACACACACAAACAATAAAAGGAATGATTTCCAGTAAGATTGGGAATGCAGATGAGAACAGGTTAAGGTTAAGGGAGAGTCTCCCATGTGCCCAGAGTCCATGGAATTGCTTTTCAGAATAAGTTATACCCACATGGAATGAGTTTGTAAATCTGAAAGCAACAGGATGGACAAACATGAACTTAAACAACGGTTAGTTTCTTACTTCGGAAACATCGTTTCAATGCTTTATAACATAGGAAGCAACTCCTAAAAACAATCGGGTTGATTTCTTAGAAATTAGAAAGAAAAAAAAAAAGCACTTGAAAACATTACTTAGTTACAATTCACAACAGAAGAACACTTAAAAAATGAAAATAAAATACAGGAACATAGGAGCTGAGGTCCCCAAGGTACCAAAAGAGAGAATCAGACGTCTTCACATTAGAATTTTTAAAAATATAAAGAAAAAATTAACTGGGCTCTGCACAGCAGGTTAAATATGCAACCACTTCAGACGGAAATGATCTAGTCCTCTCACATAGTTCTGAGAATGTGCTCTAACATCCAGTTCTCTAGAGACAAAATAGCAAACGCACATCTATCATTAGCAAAGGCCCCTTTGTTTTAGACTTAAATTCACCTCTGACCCACCCAAGTTCATATTAGCAATGATCAAACTACGAATTTAGTAACATTTTAAGCTTACAATATTTTTTCTCATGCCTATTCCAAGTCGCTGGTTCAGAGGTATATATGCTTTAAACTAGCCAAATGTACAAGTCCCCATGGCACCCTCACACAGAAAACATTCCAACAATGGTTTCATAGTGTTATGATGGTTCCATCTTCTTCTAAGAGTTTCTGATCCGGAGCACGTGTTTCAAATTCTGTATTTGTGCCACTTGCTATGGGTGCTAAGCTCACTTCATTAGAAGGAATAAAACCATTCTGCCCAGACCCCACACTGAGTTCTATCTGCGTTAATGATTCCAGGCTCTCGGTAAGAGGGACGGCTTTAGGGATCTGCTGTGGGACCCCATTGTTCTCGATAATAATGTCCTCTTCCTCGCTGTCTTCATCCTCGGGCTCAAAGCTCGGCTCCAGCTGCTGGGGGTAGCCGAGAAGGCTGTTATCCGTGGACTGGCCGGAACTGCCCGAGGTCCGACTGTTCCTAACAACATTGTTCCGCTGGTTTGCCGGTCTCACCGTGATGATGAGGTTGCGGCTGTTTGCGATCATCATGTCTGTCACTTGATCCAGACTCTTCCCTGAAACTTCTATGCCGTTGACTTCCAAAACTTCATCATTAACAGCTAATAGTCCTGTGCTTTGAGCCAGACCTCCGGGGACAAGTCTGGAGATGAAGATTCCTGGGACCTTCTCTAAGCCGTGCGGTGTTACCCTGACACTGGAGCCATCCCGGATGTAGAATCCTAGGGGTTTCTCGGTGCCGTATTTGTAAAGACGGACCCTACGATGTGTTTCTGGGAGAATGTCCACATCTATAATAGATGACACAGGTCTGAAGTCCTGGGGCATGCTAATGACTAGATGGGGCTTTTTCCTGTGGTTGTCGGGACGCAACACATTGGTTAAAACATTCTTCTTCTTTATTAGCGTGTCTGTACCAAAGGCACTGTAGTCTGCTTCTTCTGTTTAAAAATAAAATAAAATAATTATGGAAATGCTGTAAAAACACCCATTTATCTACGGCTGAATCTGTACAGAAAAGATAGCTAAAATGCATTTGGTACATAAACACACTAGTTAAATATTAGCTTATTCTAAGCAGATGAAAATGTAGTGCAGCAGTCAGGCGATATCAGAAACGACCACTAGGTGGCCCTCTCAAGTACACATAAAATTACCAAATGTTGAAGTTAAATTTGATAAAGCTCAACAACTATGAAGCAACATTAAGCATGGCAAATGAAATTCAGATAAGTTTTACAAACACATTCTTAAGCATTATTTCACACAAGTTACTTAAAATATACTTTTCCTTCATTTGTTTAAAACACCTCCAATTTGCATGTTTGTCATATTCAACTCAATGACAGGAAAGGGGACACTTTGCATTCCCAAGGCAGATCAACAGCACAAACTCAAATACCTGAGGTTGGCTGGGCAGATAACGTAATTAAATAAAGCAGATAATACACACTAAGTGATAATGTAATTAGATGAATGCATATCAAACACAGGAATTTGGGGATTCTGCAAACACACTCTCCCTCCGTTTTCTGAGGGAGTTCTTAATTTTTCCACTTTTGAAAGAGGCTGAGGTATACGATTTTTAACTTTTTTCTTCACTGTGTGAAAAACAATAAAGTGCAGGGACATTTTGTCTCAGTGGTGGTGACGGACAACAAGCTGGAGAGCTCCTGCCCCATTTAATGGCACAGCGGCTCTGCACCCAGGAAGCTTTTCTTCACTTGAGTGGCCAAATCCAATTTGCCCGAGAGTGTTGTTTTTTAGGTCAAAATCTTCCCATTTTTAAATGCTGACACGCAGTTAAACAACAACAAAAACTTGTTTGCGCTCAATGACATCTGGGGGTTGAATTCATTCTTCAAGCCAACAAGTTATAATCTCTGATGCAAAGTAAGGGAACACAGGGCACCTAAAACCAGATATTCTTAAATTACATTGCTGAAGAAAGACAGTCTACAAACAAAACATCTTCTCATCAGAGAATGAGAAGTAGAGAAGGAAATGAAATTAATAGCAGGCACAAAAGTGGAAGTCATGTTTTAAAAATAACAGGATAAACTAAACACATAAGAGTCTCCCCTCACCCCCATCTGCAAAGAACTAGTTCAAAATCCTCGACTCAGCTACTGCTGCAGACAATAGTAACATCACCCTTTGTACAGGCCTTTGGTATTCTCTCGCCTGACTCTCACTCCGCCTTATTGATAAGTATTATCATCTTTACCTTACAGACCAGGAAGTAAAGGATACAAAGGAAGTTACAGAGAAAAGACCCGATCCAGGTCTTCCTAGGCAAATACCTTGGCGTTCCCAGGTTGTATCAACTGTGTGCCGGAGAATGGAGAACCTCAGTGTTCTTTTCTCATGCTACGTGGACATCCTTCAAAAGCTAGTTTCAGAGAAATATACAAGACTAGGGGTCCTTCATTTTTGGCATTTTCCCCCGAGGATAATTTTGTCTTCATTTATAAAGTATCTGCACTTGTTCTTACAAACACAGAAATTTATTTATAATTTCGCTTTGGCAATAAATCCACTGACACAACAATCTTTTTGGCAAAATTTGGCCAAAAATCTAACAACAATCATCCTCTACTAAATGTATTTTCTCTAAGTTTTGTATATTCATTTTCAAACAATCAATGAAGAAAGCCCACATATTTATAAGGGAAATTCCAGACCATACAAACTGAGAACAAAATTAAATTGCCTACATACCTATTCATGGGAAACCTGACAAAACCCCCAAATCTGCATAATTTGGCATCGCATCCAAACTGTTTGAATGCTCTCTGCTAAATTCTCAGAAGCAATATGCCCAGTACAAAGCCTCCTTTGTCCTCCCATGGAGCTAATCAGTTTCCAGCCACTGGGAAAAGAAATATTTTGGCAGAAAGCCAGGGTGCAGGGTGTTAAAGTGTAAAGGTGAATGTCCACAGGGAATGGGAGTTCACTTTCTACCTGAGTATGTATATCAAAGCACTGAACTCAATGAGATGGAAAGTTTGGAAACTTGGTTCATAGCAACCTTCCACTTGTATAAACCCAGGCTTATGCAACAGTGCATGATGTCAGCTCACGTAGCAAAACCTCCCTTACCGAGCCTGGCCCTCAGCCGGCGTCTCCGCTAACTGGAACGGACAAGGATCCACCTGGACGGCCACTGAACAGCCACATTCCCTGCAGGCCCTCCCTCTGAACCTTTTACGCTTTAAACGTTAATTCTGAAAAGCCTGGTTATTTCATTCCTTAGCTCAGAGTCCTAAGTTACAGATTCAGAGCGGGGACGGGGGTGGGGTGGGGGGGTGGGGGGAGGTCAGGGCCCACTAGTGAGTGGCAGGCACAGATACGAGAAATAAAAGCCTACAGTGGATAATAAGCAAATCTAAAAAAAGAAAAAACTTTACATAAACACCGTCAGCATCTCTGTACAGTAACAAAACCGTAACAATTCATGTTGGAGTCATCAAGAAAGTTCAAGATTATAATGTTTGAAGTTTAGCAGGAAACAGGGAAGAATGAAAGAAGTTTTGAAACTGTTCTAATCCAAGGGTTATGACCTTCCCTGTAAGGAGTGATATAGCAAATATAGCAGGTCAGTCTGTGGCAAAAGCAGCCACAGGCAATCCATAAAGGAGAGCATGGCTGTGTTCCAAGAAAATCTTATTTACAAAACAGCCAGCAAGCCTTCGTTTGCCAGCCCTTGTTCTAATCCAAAATGGTTAAATGAAACAGATCTGGCAACTTTAAAAGGATAAAACGTCATTGGAAGCAATATTCAAATTTTGCAGATCCCCTCTTCTTAACACAAGTCAATCAGCGAATGTCCCAGAAGCGCCTGTCTGTAGCCAGGCTCCCTGGGCTGCTGACGAAGTGAACAGAACAGGTAAGGCGCTTACTTTCACGGTGCCTACAGTGTAAGTGACGAGATGGCAACTGACAGTGTCAAACCATCACATCATTACAAGGATGCCGAGGGCCGCCGTGTCTGCTGTGTCCTGGGAGCCTGTATGTAAGTGGGAGCCCAGCCGGGTTCACAGGGGAAGGCAAGGCTTCCCCAGGGAAGTGAGACTCACGCTGAGACTGGAAAAGGAGCCAGCAGCTAATCAGGGAGGAGGGAAGGATGGACTTTCCAGGCACAGACTACAACGAATAAAGAGAGGAGCGGGATGGGGGAGACGCAGGAGTCCAGGTACTGACGGGCCGCTTAGCGTTTGGAATGCAGTGAGTTCATGGGTGTGCGAACACCAGTGCGCTCACACAAACCTCCAGTCCAGCCGACTACACACCTAGCTGCATGGCCCAGGCGGTGGCTCCTAGGCGACCAACCTCTACAAACAGGAGACTAACTGCAGCACAGGACAAAATGATGTAATCAGGAGACAGGAGGGGAGGCTGCTGGTGTCCACAGCGTGGACTGTGGACAGCACAGGTAATAATGAGGAGGAGGACATTCTAAAATAGTGATAACAAGTATAGTAAATACGCAAGCCAATCACATATTTACTATCAGTCAGGGATCATGGACTGTACATAATTGTATGTTCTATACTTTATACGCCTGGCAGCACAGGTTTGTTTACACCAGCACCACCACAAACACGTGCGTGACTCGATGTGCTACAACAGAACTTTTCAGCTCCATTACAATCTTATGGGGTCACCTTTGTATATATGGTCTGCTTCACTGACAGGAGCCCCATTATGTGGCTCAGGACTCAGGACTGCAGTGAGATTAAAGGGTGGGTGGGGAGGGAGGAGCAGTCCAGAGCCAGTCAGAGGCAGCCAGGGGCCAGGCCGACACCCAGGGCCTGCAGGGAAGTGTTAAGGCCGATGGCGGCCTTCTGCCGAAGGGCAACGGGAAGCAACAAGGATTCTGGTTGCTCCGTGAAGCTCACGCTGGCTGCAAGCTGGAGAATGGACCTGAGGGGACGGGGGGAGACCACTGCTGGGACAGGATGCTACCTGACCTGGAGCAGGTGGTGGAGATGGGGAAATACATTCGAAAAAAAATCCAAACTCAGTTTTAATCGGCTGGTGACTGAAAAGTAGGTATGTGTCAAAAGCGACTCCCAGGTTTCTGTCTTGAGAACTGGTGTCATATTCTGAGATGTTGCGCCACAGTTTCTTCTATTTTATTTCACTTTTTATTTTTGAGGCCATATCTTTTGTTAAATTATCTTCTTACAATTTACTATTAAAGTGTATATCCTTTAGACCATTTCTAAATTAAACCCTGATTCATTAAAATATAACCTTATGATACATTTACAAAATAACGTCCACTGCACAGGGAAGTTCGAAGAGATTATTCAGGTGCCTGCCCAGTTTCAGGTGTCTGGGCCGTAAGGCCATGTCTTTAGTAAGATGATGTTTAAAGCGAGGCCCTTCTAGTGTTTCTAACAAACTCCTCTGAATAAAGCCAAGACGTAAACGTAGTTGTGTAATGCCATACAAAAACAGATGGTGATATATATATATATATATATAGCAAGAAGCGGTGGTGTAGATATTCTGATCCGATCTGGCGAGGAGTCTGAGCCTCTCGACGGACCCAGACTTGGCTAATCATCAGGACGACCTGGAAGTTTTTAACAAATGCACATTTCCCTGGCTGGATGCCACACCTACAGGAATGACCTATATTTTAAACATACAACCTTTAACTATTTTCTAATGCTGTTTACTGCACAATAACCTAAACAAGGGAAGGAAAACTCTACTCTGTGCCTCCTCGCCTCCCTCCCTCAAATGCATGAGGACACTCTAAACTCCAACAGGGAAGGGGGTTGGCAAAAGGCCTGCGTGTCCTCTTTGTGAATATAACTTTTAAGATATTAGGTTTTTTGTTTTGTTTTTACTTCCATGATAACAGCCCTAGAAATAGAGTATGGGGTTTTTCTTCTCACAGAAAAAAATTATTATAAAACATAAAACTTTTCATCACTATCTTCAAGTTCACGCAATAGTCATTTATGTATTCAATTGTGAGCTTTCACATCAAAGAAACTTTATTTAGTAGAGTGTATCGGATTTTAAAAGATCATGTGGCTTTAAATTTTTAAATGGCTTTGTAATTTGTTTTTAAAAAATCACTTGGTACTGCATCAACTGTAATGGCTGCCCTGTTGATTCCTAAATTGGGTTCAATAAGCCAAGAAAACAGAAAATGTGTTATAACTAAGCAGTAAAATGTTAACTATACTAAATGTCATGCTTCATGTTAATTTCTTGAATTTAATGTCCATTAAAGCTTACATGAAATCAGCTTTCTACTTAAGCATCTGTTGAGCTTTGACAGAAAAAGTATTACCGTGAGTCACAGGGCACTGTGTAAGTCTGTAAGACAGAAAGTTAACTCATACTTAAATAAGGTAATTCCAGGTCTTCAGAGGTAATCTGCTGAAGGCTGGGGTGTGGGGGGGATGTGGGGGTGTGAGGTGTGGGGGTAGGGGTGGTGGTGCTTTAGCCAGGGTGGTCAGAAGAGACCCCTCTGAGACAGTTATTTGAGCTAAGATCTGAAGTAAGAGGAGGCAGCCATGGGAAGAACTAAAGGGAAAGCTTTCTCAACAAGAAAAAGCCAGTGCAAAAGCAGAGACAGCAACCAAGTCTGAGGACAGAGAGAAAGCCAGTGTGGTTGGCTGTGATGAGGGGGAGGGAGACTGGAGGACGATGAGCTTGTGACGTCCAGACCAGGAAGGCGTTTATTCCGAATGCACTGAAAAGCCAGTAGAGGGTTTAATGCAGGAATGAACTGACCAACTTAACATTCATTATTTGCTTAAGCCATATTTGTATTAAATTTATATTTTTAAAAACAAAACTTCACTGTTGAAGGGACTGCCTATTTCTAAATCAAACTCTAAGGGCTATTGATTGTACTGGACGTTCACCTTCACGACACAGAAAACTTGTGTTCACATAGATACATATTTAAAAAAGAAATAGCGGAAGATAACCCACCTTAAAAGATGTTAGGATTAATCTCATGATCATGTAAGTGTTACAATTCCAGTAACAAAAACAGGTGGTGGTATAAACCAGCTCCTATACTCTGTCTAACAATTTCGTCAGGTGGCAGTAGTTAAAAAGTCATTCTACATTGGCATACACATTCCAAAGAGCAACTAAATTTTTAATGAAAATTACAATTGCTAACCAGAAAGGCCTACTAATCAACAATAGATTTAAATCCTTCTGCTTACAATGACAAATTCCACTCGAATGTTTGGTCCTTTTCTCCTCTACCTTTCTTCTCAGGGTTCTGTACACAGCTTTCCAAGCGTCTATGCCTGGTCTTCATCTCCGCTAGTCCTGATGTCTACTGAAAATTTCAACTCTGACAGCCTCTAGATTTCTATCCGAAGCACCAGTCTACCATTTCCAATTTCCTAATGACATGGTTGAAATTCACCAGCCAGATAAACTTTTTTGTTCTAAAACCAAACCGATTTTCTTTCCAAGTCAATCCTTCTTCCAAATTCTGCTTGTTTCCGGCACCGTCCCCGCACCAGGCTCAAACCCAGAAAGCAGCTCTCTGTTGGACAACTCTTCAACGCGGCACCATCCAGCAGAGCGCAGTGACTGTCAAATACTCCCGCTGTATTTCCACAGCTACTTTCCTCACCTACCGCCTTCCCTGGGGCTCTTCCCAGCTGCCTCTTCACCGCCTGCTTCTTGCTCTCTCCTCTAGAAAGCGGCTCACTCCAATTCTTCCCAACAGCCAAATTAATATTTCTAAAGTAATACTCTAATTGTACTCCACCAATTATCTACAAAATCCATCTCAGGGGTCTCTGGGAAAACTGTGTTTGTCAGTATTTTGTAAATAGTCAAGGGGAGGTTTATTCTGTTGGTGGACTTTAGTTCTTCCAAACCCAGAAAAGCAAAGATACATGACACATAATCAGTGGAATTTCAAAGCCCTGGGAGTGGTCCAATGCTTATCAACTGGCTGGAAAGAAAGTTTCATCCTCAAGGGTAATCCCTCCCATTCTCCCAAATTGCTTTCTGGGTTGGTTTACAGACATGGTAAAGCTTTAATTATCCCACCAATACTGGGGGCCTGCTGCTCTCATGCTGGCTTTCTAAACCTCTTTATTTACCAAAGACAAAGGAATAAATGGCACACGACATGCCCATCTGCAGACAAGACACACACACGAAGGAGGCCATGAAGTTAAAAAAAAAAAAAAGAAAAAGTTTTAGGATTCAAAATACATTTGAAAATGCTTGCCATATAGAGTACTTATTTCAAATGTTCATTGTAAGACTAATATCAATGTTTACATTCCTCCAAAATAATTTTCCAGAAAATTAACTAATTTAATTTCTGTGAAAAATATTCTAAAAGAGAAAGGAAACATTTACTGCCTGCCTGCCTACTACTACGTGCCAGGGCACTGCACTTAGTTCATTTGATCTTTCTAATAATCCTATGCGATAATATGTTCAGTTTATACAAAAGGACACTGAGATGTAGGAAGCATAACTAACTTTCTTTCAGGTATCTATTAAGTAGTAAGCACAGCACTTGAAAGTGGGTTGCCACCAAAAAATTAAAATGTTTCTCTGACTCCAAAGTCATACTCTTCCTACCACATCTTTCCGAATGGACAAAATTCCATTCAATGAAGTGAAGATTCAATACATGGGCTGGCCCCGTGGCTCAGGCAGTTAGAGCTCCATGCTCCTAACTCCGACGGCTGCCGGTACGATTCCCACATGGGCCAGTGGGCTCTCAACCACAAGGTTGCCGGTTCAATTCCTCGACTCCCGCAAGGGATGGTGGGCTGTGCCCCCTGCAGCTAGCAATGGCAACTGGACCTGGAGCTGAGCTGCGCCCTCCACAACTAAGATTGAAAGGACAACAACTTGACTTGGAAAAAACTCCTGGAAGTACACACTGTTCCCCAATAAAGTCCTGTTCCCCTTCCCCAATAAATTAAAAAAAAAAAAAAAAAAAAAAGATTCAATACATTACTAATTTCTATTATAAAAAAATCTAAGAGGGTTAAAATTAAATTAAAAACACAGAGTGTCTAAAATACACTTAGTGCAGTGTAAAGATAATCATTAACCCAACAATATCACAAATGTTTTAAACCCACTTATTAGTTAATATGGTAAGAAGATTCACACAAAATGTGTATTCATTACGTCCACGGCAAAGTCCTTATATCCAATATTAATGAGGAAAATAAGCTTCTATTTCTCGAACTATTTTTGTAAGCAGCGGTACTTACCCTTTTTTTGTATAAAAATCCTAAGCAGTGGATTGGCCGTTGAAACAGCTTTGTGATAATTATCGTCGTTATTTATTGGTAGTAAGTCTCCATGGATGTCTGCATAGCCGACTAAAACATCAACATTGGGGATCTTATGAACATGTTGTAGTAATCCATAAAACTCCTCAAACTTTCCAGGTTTTGATCTTTCCAGTGAAAACCGACGAAATTCTGCTCCAAACTATAAATATAATAAACATATCCATTAAAAAAAAAACAGGACCAAATTTTAAAATGCATGCCATAGAAAAATCAAGAGGCATATCATTTCCCTTAATAAAGACGATAACTCCAGTGACACAGTCTCTTGTCAGAAACCTCATTCCCTGGCGATAAAACAGCATTAAGAAAGGCACAGAAATGTGCCTTCTCACTGCCTCGTCTCTGAAGGGCACCCCCTTCAAGAGATGCAGGATCCACTCAACCCCTGGGGTAGCCAGGCCTCACTGGGGACTGTCCTGCACAGTGTGTGACTCAGCTCAAACCCTGTCTAGGGCTTGAATCTTGACAGCAATACTCTCCTCACTCAGGCCACAGGGTCACAAGATGTGCCCAAGTCTTTATTTCGACTGTTAGCAAAAAGCATCTAAGTTTCTTCCCCCATAAAAGGAATTACAATTTCACAGGAAGTGGCAAGAAGTAACAGAAACATATACAAAAAACTTCGAACTTCTTGGGATTTAAGGTATGATACAAATGGAAGTATATCATGTAAGAAATAGGTCTAGAGATAAGATGCATCTTCCCTATGTTAATACTGTAAAAAAGCTTTATTAATACATCAAATATATGTCCTACAACTATCCAATTAATGCAAGAAGTGTTTATGTGCTTGGCACCATGCTAGACCCTAGAGATTGAAAGGCTGAGGAATACACGAGCTCACCAATTAGTGAATAAAGAGAAAAATTACATCAGAGAGGTATTAAGGGATCACACAAACAGGGAGTACCAATATTTATCTTCCCAATTCTGCTTCTGAGGTCTGCTTCCCTACTCCAGAATCACAATTCTGCTCTCCAAATGTTAAATTATTAAAGTGGCTCTTATTCAACACTAAGGGCTGGCTTCATTTAGTCTGTAATAAACAGGATCTATCTGACTTACTACGGGACTAGCATGGCATTTCCCCCAATGTGGAAACCTACGAAAGGTTCTCAACCTGCCTCAAAAACGCATACCAGCCAAGTTTGGGAAATGCTACGTAACTACAATCACACTCTTAGGAATCAGTGGAGACCACACATTAAAAGCTCAGTTAACTCCTGTGGTTGATTAATAAAAAATAAAAAAAAATTTATTATCAGCACCTAAATATCTATTATCAGCACCACTAAGACAACCTTAAGCATCATGCAGAGAAAGTCCCTATCAGAATAATTTGAGGTTACAAATGTGTCAATTCATTCTCCCAAGGACCCTATGGGATGTCTGGTGTCACAGCTTTGTCTGTACGAAGTTCATCGGCCTTGCTTATACCCACGCTACTCACTAGTTTCAAATTAAAATAAAAATTCACTAAAACTACCTCTTACCGCTAATAAATAATTAAGTTTCCAAAATACATTCCTGAATCATAAACATTAATATTTGTCAAGAAAATAAGGTGACTCATACCTAAAACTCTCAAAAAGTTTAGTCACACCTTCTCATTTCAAAGTAAATAAAAACTCAGGCACACCCTTCATATCAGTGAGCGTTATGATGTTATCAAAAGTCATAGTTTCTCCTCCATTTTCTTTATTCTGATATCACAACTTGAAGTTCTTAGTGCTTTCTGATTCATCCCAGGGTTTATCACCTCCCCTGATACACCAATGGAAGTAACATCTAATAATTGAACAATTTAGGGCTTCAATGTTTTTCCCAAAGCTTTTGGATGAAAATTCTTTGCTCAACATTTTTTTCTCTTGCTTAAATGTTATGATAAAAAACAATGTATGGATTCAGTAGATGTGCCCTTTTGCAAATGTTAGCAGGGAAAAAAAGGGAGAAATTGTTATGCTTCTTGCATCAAAACAACAGGATTAAGAGAACTGTTTACTACATGAAGAAAAATACTACAATAGAGATAAAATCAAGACTAATCAAGAACTATTCATTATGGGAACCATTTACAACTTTTTAGCCTGATCTACTTTTTCCTGGCCACCCAGAATGTGAATAAACATCCTCTTCCTATCTTCTGTTGGTACATTCTAGAAATGCAAACTTAATTTTAATATTCTGTTTGTCCATGAATAATAATTAGGAAATGTACAGCTCAAAGACTGTTCCAAGGTTATTAAAGGACACCACCTTGATTATTGATTAAGAACTTTCCCAACTCTGTAGAAACAGGAAGATAAATAAGTTACCAAAGAAAAGTCACATGGTACCCGGTATCACAATTTAACTATAGCTACATTTGCATTATCCATTAATTTATTTATACCATTTTTCCCTTCCAGGAGCAAAGATAATAAAGTTGACACTTTTCTATGCAGAAGAAAGAGATCCTGAAATGTGGATTTGCATATCACCTCGTTGTGGTTACACCCTAACCGCTTACGTAGTGATCAGTTTTATAAAAAGCTGTGATATCACTCAAGCAATGAAAAAGGAAATATTGTTACAAATATCTATCCAAATATTTTTAAATGGTAAAAATGACAAGTGCCATTAAAAAATAAATGTATCAACAATACATATCTGAAACACAAGGTGTCACAGACACACTAGAAAGAGTATCTATACTGTGCAGATTTAGCGCCAGCTAGAACAATAGTGGGATGACACTTCGTTCCCTGCAGGTTCTCAGAATGCCTTGATTCTATTTAAGAGACATGGTTCACTAACAGTACAGCATGGCAGGTCAAATATTTAACATATAGTTTAGACTAAGTATGGGAAAGATTCATAAGTCAGTTGGCAGAAGGGCAGAAAGCCTGAAATTCCAGTCCCCCAGTGCTCAAGGTTTCCTAGTCTGAGAGATAAATTACTATTTGGTTGTATTTATCAGTGCACCTAGAATTCCTACTCATTTTCCCCTATGATTAAAAAAATTACTGACTTGCTACCAAGATTAGGACCACAAACTGAATTTTAATATCACGCAATATCATAAATGTTTTTCTTTTCTTAACCTCAACTCCCACAAAACCAAACTAGATTTATAACAGAAATGCCATGAGAAGGTTCAACCATTGGGCATGAACCACCAGCACCACTATACTGCTGGAGGAAAAGCTCTGTTTTGAGTTATCTTAACCCTAGTTCAAGTACTGTCACTTCAATTTGTTTTGGCAGGTCCATGCAGGACGCCAGGAAGAGCATATTCCTTAGTATCCCTTAAATTATTGCTCTAATCACATTTCTATTCTTATTAAACAGAATAGTTTCTGAAACTCGGGCCTATCCTGATACAAGTTAAATCACAGATAACATTTTAAAACGATGTTAAAAAATGAATGTTGATATTCTTGATGTGATGATCTCAGTTATAACAACTTACAGAACTTTGCTTATCAACTCTAGATAATAAAAACCATTCTACCCACAGGCTCCAGGGAGCTTGCCTTACCCCACTTCACTCAAAATCACTCCTCGATTTTGCATTCTTAGCAGTCTTACATTCACTGATTTCATTATTTTTGAAGTTGGTATGCTTTTACTTTTCTCCTACGCTTTTAAGCACTTTGGTCTTCCCAACTCTTATGTTAAACGTTCTCAGGGCCCAGCCAGTGTCCTCGTTTGTATTCCAGAAAGCCTGAAAGTTCCTCTGTAAAACGGCTTTAAGGTTTTGTCTTCAAAGCAGAGCTTGGGGAAGTCATACTCAGTGTTCTCAGAGAATCAGACTAGATTATCTCAGCTCCTTTCGGCTCTTCAATTCATAAAAATCTTGCTGAAAACGTGCCTGTGGCTGCCGACCACCTTCAAATTCCATTCCCTACCTAATCCCTATTGACTACTCTTGCAATTGAGGAATTCAATGGCTACCGACGTTGATTATCAGCAGCTTGGCATACCGCTGGTCAAGAACGAAAACACTTGATGTGAAAAGGTAGCATGCTGGAATGAAAAGAGCATCGAGACTCGAACTGTAAAGTGCTCCTCAAACGAAAGGTGATAGTGCTAATTTTACAGATTAAATGCACACCGAAGTTAGCGCTAGGAAAACCCCTAGCAGGAAGCAAAGCTAACTTTCAAAGGGCTCTTTAGTTCCCTGGGTTCTTTCTCTCTCGTTCACCACTCGAGGAACCCCTGCACCACAGAAACGGGTAACATGTTGTGATCGCGGGTGCTCCAAACACCTTGTACTCACAGGCCAGGAGGAAGAACTCCCCCAAACCTTTAGAAACCACGCTGCGCTCAAGCGCCTCGGTGGTATCTTGGCCCCTACTCCCATCCTTGAACAGGAATGAGATTTAAGGAACGAGATAAAATGCTCCACTGGTCTTTTTCCTACCTGGGCCAGGAGCAGAAACAAGGCCCCCGCCTTTCTCCCCTCCCTTCTCAGCAAGTTTATTATCCACCATCTCCTGCCTCCAAATCCCACTACCGCGCCTCCACCGTCCCAGGCTCCCCGGCAGCTCCTCAGGCCGCCCCCGTGCCTCCCCCGGGCCCCGGACCCCATCGGACGGCCGCTCCGCCCAGCCCGGGCCCCGCGCACCTTGCTCTTCACCTCCATGGTGCCCAGGCAGCCGCTGCCTGCCCCGTGCCGGTGGCTGCGGTTCATGCTGAGGCCGGGCCCCGCGGCGGCCTCCCAGCCGGGCCGACCCCCGGGAGCGCGGGGAGGGAGTGCACGGTCGGCGGGCTCCGGACGCGGCAGCGGCCCGGGGGCCTCCTCACAGGCACCTGCAGAGGAGCGCCAGCGGCTCGGGTGTCCGCACAGAGATCCGCTCGGCTGACTCCTCACACGGCGACACCGAGGGTCGGACTGGCGAAGCGGCGGGCGGGGACGCGACTCTCCCTCCGGGCCTCGGCGGCTGCCGCGACGGCGGAGGAGGAGGCGGAGGGGGCGGAGCAGAGGCGACAGGCGCCGCAGCCTCGCTCTCGGCCGCCTCCCCCGCGAGCCCGCGCGCGCGCACCCGGGGCGGGCGGGAGCCGCGGCGCGTGCGCGCGCTCACCTGCAGCCTCCGTGGAAGACTCGGCGGCTCGCGCTCCGCCCACACCCAATAGGAAGCGCGCACCTGCGCCTGAGGCGCCAGCCAATCGACACCCGTCTCGCACAGACCTTGGGCGGGCCGCCTCCTAGAAATTCCCGCCCACCGCCGCGCGATTGGTCTTGCGCTGAGAGGGAGGGGCGGGATCACCTGAAGCTGTGGGCCTCTGTGACCGAGCAGGAGAGCTGGAAAGCGCATGCGCGGGCTCTGGGGTTTCCGCCCCGGGAAGGCCGGCCGGAAGCGCGAGCGCACCTGAAGATGAGCGGGAGCGGGTGAGCTTTTCGCGCACGCGCAGGCGCGCGGCTGGTTGCCGGGTCCCGTCTGCAGCTCGAGCCCCGCTTTGCGGGCTGGAGCGCGCGGCGGATCGCGTTGCCGAGGCTTCGTGGATCTGCTGGATTCCCTGTCCTGCTCTCGGCTTCCACTTTGGGATGCTGCCGCCTGAAACAATGCCCATCCACCACCCGTTTGCATCGTTTAGGTGTCAGGCTGCGACTCTTTGCAAAATTCAAGTTTTCCCACTTCTACAGCAGTTACTGAAAACCTAACCTCGGCTTTTCTTGGTTTTGTCGGTAGAGACTCTTTCTGCAGCCCGGCAGGTCCCAAGTGGTAGAGTAGGCGCCTGGAGGGAGGGAAAGTGGGCTGAGGTCCGGATGGTTTCTCGCCGGCCCTGCCCCCCTGAGGATTTCTCCTAGACCGGCCCTGGTCCAGGGCTTTCTTTTTCCCTTTTTTATTTTTAATTTCTAAAGTCTTCCTCTCCCTTCCTCCAGTCATTTCTTGGCCATTTGCGGTTTCCATCACTGACAGCCTCTGGATTGTGTTCGCCAGTGACGAAACTGTGTCCCAGATGACAAAAGAGTGAACCCTTCTCTCTAAATGCCCCAGAGCCGGGTTCTCCTCGCAAGAACCCTGTTTAGCACTGGTCCTGTTGGGAAGGTGAGGAGACCCCGTAAGCCCCCCCACTCACCTGCAGAAGGGACTTCTCACCATGGGTCTACTGCTCAGCAAAGCGCTGTTCCACACCCCTGTGAGCTGGGCCTGGGCCTGCGGGTGGGGTTTCTAACCCAAGATGGCAGAGAAGAGCTGGTTAGGGGGCGTCATTAGGGCCTTCCTCCCCTCATCTCAAACCCCTCCTAACACTTCGCACACCTTCCCAACACCTGTAACAAGTTCCAGTTTTCCCATGTTTTTCTGCGAGCAATCCACCTCTGCCCTAGAATGAAAGCTCTAGAAGCAGGGAATACATCTGCTTTGCTCACTGCCAGGCATGTAGCCTGGTACCTCACTCCTGGCAGGTACTCAGGTGTGTCTTCGCTGGGTGCTGGAGCTGAAGGAGTATGGTTTCTCCATGCTAACTTTGCCCCACTTTCCCCCTAAGGGGTTCACGTTATCAAATGCTCGTGGGAGAATTTAAGGTTTTCTGGCCCTTTTGGGTGTCAGCACAGATGGAAAGGATACCATCCCAAGGTGAATAATAATAAGGCTGCCTTCTCCACCACCTGTTCAAAAGCACCTACTATGAGGTGTGATAAAAAAAAAATTGGTGATTGTTTAAATTTTAAAAAATATTACAGTAAAAGACATATTGACATTAATCCCTCTCAAAATACTCTCCCTCGCTTCAAACATACCCCATCATTCTTGCCACTTTCTGAAGCAGTTCTGGAAGTCCTCTTTTGTGAGTGTCTTTAGTTGTGTTGTCATGGCTGCCTCGATGTCCTGCATCAATTAAAAATGTTAACTTTTCATGGTCATTTTTACTTTGGTGAGGAGCCAGATGCCACATGATGCCAGATCCAGTGAATAAGGTGAATGAGGACACAGCGTACTGTTTTTATTTGACAGAAACTGTTGTACCAGAAGTGATGTGTGACACAGAGCATTGTCATGATGGAGGATGAAGTCAAGACACAAAAGAGGACTTCCAGAACTGCTTCAGAAAGTGGCAACCACGATGAGATGTCTTTGAAGTGAGGGGGAGTATTTTGAGGGGTATTAATGGCGATGTGCCTTTTACTGTAATAATTTTTTTAAAATGTAACTATATCTTTTCACCATATTTTTTTTTTATCATGCCTCATATGTGATTCAAGCTGAGCTGGGAATGAAGTGTGGTCCTGTGATGGGGTCAGCATGATGGTTTGGTCTCAAGACCCCCTTAATATGCTTAAAAATTATGGAAAGACCCCAAGTATTTTGTTTCTGTGTGTTATGTCTTTCAATATTCATCGTATTAGAATTAACACTGAGAAATGTTTACACAAGCACACATTCCAGTGGTCATCAGGGTGATGATATCATCAGATGTCTTGTCCCTTCTAGAAAACTCCATTATAAACCTGTGAGACGAGGAGGGTGAGAAGAGCCAGTGACATCTTAGTATTGTGAAAATACCTGTGGCTTTGAGAATCCCCTAAGAAGGTCCTAGGGACCCCACGCTGATTAGACAGAGTCACAGCCTTGAAGGATCTCTATTCTCAGCTGTCACTCTCTTCTCCCCATTTACCAGGGTCACACCCTGGGAGTGAGGGCCCCAGTTTTGTGTGAGCGATAGTTGAGTGGCTGAGCTTTATTACTGTTATCAGTACTGATTTATCAGGCGTTTTTAAAAAGGAAGTTCGTGGGTGCCAACACACCTGCGTGGGCCCTGCATTCCTGGAGGTGTTGTCATATCCTCTCTGCCCTCCCCCGGGTGTGGCATCCCTTTACTTGGACTTTCCTTTCTAGACGAAGGGAGGGCCAGGCCAGAGCTTCCTGGATCTCCTAAGTGGAATTTGCTCTGAGGCCTGCTTCACAAGTGCGGCCTGGGCTGTGTAAAGAAGGAATGTGCAAAATAGTTTGAATTTGATAAAGGTGCTGTGGAGGAGGGGAACTCTTTCATTCTGAGAACTGTTCTGGCCACAAGTTTGTTTGCAGGGCCTGAATTCAACCTTTCTTGAGAAGCATGAAGCCCAGAGAAAAGCATAGAGCCGGGTTTATATTCCAGTTCCTTTGGTTTGAAGGCTGAATCCTAATCTCATTTCTCTCCATCATCCCTCCCCACCCCCAAATCCTCAAGCTAAAGCTGATCAAGACTGCACATGTGGCATGAAAAGCTAGTCCCATGCCTGCGAGAATTCATACTCAGTGAGTTAGGGAGATAAGTAAGGTGAGTGTATGACACGCACTCTATAAAATGATAGGTTCCCCAAAATCATTAGTTGGGAACTGGCTACCACTGATTATTACACCCACACACTGTCAAATCTCTCCAGGCCATCTCCACCCTCTGAAAGAAGCTAGTGAGGGTTACGTTTCTGCTTTAACCTCCAATTCACTACGTTCTGTCTTTAAGTTCTTCTGTGACGGAACACACTGTTGCATTCATCTGGAACCTCTCTCTCTTGGTGGGGTGAAAAGAGTTTGTAATTTTCCACAATTCGTTTTATTGATTCATGTCATGCATAATTATACTTTTTTCTTTCCTTCTTCCTCCAACTCTTAGGGAAAAAAAAAAGGTGGCAAGAAGTCATATATAATGGTGGTGAGATTTTTTTTCAAGAAGTTTCTCTTGCCAGCTCTTTTTCTCCTTGATTGCTCAAGTTCCAGTTTTGATGGAGCTGGTTAATAATTCTTTCAGAAAGAGTTGAAGTGTATATTTATGAATCTCAGACTACTCACCAAAGCATTTTAAGCTCTTTAGCAGAGATGGAATTAAGTCACATGATCTGTTTTCTGGTTAAGAGCTTCTAACACTTGAATACTTTGTGTGGGGGCGGGATGGGGGTGCTTACAGCTCCAGAAACCACTGGATTATCTCCTGTAGGATTTAAGAAGCAAGGTGCCCTTTAAGGTAAAAACCATCTTTGTGGGAAGCAGTATGTGCCGGGCACTGTGCATAAGCCCTGCCCTTGAAGAGTTTGCTTTCTGACCTTTTTTCTTTCCGGGACTCAATTTCTCCGTCTGTAAATGTAGGCACGGGAATGAGATCATCTCCACAATCCCTTCCAGCTCTCAACATTCTACGGTACCCGGGGGGATAATGGAGATTGATCATTATTTCAACAATATCAGGGGTGAACTGGAATGAAAAGGGTAATCTTTCCTTCAGGGTCGACAGACAGGCTGCAGTCATCAGCTGAAATATTCCAGTTCCTAGGAGGTGTTGCCGAAGATGATAACTAACATCTATGAGGGTCCTACCAGGTGCCAGGAACTGTACTAAGCTTCTCCAAGGATTACCTTGTGTACTTTTAAGTAGCAGCATGAAAGAGCTTTATATATGATCTTAAGTTTTTTTTAAAAGTAAGACGTGTTAATTTGAGCCCTTGCTCTGCTCCTTTGCTGGCTGAGCAACCTTGACCCTGCTCTCTTAACTGCTCAGAGCCTCTGATTCCTCTTCTGTAAAAGGAGATGGCAGTGCCCACCTCATCACATTGTTGCTGGGATCAGATGAGAAAATACATGAAACCATCAAGTGTGGTGCAAATATTAGTGGTTACTATTTAGCAAATAATATTATTGCTTATGAAAGTCTTGGAAAAAAATTCCTTGAAACAATACAGAAATGTATAATAAACCCTTCTTTTTGTTTTCACACAGAGCAACCTTTTAATGGACATATTTTAGTTAGAGAGGCCAAGAGGCAGCCTAGGGTAGTCGTTGAGAATGTGATTTGAGCCAGACGCCTACATTCAGACCCTGCCTCTGACTTTTCTTAGCTGGGTGACCTCGGGCAAGTTTTTAACTTTTCTGAGCCTTGGTTTCTGCATCTGTAAAATGAGGATAATAAGATAATTGTCTTAATTCATGTACAAAGCACTTAGGATAGGGTCCAGCATAGGGTCAGGACTCCATAAATGTACCTTTTATTGTTGTTATTACTAATTACTTTAAAAAAAACTTTTATTAAACTATAGCTAGTGTACAACATTATATTAGTTTCAGGGGTACACCATAGTTATTCAACATTTATATACCTAAAGAAGTGATCACCATGAGAAGCCCAGCAACCAGCTGACACCGTACCAGCTATCACAATATTATTGACTATATTCCCCATGCTGTATGTTACATCCCCATGACTTGTTTGTTTTATACCTGGAAATTTCAACCTCTTATTCCCCTTCAACTTCCCCCACCTTTTTAAAATTTTCAATTACAGTTGACATTCAATATTATTTTATATTAATTTCAGGTGTACAGCATAGTGGTTAGACATTTATATAATTTAAGTAGTGATTCCCCTGACTAGTCTAGTACTCACCTGGCACTATACATAGTTATTATAATACCATATTATTAACTATATTCCCTATGCTTTACTATACATCCCCATGACTATTTTGTAACTACCAATGTGTACTTCTTAATCCCTTCACCTTTTTTACTCTGCCCCACAACCACCTCCCATCTATACCCTGATAAATCTAGAACCCATCTGACACCATACATAATAATTACAATATTATTGACTATATTCCCTATGCTGTACTTTACATCCCCATGACTGCTGTGTAACATCCAATTTGTACTTCTTAATCCCCTTCTCTTTTCACCCACCCACCCCCAAGCCCCCACCCATCTGGCAACCATCAAAATGTTCTCTGTATCTATGAGTTTGTTTCTGTTTTTGTTTGTCTGTTTTGTTATTTAAATCCCACCTATAAGCGAAATATGTCAGCTATGACATTCCACTTGGCACAACACCTTCCAGGTCCATCCATGCTGCCGCAGATGGCAAGAACCCATTCCCTTCCCTGGCTGAGCAATATTCTATTGTATATATGTACCACCTATTCTTTATCCATTTATCCATCGACGGACACCCAGGCTGCCTCCACATCTTGGCCACTGTAAGCAATGCTGCAGTGAATATGTGGATGCACATGTCCCCTTGAAGTAGCATTTTGGGTTTCTTCAAATAAATACTCAGAAGTGGGATTACTGGGTCCTTCCTTGTCTCTTGTTATAGCCTATGTTTTAAAGTCTATTTTGTCCAGTATAAGTATTGCTACCCTAGCTTTTTTTTCATTTCCATTTTCATGAAATATTTTTTCCCATTCCTTTACTTTCAGTTTGTGTATGTCTTTTGATCTGAAGTGAGTCTCTTGTAGGTAGCATGTGTAAGAGGCTTGTTTTCTTATCCACTCAGCCCTCCTATGTCTTTTGATTGGAATATTTAATCCACTTACATTGAAAGTAATTGTTGATAGATATGTAGTTATTGCCATTTTATTATTCATATTTTTTATCTTGTTTTGTTTTGTTTCGTTTTAAAGAAGTCCCTCTAAGATTTCTTGTAATTCTGGTTTGGTGGTGATGAACTCCTTTAGCTTTTTCTTGTCTGGGAAGCTTTTTATCTGTCCTTTTTTTTTCTAAATGATAGCTTTGCTGGGTAGAGTAATCTTGGCTATAGGTCCTTACTTTTCATCACATTGAATATTTTGTGCCAATCCTTTCTGGCCTGCAAAGTTTCTGTTGAGAAATCAGCAGACAGTTTTATGGGAGCTCCCTTGTAAGTAACTGTTTTTCTCTTGCTGCTTTTAAGATTCTTTCTTAGTCTTTAACTTTTGACATTTTAATTACAATGTGTCTTGGTGTTGGCCTCTTTGGGTTCATCATGTTTGGGACTCTCTGCACTTCCTGGGCTTGTATATCTGTTTCCTTCACCAGGTTAGGTAAGTTTTCAGTCATTATTTCTTCAAATACATTTTTAATTTCTTGCTCTCTCTCTTCTCCTCTGGTACCCCTATGATGCAAATATTGGTATGCTTAATGTTGTCTCAGAGGCCCCTTAAACTACCCTCATTTTTTTGTATTTTTTTTTCTTTTTGCTGTTCTGTTTGGGTGTTTTCTGCTACCTTATCTTCTAAATCACTGATTTGATCCTCTGCTTCATCTAATCTACTATTTATTCTCTCTAATGTATTCTTCATTTCAGCTATTGTATTCTTTATTTCTGACTGGTTCTTTTTTATGTTTCCTATCTTAATTTTTATGTTTCCTATCTCTTTGTTGAATTGTCACTGAGATCATTGAGCATCCTTGTAACCAGTGTTTCGAACTCAGCATCTGATAGATTGCTTGTCTCCATTTTGTTTAGTTTTTTTTTCCTGGAGCTTTGTTCTCTTCTTTTATTTGGGACATGTTTGTCTCCCCATTTTGGCTGCCTCTCTATGTTTGTTTCTATGTATTAGTAGATCTGCTATGTCTCCCAGTCTTAGTAGAGTGGCCTTATGTACTAGGTGTGCTGTGGGGCTCAGTGGTGCAGTCTTCTTGGTCATCTGAGTTGGGTACTCCTGATGTGTCCCTTGTGTGGGTTGTGTGTGCCCGCCTCTTGTAGTTGAGCCTTGATTGCTGTTTGTACATCAGTGGGTGGAGGGATTGATCCTCGGGCTGTTTGGTTGTAAGAAATGACGTGACTACAGTGGAGGAGCTATGGAGCAGCAGCTGACCCTATGGAGCAGGGTTCACTTTAGCAGGGCTCTGGTGCCTGCTCAGTGTGCCCTTTGGGTGTGTTGTACCTGCAGGCGGCCAGGTGATGCTCTGGCTGGATCCAAAGTTGACCACCTGGCATGCCAGCCCTGGGGCCTCCTGGGAGGGGCCCCACTATAGGCCAAATTCTGCCACGGCCTGTGCCCTGCCTTGGGCCACCTGGCATGAGCCACAAAGCAATCCACAGATGGCCACCACTCACACTGTTCTTGGAGGTGCCTTGAATGGCCAAGCTATGAACCGAGGCTGGCTGTCACTAGTGTCACTCAGCCAGAATTACGGGACATGCTGAAGCCAGATGCTGCTTGTCTGGGTTTTGTGAACCTTTGAGAGATTTTACGAAACTCCATAGCAGGAGTCAAGACAAACTATTTATACGGAAAAGTCACTGGAAACGGCTTTGGTAGGCCCAAAAGTTGGGTGGGATGGGATCTCTGGAATCAGGGCAAATGAAAGGTGTTAGCCAGTTGATGGAGACTCAAATATGACAGCTGCTTGCATCTGCACGCAGGGAAGGGGAGGGCTCAACAAAGAGACAATTTGCTCCCCATCCAGGAGAAAGCTGCCCTTCAGTCCGCGTCTTGAAGCCAGACAATTCAGTTCCTCCCCAGATGTCCCTGGTGCCTTTCGAGTTGTTGCCTCAGTGCTGGAGCTCAGAATGGGTAAGTCCATCAGCAAGTAAGTCTGTGTGCAGACCCTTTAAGAGGAATGCCTAGGATTGCAACCACCGTCCATCTCACAGCCACAATCTGCTCATCTTCACAGTCAGAAGTCATGGGGACTTCTATACCTGACACTGGAACCCTGGGCTGGGGAGACTGGTATGGGGCTGGGACTCCTCAGGGGGACCTCTACAGCCAGGCTATCCCTCCCAGTTTTTAAGGGTTACATGTGGGACCAGCCCGTTCCAAGTCTCTGCCCCTCCTACCAGCCTCCAGGTGGCTTCTTCTGTATGTTCTTAGTTGTAGGCTTCAGTTCAGCTAGATGTCAGGTGATTCCCAGGGATGGTTGTTCTATAGTTCATTGTAATTTTGATGTGGCCGTGAGAGGAGGGAAGCACAGCATTTACCTACTTCGCCATCTTGGCCGGATATTCCTATTGCTAATTATTTTTATTACCTAGTGCCATAATAGAATTCACTAATGTAATAAGTATTTCATAAACCCCAACTGTGTATATAACACTGTGCTCGACATAGAAATAAAGGACAATGAAAAAAGAGAATGAAGTCATGATTCCTACCATCTAACACTTCCCAGTTTACATATAGATGGACTCAGCAAACATCCCTTGAGCTCCTAGCAAGGATGAGGCAAAGAGATACAAATATGAATACAATAGCGTTCTTGCCGCCAAGGAACTCAGGTCTAGCTGAGAAGTCAGACCCATGGAAAGATAGCTCCTGGAAGTGGAGGGCACAGTAGTTAAGGGTGGTGGTGGTGGGTGTTGGAGTTGACTACCCAGAGATCACATCTGGCTCTTCCACCAACCAGCTGTGGAACTCTAGGCACCTGCCTTAATCTCACTAAAGACCACTTTCTGCAGAAGTAAACTGAAGATAGTGATAATATCTACCTTCTTTGAATTAACAAATATTTATTGAGTGTCTGTGATGTTCCAGGTACTATTCTAGATGGTAAGGATACTGTAGAAAAGAAGACATGACAGAATTCCTGCCTTCCTTGAGCTGACATTCCAGGGGAGAGAGGCAGAACGCCTCTTATTAGCAGAACACTAATTATTTAATTAAAACATATAGTATGTTAGTGATAAAAGCCTTGGAGAAAAATAAAGCAGGGAAGGGGGATGGGGAGGGCCTAGGGGTGGGGCAAAGTGTGGAAGGAGAAAGAAAATTTTAAATGGGGTAGCAGGGATGGCCTCTCAGGAAAGCTGGAGGTGAGAAGTGACCCTGGCATTTTTCCAGTTGTCCACCCCCTATCCCCCCTTGCCCTGCGGTGGCTGGGGAGCCTTCCAGGTGGGTGAGAGGATTAAAGGTGATAAAGCTCGCTCAGTGCCTGGCACATAGCAAGTGCTCAGAAGACACCAGCTGCTATTTTGAGCCTTACTCAGTGCAAGGCCAGGGTATGAAACAGGTGGGTGGGAGCAGAAAAGAGAGAATGACTAAGTCAGCTCGGGGAGGTCTGGAGAGTTTCATGAGTGCAGTGCCTTTAGTTGGAACTACGGCAAAAGAATGAGTAGGAGTTTGCTAGAGGGATGGGGTTGTGTGGCGTGAGCTGGGGGAGGAGGCATTCCAGGGAGAGGGAGCTGCGCTGCAGAGGTGTGGGGGTGGCAGAAGAACATGCTGTGTCCCCTGAGCCACTGGGGCGTGGGTGTTGGCTGGGTGGGCGCTCTCTCTGGAGACGGGGGCTGGAGAAGTAGGTAGGGACCAGATGACAAGGGCCTCAAAGGCTACAGTGAGGAGTGTATGCTTCCTCCAGTTGGTGCTAGGAGAAAAACCTTTAAAAGTGGGCACTGAAAGGATCAAATTTGTGTTTTCATAAGCTCTAGCGAGGAGGTAGGCACTGAGGGCAGCAAATTAATGAGTTTTGCAGGGAAGGGTGTGATTACATGGCAGAATGAGTGGTGTAACCTGTGGGACTTAGGGAGGAGGCAGGATATCCACCCATTTATTCATTCATTCAGCACCTCTATACTGAGGTCCAGCTTTGTGCCAGGCACAGGCTGGAGCCTGGGGCTGCACTGGGGATAAGATCATCTCTTCCCATAAGAGAAGCAGGTGATAAGCCAGACAACTCGTTTGGGGGTGGGGGGTGGGGTGTCAGGGAAGTGTCACAAGGAGATTGCTTTGTGACCTCGGCAGGTAATAACTGGAAGGAGTGAAGAGACTGGGAGGGGATGGTGGAGGCGAGAGCTCCAGCCCAAGGAAAGGGGTCACTACTGGCTGGTGTGGCTGTGCGGGAAGACGGGCTTCATAGGGCAAATCTTCTGATCTTTAAGACAGGCTGGATATTTGTATGTGGAACTTCCTGAGTTTTTAAATAATGGCAACTGATCGAACAGAAAGCAGTGACTGAGAATAAGTGGAGTGTGTGTGTGTGTGTGTGTGTGTGTGTGTGTTCTACTTAGGATGGGTTGTGGGGCAAAGCTCTGAGGTGATATTTAAATCTTATAAGGTGGTGGGGTGGGGGAAGGGAAAAGAGCATATGCCAAGGGTCCTGGCAGGGAAAAACTTGGTGTGTTTGGAGAATTAAAAGAAAGCCCATACTTGGAGCTTTAAGATCAAGGCAAAGAATGGCTCCAAATGAGACTGAGGGTGAGGTGAGTAGGGCTGGCCCTTGAGGTGGGGTTTGGATTTTATTTACACTGAAAAGCCATCTCCGAATAATTAGAAATAACTTGAAGGTCTGTGGCCTCTGAATATAGATCTAGAAGAGGGACAAAATGAAAAGGTGTCCTAGGGAGGAAATGGCAAGGACAAAATAGTTCTCCAAGTACTCATCATCGTTGAGTAGAGGACGATCAGTTTGCAGGAGACTGAGGCAGGGAATGCACTGGAATGAATTCCAAGACCCTGGAAATCCTTGGGAGATGACATGCAAATAGGGAGGATGATACCATTTTATGGAAATCATTGAACCAAGGTTTTTTGACCTCTTCTGGATTTTCTCTTATAGGCCAGGGGGATCCCAAATGTGCCTGAGGATAAGAATCGTCTTGGGTGCTTATTAAAAGTGAAGATTCCAGGGCCCCCCTTCTGTGGTCCCATTTCTGGAGGTCTGGAATGGGGACCAGGAAACCTGTAATCTTAACTATCACCGTGGGCTTCTTACCCTCAAGTGAGTTTGGGAAAAGTTGACATGGGCATATCATTGCAGGTATCTGACCTGGGAGTCAGAAACCAGTGTTTTACAACAGGTTTGAGAAAAGAGGTCCTTGCATTTGTCAGGACACAAGACAGGGAAGGTCTGGATTTGGGTTGCAGAAGGAGGCTATATTAGTTTTCTAGGGTTGTCGAAACAAAGTACCACAAACTGGGAGGCTTAACACAACGTAATTTGTTCTCTCACAGTTCTGGAGGCCGAAGTTCTAAAATCCAGGTGTCGGCAGGGTTGGTTCTTTCTGGAAGCTGAGGGAGAATCTGTCCCAAGCCACTCTCCTAGCTCCAGGTGGAGGCCTGTAGCCATTGGCACTCCTGGGCTTACGGGGGCATCACTCAAGTCTCTTATGTCACAGTCCCATGGAATCGTCCCCATTTTAACTTTGAAGTTAGATATTGCCTGAAAGTTGAGGAAGACGAAGAGAGAGGAAAGACTAAAGGATTCGTTTAAAAGTTGCTTGCCTGGCATATAATAATTCTCTCGATGCTTGTCCTACAAATGGACAGAAACATTTGTTGGGGTCTTTGGGGTCCGTGGCCCTGAAGTCCCCTGAGTGGATAATGAGGAAACGAGGGACCATGGCAGCGCATGGAGGCGGCTACCAATAATAACAGCTGGAGAGTACGGAGCACGAAAATGGGCAGGTGCTGTTTCTACAGCGTCCACATGTCCACCTTCATTTCATCTTGGGTCGATCAACAAACCCAAAAACTGGGACTTTCCCGGTTTTAGCCCCGAGAGTTCTGGAAACCCCCAGAAAAGTCCTGGCCAACACGATTTTCATCTTCACAAAAACATGTCATCACCCTCATTTTACAGACGAGGACACTGAGGCACAGAGAAGTGAAGGGAGAGGGAGCTGGCGAGGGTAACTTGCCCAGGGTCCCACAGCCAAGGGGCAGAGCTGGTACTCAAACCCAAGCAGCGGAATTCCAGAGCCCTCCCCCGCCTCTGTGGCCCTTCATAGGGTCAAGTGAATTTCAATTATTGGTTTAAAAAGATTTCTTCCTTTATGAAATACATCATTTTGTTTGGAGCAGAAAGCACGGCTGTGTCCTTTTCCCCCTGCCCTGAGACAATCCTACAGGTAAAAAGTCAGTTAAGAGTCAGGTTGCAAGACTTATTGCCTTCTAGGAGCCTTCTAGAAACATGATACCCTCCAAGGGATCTGCCCCACAGCCCCAGCGTCTGATCAGAATTCCTCATGAGATTTTTTTCAGGGGGAGGGACAGTGGTTCACTATGGAGAAGAGTTTCCAAAATGAAAATAAACCAGCAAACAACCCAACTTGTTAACAGACATCCAGTAACTTAGCCTTAATTAAGTTCAACATTAAGGAGAAGAGAACTGAATCATTTATAGAAACCTTTGGCTCCCTTGGGAGACATTTAAGAACTGAACATATTTTTTTTTAAATTTAAAGGGATGCCAAGTTTATGTAAAATTATACCAATGATGAAAGAAGCTTGAGAACAACAACAAGGCCAGCCAACGTCAATGGCCACAATCGTATGCTCTTGGGAAACACAGAAGCAAAGCCAGAGCGGAGAAGCCAAGAGAGGGAGCGCTGGGTAGTGGGGAGCACAGCTGGGGAGGCTGGGTCAGTTCCTGGCTGGCTGGCCCTGAGCTGGCTGAGCTGGGACAGGGGACCTCGCCTGTCTGAGTCTCGTCTCCAAAAGGGGATGCTGAGTAGCTAGCTACCTCAGACGGTTGTGTTAGAAAATCCAGCAGATTATGAATGTCACTTAACTGTTTCTGGCCCAGGGCAAGTGTTGAGTAAATGGTACCTGTTATGCCCAGGACCCCTTGGGTCTGTGATTAGAAAGAGGCCTGAGCTAGTGTTTGTTAAAGGCTCACGCTGTATCAGGCCTCAGCTAAGAGTTCTACACACATCCTGTGTTTAATCCTCACATTCTCAGATACTATTATTATTATTATTATTATTATTATTATTATTCCATTTGCAGATGTGGTGAAGAAGGGAGGATAAATGGTTTGGCTTCAAGATTTGCACAGAGAGGAAAGGATTAGGACCCAGGTCTATTCTGACTGCTTTCTACTGCACAACTTTACAGGGAAACGTGAAAAAACAAAAAGCAATGTCATTTTTCTAGTTCCCGGCCTCTTTAAATATAAAGATCTATCTGTTTCCAGAAAGTGACAGTGGGAAATTTCAAGATGGAGCAAGGTGTGCCCGGCAACCTTCTAAACTGGGAAGTTTTTGCCTGTGTTCAGAGGCAAAAGCTTTAGGCTGAAGTTGTTTTCCACACACATGAAGAGCTTCAAGGCGGACTTGAACCTGTGCCCCAGAGCTGAACCCTGCCCTCTCCTCAGTTTCTTCATCCTGCAGGAAATGTGTCCAAAAGCCGGCACTTATGCAGCAGTCCTGAAAATAGGATCCTAGTGCATGTTTTTACTGTGTTTACTGTTACTTGTTTAGGATGGTAAGGAGAATGTTTATCTCAGTCTACTAACCCTGTCTGATTTTTGTAATCATGAGCAATGAGTGTTGCTTTTTATTTGTGTGTGGCTCTCGCCGGTACTTTTTCTGTGTTGGTCAGTTCCATGACTTGGGGGAAAAAAGTGCCCCAGCTCCATCTTTAAAATCAGGAGCATGAGTGTTTTGTGATATTCCTATTGAGTTTCGCCATGAACTCGAAGTCCTAAACTCTCACCCTTTGCATGGCCCTGAATGAGAAACCGCGATTCTGGGCATTTTTTTTCTTCCTGTGGCTTACTCTTGCTCATTCATCCAGCCATTCATTCGGCGATTTACTCATTCACACACCAAACACGGAGGTTCTGCTGCACTGTCCACCACTCCCTTCTCTCCAGCAGCCCAATGCTTCTCGGGGAGAGTGCTGAAGGACCAGTTTCTTTGTTTTACTTTTCCAATCGTTGCAGATGGATACTTTTGTAGAATATAATAAAAATGAATTATCAGAAAAAAATGAAATTTAAAAATCCCAAAGACATACAAAATGCAAAACCCATTTTTTTTTTTTAGTGTGAGAGAGTCAACATTTTGAGCAGCACTGTGCTTGAGCACAGAATTATAATACAGTGTGACAAATGTCCTCATAGATGTGAGAGCCCAAAAGATAGGAACATAAATAATTTTGTAGGAACCCAAAGGGTTCATTCACATGTATAGTAGAAATAGCCCTGAAAATCAGAGTCTGGGGCCTCAGTTTCCCCACCTGTCAAATAGTCTACTCCATCAGGTTGTTGGGTGTAGCTGACGTATAAAGCACTAGATACACCTGATTCTGAGAAATATTGTGCAGATCTCGTATGTCCTTCCGGTTTTTCAAGAACTCAAACTGTTTAGATCAGATCCATCTGGACTTAACCTTATGTAGCACTCTGATTAAAATACTTTAAAAACATTTTTATTCTAAAAGTAAAGCCTTTCGTAGGAGAAAAAGAAATTTCCCCCTTCGCCTTCCTTCTAGGTCTTTTATTATACACATGCCAATATAGCAATGGGCTCATACCATACAGAATTTTTTTTTTTTAACAAATCTTGCTTGTTTCACTCAATAACATATCATGGTAATACTTCCACTTTACTACTTAGATACCTTCCTCATTTTTTTCCAGGTTGCATTGCTTTCCAAGGCATAGGTATGCCATGATTTATTCAGGCAGTCTTGTGATGGTTGGCACTTAGTTCATTATTTACTCATGTTGCTTGCAGTGAACGTGCTGTGTGTGTCCTGTGCACTTATATGTGTATTTCTGGGACAGATTCCAGAAGTCAGTGGGTATGATGCACACTTAACAATTTGTGGGAACTGCCAACATTGTCCTCTTGAAAGACAGTACCAATCATCATCAGATTTTTTAATTTTATTGGGGAATATTGGGGGACAGTGTCTCTCTCCAGGGCCCATCAGCTCCAAGTCGTTGTCCTTCAATCTAGTTGTGGAGGGCGCAGCTCAGCTCCAAGTCCAGTCGCCATTTTCAATCTTTAGTTGCAGGGGACGCAGCCCACCATTCCATGCGGGAATTGAACCGGCCACCTTGTTGTTGAGTGCTCGCGCTCTAACCAACTGAGCCATCCGGCCGCCTTCATCATCAGATTTTAAAGTTGGAAAGTACCTTGTCTAACTCATACCTCCTTTTGCCAATCAAGAGGCTGAAGGGAGAAGGACGTGATTGTCACACGTGAGCTCAAGATGGAGCCAAGAACACAGACTCCTGACTCTGCCCAGTGAGGTTCCAACGTTTTTATCAACCTCTCTCAGCCCTAAGGCCATTGACCTTGTCTGCTAGGGCACCCTGCACAGAACCAGGAGTGAAGGCTTTCAATGACTATACTTGCGTCACATTTGAACCTCGGTCCTTATAATTGTGTCTCACGTCCCTTAAGAAAGGGATGTGACTTGGGTGCCTTTGTAGCCCCTGTGGGAGGAACATCTGATTCCCGTTTGACCCAATGACTCTTGTCGTGTTCAAGGACAGCTGAGGATAGTGAGGGAAGCATGGAACTGGGCCTCCAAGCTTAGCTCTGCTTCGACCTTGTGGTTTGGGGCATGGTGGCGAGCCTCTGCGTGCCTCAGTTGCCCCATCTTGGAAATAGTGACCTCACAGAGTGATCGTGAAAATACAAGAACTGTATGGAAAAGGTTTGGGAGGCTCTCGGGAAATACCGTTTCCTTCTCGTATCCTCTCCTGAGGAGCTTAAAGGGATGCGGATTTGCGGTGGAGGAGTCCAACAGAGGGCAGTCTGAGCTGGAAGTGGGATCCCCCGCCACACAGGAGCATTAGTAAGAAACTCCTGCGAGGCTAATTTAGTCCCAGAGTTTAGATCTAACTGAGGTCAGAGTCCTTTTCACTTATCACTGGTGAGTTGCTTGGAAGAAGTTATTTAAGGACAAGAAGTGGCCACGTCCCAGAATTCCACGGACGCTCGCTTCCCTCTAATCCCTCTGTGAACTCTCGTCTCCTGCATAGCGTCCTGTCCTCACTTCTGTATCGTCAACGCAATCCGTCTCTGCGAACGGCCTCACTCTCTCTCTGGCCATCCAGGGCTGTAAGTTTGTTCTGGATCATCTCTCTCCCTTCTTCCCTGTGTCCATGTAGCGACCTGGTTCAAAACGTCTGACGCACGCACGGGTTTTCCCAGTGGCCATGCAGCAGCGCCCCCGGGGAGGATTTTCATGACCTCCTGTCGAAACTACACACCCAGGCAGACCGGTCTGGGAAGCCCCCGTGTAAGGGCTGCAGCCACAGCAATCCGATCCTCTCTGGAGCCCCGCCGGCAGGGCAGTGACCGCCCCTCCCCACCGTCACCTCACACTCAGCCCTCTCCAGGGCCCGGCCCCAACCCTCAGCCTTCACTTCCCATACTAATGGCTGCCATTTATGGAGAGTTGCCGGTGTGAAAAGAAGGACTTCACAGACATGATGTCATTTAATTCTCAGGAGATCGGAAATATTACGATCCCCTCTTGATGGACGAGGAGACCGAGAGCCAGCAGAGTGTAGTGACTTGATTAAAGTCACGCAGCCAGGAAGCAGTGATGCTGGAATTTGAAGCCCCAGAAGTTTTAACTATGTTTCCCAACAATGGGGCCTAATGTCCCCTAGGGGTGTGTTAAGAGAGTCCCTTGAAATGTCCAAAATGGCAACCGTTTCTGTCTCCATTTCTACTTTAAAAAGATGAATAGAGTGATTATTTTTAAATTTCTCTTCAAACACCTGGCAGTGTAGGAGCTTCCACTTGCCCAGCGAGTGCAGACAAATGAGCACGGCTCATTTGCGCCTGGCTCAGCCACTTGCTTGGTTCCAGGGACACTTCCCCAGCACCGTGCAGCCATAGCATATTAAACTGCTTTCATTCTTAGACCTATATTGCTTCATTTCTACCGTAGCAGAGCAATGCCGTTGGAATCTAATTCAGGAGTGTTACTGAAAAAAATCAACATTAAAAAGAAAAATATAGCAAAGCTTCTACATACTTTTGTACTCATTTTAGTAGAGCAGTGCTTACAAATAAAAATCTGAAATGATCTCTTCTCACCTCTTAGAAACAAACGCAAAAACTGAAAAAACTAAAACAAAAAACCTTTCAAAAACACAAACTGCACGGATTCCAAGAGAAGCAGGTGTCCATAAAAGGTGGCTGCTGGGCAATGGTCCTTTCCCTAGAAAATAAGCTCTATGAAGGCAGGGATTGTGTCTACTTTTACTGCTGGGTAACCAGTTCCTGGTCCATTGGCGACTCTCAGGAAACGTTTGTTGAATGAATGAACATCCATGATATGGTTGGACCTGGGATGAAGTGGGGATTTCTGGACTGGGTCCCTCTAGGAAGAGCTAAGTGATGACCAAGATTTTCTGCTCTTTAGAGTCTGTGGCTCTCTCTCTTATCACCATCTCATTTGATCCTTACAGTCACCTGGTGCTGTGGTTGGGGAAGGAGCATTCCCACTTTTCAGAGGAGGTTGGGAGAAGTGAAATGCTGTGATCAAGATCCCATCGCAAGTGACAGGGGCTAGGTCTTTCGAACCTAAATCCAGTTCTCTTTCTAGTATCCTCCACCCTCAGCAGGTCAAAGGAGGTCCAGGTAAGCTCAGATTCTGCAACTGTAGTGTGGAAGTTTTGATTGGCCCCCATTTGTACATCTTGAGCACAACAGAGCTCAGTGCTTGGACCGCTTCTCTTCTGTGACTCCTCCCTCCAGGTGATCTCATCCAATGGCCTGGCTTTAAATACCACCAATGTGCTGACGGCCTTTGCATGGGTATCTCCTGCCCCAATCTTTCCCCTGAACTCCGTAGCTGGATATTTATTTTGCCTTGGCCCTTCCATTATTTATATCTGTGAGGCATCTCAAACGTAACACAGTCCAAACTAAACTCTTGATCTCGCTACCCGCTGCTCATCAAGAAACTTTTTCCATCGCAGTGGATGGCAACTCCACCACCACTGGAATTATCCATGGCTCCTCTGTTTTGCTCGCACCCCACATCCAATCCTACCCTGGAACAAGTCACCCCATCTCTCGCTGGGACTGTTGCAGTAGCCTCCTGTCTGGTTTCTCTGCTTCTACCCCTGACCCTCTACAGCTGGTCTCCCCACCAAGCCAGAAGGTAAAACCTGCCAAAACCCAGGTGACATCATGTCCCTTCTCTGGTTGAAGCCCTCTGAAGGCTTCTTACCTCACAGAGTCAGTGCAAACTCCTTACAATCGCCTCTATCTGTCCTTTCCCCCAACCTTATCTCCCACCAGCCTCCCCTCATTCAGTGCCTGTGCGGCTCCCTCTGCCACTGCCTCACTTCTCCCAGCTCTCTGCTTCCAGCGAGAAAGGGTCAGATTCTGGACATAACTACTTCCTTTTTTTGTTTTGTTTATGATTTGCCTCCCTCACGAGAACATGAGCTCCACGAAGGCACGGACTTTGTTTTTCCTACTTTGTTTCCAGGACCTAGAAGGGTTCTGTCTCAGGGTCCGTGCTCATGAGTGCACGAGGGCAGTCAATCAAAATCTGTGTAATTCTAAAAGGCAGCGACCACCTTAGACCAAAACCGAGGCAGAAGTGCTCTGCTTGACCTGCCCAAGGGTGAACTGTGGCACAGTTTGGTGACATCACCAAAACACCAATAGGTGAAATATATTCATTCAGGTTTGATCACTGTGCAGACTGACTCTGCAGAGACTCTACCAGTAGCCACCTCTTGACATTGAGGTTGGAGAGGCTGATTTTGTAGATTTGTGCCTTACCTGAACAGAACATAGGAGGTAAACAGGTAACAGCGAGGATTCACCAGGTGCCCCACCTGCTAAGCTAGCTCCTTGCCTGAATTCCCTGATTCAAGCCTCACACAACCCTGTGGCTCAGTACTGCTCCTATCACTATTTTGAGATGAAGATACAGAGGCCCCTATGAGCTAAGTAACTTGCTCACAATCACTCAGTTAACAATTTCTCCTGGACATTCTGTTTCACTGGATTTTGGGGTAAGGCCCTTACACCTGCCTTTTCAAGGAGCACCTGTGGCTATTTTTCTCCTGACGCAAGTTGGGCAATACTGCACTTTCTGGAAAGGGCTGGATAAACAGTGAAATTAACTTTGGAAGGCAATTCTGCCGTTCTTAGGGCTGTCACCCCCATGTCCACTGTAGCTGCCCAGAAGTCCTAGGGTCGCTCTGCCCCTCACACAGGCCCCCTTTGAGTGTCCCACATTGCATAAACACTCAGGTGGAAAGCAAGCTGGTGGCATGTGCTGGTGGCATGTGTCCCTGTTCATTTTCCTCCCTTGCGGATGTCCCAATTGTCTCCAACTCGGTTCGTTACACTGGTTCTTAAGTTCTGATAATTGTATCTTTTATCCCTGTCACCTCCCCGCATTCCCCGCCTCACCCCTTTCCCTTTTCAAATATTTTAAGACATTTTCCACAGCTGTTAAAACCATAAGGTAAAGGTTCAAGCACATTTTTTAAAAATGCATTACCTAAAAGAAACAATACTAGCTCAACAAATGGAATCCAAACAGAATTAAACACAAATTCAACAAGTATGTGTTTGCTGTTGGTGCTTATTGCTCAGAGCAAAGCCAGGGAGTTGAAGTGGCAGCAAGAACACATGGCTGCTATTTAGTATTAGGCCGCTGTCATCACCCCATTGATACAGAGTTCACAGGTTATGGTCTCTCTGGCACTTAAACGACACACACCCTACACAGAGGCGTCAGGGGTCCTCAATCATCTCCTGTGCTTTGGTGAATTACCTTCTCCAAACAATGAGCACAAATTCTCCCCTAAGGAACTTGCCATCGAAAGAGTCGTGGGATTGGAATGTGTAATACAAAACAGACATGCAGAGAAGACTGACTTTTCTAACTCAAAAAGAAAAAGAACGACTATAAAACAAAGTCCCCATGCTACAAGTTAGCTTGACCCCACCTTGTGCATCTTTTTTTTTCCCCCCCCAAATAGACCTGAGATTAAAAACCAACCAGCGCCTTTGTAGCTGCGGGACTTCAGGTATAAATCACTTAGACCTCTCTGAACCTCAGTCTCCTGAGAAACGGGGTGCATGCCTCCCAGGGAAGTTGTGAGAAATGGGAGGACACTCCGCTGGCCAGTATTAGTGGGTTTCCAGCTGTTCACAGGATACTTGGATCACACTGGGCAGAAATGACGGCCTAGTATTGCCTCTATGAGACATTAAGTATGGTTTAAGGAGATGCGTATGGGAGTTGACAAGGGGGAGCCCTGTGATAATAAGCTTTATGTGTCAGTATGGTGGACTAAGGGATGCCCAGGTCGCTGGTAAAACACTGTTTCTGGATGTGACTCTGAGGGTGTCTCTAGAAGAGATTAGCATTTGAATCCATAGTCTGAGTAAAGAAGATCACACTCATGAGTGCTACCTTGTTTCCCCGAAAATAAGAGCCAGCCGGACCATCAGCTCTGATGCGTCTTTTGGAGCAAAAATTAATATAAGACCCAGTCTCATTTTACTATAATATAAGACCGGGTCTAATATAATATAATATAATATAATATAATATAATATAATATAATATAATATAATAAATTATAATATAATACCAGGTCTTGTATTAACGTTTGCTCCAAGACTCATTAGAGCTGATGGTCCGGCTGGGCCTTATTTTCGGGGAAACAGGGTAGTGGTCATCATGTCATCTGCTGAGGGCCTGGCTAGAACCACAAGGCACAGGAAGAGCAGCTCTGCCCTCTTTGTTTGAGCTGGGACATCCATCTTCTGTCCTCGGACATCGGCTCCCCTGGTTCTCGGGCCTTCAGATTTGGACCAAATCACACCACTGGCTTTCCTGGTTCTCCAGCTTGCAGAGCACAGGTTACAGGACTCCTAGGTCTCCATAAGGGCATGAACCGATTCCTGTAATAAGCCATATGTCTATGTATACATATGTATATATATATATCCTACTGGTTCCGTTTCTCTTGAGAACCCTGACTGACGCATCGCCATCATTTTTGTTTCCCTTCTGACCAGGCTAAATAGAACCCCATTAACCCTGGGCACCCCTACCCTCTTCCATGCGTTTGCTCGTGCGATTCCTTCTTCCATCACACCCCTTAAGTCTTCGTATGCTCTAAGCCCACACTGCAAAACTCTACACAAATGCTGCCTCTTCCAAAACATCTTCCCAGATGCCACCAATCAGAAGTCACTTCTCCCAACTCTTGTCTCATCAAGCATGCCTGTGCCTCGGTGACAGCTGTCCTCACAAACGGCTCTCAACATGGCTGCCTTCCAGCCTTCCCGCGGAGGGTGCCACCTCCATCAACTTGCTCAAAGCCCCAAGCCAGGTGTTATTCCAGACACCTCGCTCTTCATCACCCTTCAAAACCACCCATTTTTGTCCCTCTCCCGTCCACTCGTCACAGAGATCTTTCTAAAATGCAAACCTTTATTGCCGCTGTGATGCCTCAAACCTCCCACGGCTCCCATGCGTCTGAGGCTGAAGGTAAAAACTCCTCGGTATGGACCACAATGCCTTGTGAGGCTGCCTATCTCTTTAGCTAATGCCATAAAATCCGCCCTCTACAGTATACAGTTCAGTGGTTTTTAAATATATTAACACAGTCGTACAATTGTCAGCACTATTTCTTTCCAGAATATTTTCATCACCCTGAAAAGAAACCTCATACCCATGGGCAGTTACTCTCCATTTACCCCTCGCCGCCACCCCCTCCCCCATCCCTGCCGCTGTTGTCCCAGCTCCAGCCCCTGGCCCAGCGCCAGCCCCCCCATCTCCCTGCCCCCCCGCAATCACAAATCTACTTTCTGTCTCTATGGATTTGCCTCTTCTGGACACTTCATATAAATGGAATCGTACAGTAGGCCTTTTGTATCTGGTTTCTTTCACTTAGCATAAAAATTTCAAGATTCATCCACATTGTAGCGTGTGTGAAAAATAAAGAAAACCTCATTTAAAACGGAGTCGGGAGGCCCTGAAGGGGGAGCACTCATGGACTGCCACCCAGACCCCAAACAGGAGGACATACCACAGCAGGAAGAAGGAAGACCGTCTCCTTGACCAGCAAACGGCCTCAATGGCCACCTGAACCTCTTCAGCTGGTTGCCCTCAGCCTGGTTATAGCCCAGCCAATGAGAAACGGACACACTCAGCCAATGAGAAGCCGTTACCACCTGAACTTTCTGGAAACAGCCCCTCCCGGTTTCCTCTTCTTTCCCTACAAAAGCCAATCCCTCTCCTCTGGTCTCTGTAGTTTGCTTGTCCCCAACGGCAATTCCTCTGCTATTCCCAAATAAACACATTTTACTGGTAAGATGACTCTTTCTTTTTAAAGGTCAACACATGTATTGGTGTTTCATTCCTTTGTATGGCTGAATAGTATTCCATTGTATGGATAGACCATACTTTGTTTATGCATTTACCAGTAGATGAACATTTTGGTTGTTTCTCCTTTCCTGCTATTATGAATGCTGCTGCTGTGAACATTTGGGTTCAAGTTCTTCTGTGAATATGTATTTTCATTTCCCTTGGGTATATTCCTAGGAGTGGAATTGCTGGATCGGATGACACTCTATGTTTAACCTTTGAGGAACTGCCAGACTGTTTTCTATGGCAACTGTACCACTTCACATCCCCTCCTGCAGGGCCTGAGGGTTCTGATTTCAGCATGTCTTCCTCCAGCCTGCTTCTGCCTGTCTGGGCTCTAACCCCACACCCCATTAGTCCCCCCATCAGTCTGATTCCCTGTCCCACAGCAAAAGAAGGGTCTTGAAGATGCCTGTGGTTCTAACCCTATCAGATCCCATGCCTCTGTCTACCCTGATATGAAATTCATAAACAGTATAACCTACCTACTCATGTAATGAAAACCTGCATATGTAATTCTCAAACTATAAAATAAAGGAGAATAAGTGGAAAGTAATTTATAATAAAAGCGTATGCATTATAATGCTGGAAGTCCTAATGAAATAGCCAGGTGAAGCTGTGAAGGTGACAGCTACAAATGCAGGTAGATCTAGGTCTGTGGGGTGCTGGCCACTCATGCCCTGCCAGCATGCTGAGTGGAACTGCTGCCAGTGCTGTCTGTCACTCCAGAATGATGACCAATGGAAATTCCTATGCAAGTAAAGTTCAGTGTTCTCTCAATGGACACGGTCATTGCGTTCTCGGAACAATCAGTATATATTAAAACCATGCAAAAAAACCACTCTGTGTTTACATGTAAAATGGAGCTGAGTTCTAGATTACCTTAACTGTGAGAACCACTGCCATCTGCTCTTTCCTGGGCCTGGAACATTCTTCACCTCCTCTTGCACCTGCTCTTTCAATTCTTAACTTGAAGGCCACTTCCTCCAGGAAGGCTTCCTGGCCTCCTCTCACCAGACTACTTTTCTTTCAGAGCACTCTGTGCTGCTTCTTCACAGCACTTAACACCATTTGCAATCGTACATTCATGTATTTTCTTTTAATCAATGTCCAGGTCTCCCACTAGGTCTAGGTTTGGGACTTCCCTCTGATGGTATTCCCAGCCCTTCACGAAGGGCCTGGGACTCAAATATTTGCTGAACGAATTCTCGTATAATAGTGTTCTCGTCCACCTTTTCTGTTGTCCTAAGAGGTCTTAGGGGACGGTTCTGTGCCAAATTTATTTGGGACACTGGTGCTAAAGATAGCTCTTTTATGTGGAAAACAGTGGTCAAATGTTTTATAAGCAAATAGAAGCAAAATCATTATTGGGCTACCAGTGTCCTCATAAATGAGCTGAGGACACATTAAGAGGTATGTTTCAATAAATTCTCCAGAAACTGCTACGTTAGAGTAAAGGGTTGTAGTGGAATTCCCTTTACAGCTGTGGTTGCAGCAGAGAACCTTCGTGGTAACCGTGTTAAAGTGACGACATGTGTATGACAGCCATGAAATCAGCCACTCTAGCTGCTGTGTATAGTGATGAGTTGGTTGTGCCTCACGATTCTGTGGGTTGGTAAATCTGCTGGCTTCACTTGGACTCACTCATGTGCCTCCAGGCATCTGACAACTTGACCCAGGCTGAAGGACCCAGGTGGCTGCACTCACATGCACGGCAGTGGTCTGACTGTCAGCTGAGGTGCCATGGTTCCCTTCCACCTGGGTTTCCATTTTCCAGGGGACTAGCCCAGGCCTCTTGGTGGCCTTAACATGCCAAGAAAATGAAAGCAAAGACAGAAGTCCTGGCTCCAAAGCTGGTAGACCATCACTTTCGCCTCATTCTGTAGGTCTAAGTAAGTCACAGATCCAAGTGGGTGGAGATACAGGCTCCACCTGTCAAGGTAAGAGCGGCATCCAACATACAGGACAGTGGCGTCCAGGGAGGCACATTCACTGGGACCCTTATTATAATGAGCCGCCACAGCAATCTCTCTAGGGTACACGCTTCTAGTTCCTTGTTCTGGAACCCAAAGGGCAGCTCTGGGTCCTTTGGGACCCCGAGTGTCCCCTCTGAAACTGGCATCTCCTATCTGGGCCTGGAGATGGATGTGGAGGAGGTTAAGGGGATACGGTTAAATACGTTCTTTTCCAGTTTTTGTTTGGTTTAATTTGGGGAGGAGGATCTCATCTGTGCTTTGGTTAAGTCATGACTTCATTTTCTTGCCATTTACCCTGTTTCTCTTCCAACACAGCTGCAATAAAACATCCAGTTAATAAACCATTCCGACGAGTTGTTCTGTAGATTTTACTAGAAAAGTACTAAGGATTGAGAGCATTGATTCTAGAGCAAGTCTCCTTAAGTTAGAATCCTGGCTCTGTCAGTTGCTTGCTGTGACCTTGGGAAAGTGACTTCACCTTCCTGTACCTCAGTTTCCTCCTTTCTAGCATAGGGACTGTGATGCTTAGGATGGTTGATGAGGACGGAGGGAGGTGGGCAGCGGGAACCACTCAGAGTGGTGCACGGGACAGTCACCTCCCCAAGGCATCTGGGAAAGAGCCAGATCAGGGCATTTGCACAAGGGTCAGGCATGCAGGCTACAGCTTCTGCCCTAGATGCTTCTGGGGATGGGGATGGGGAAAAGAAGGTGGTGCAACTAAAACGCCATTCATAATCTCTCTTAGTGCCCCCAGGAAAGAGCAAAGCCTGCGTGTGCAGTGCCTCCTAACTGTGTCTCATTCTAGCCCTGTTATGAGATATTTGTGCTTTCCGTAGAATTTATAAATCTAAACATATACTGGGTTTGTTTTCCGCCCCAAGCAGATTCCAACCAACATGCGTCCAGCCAACCCAAATAAATTGTGCGCTTAAGTCCATTGTTTGCAGCACCCTCTACACTGTCGGGTTGCAGAGAATTGCTTTGAAGAGGGAGCCCCATTAGTGCTCCTAGCATCAGGGTTCAATTTAGACGGAGCATTTTTGAAGACTTTCCTAGAAATTTGTGGCAAAAAAAGCATGCACGGGGTGGGAGTGGGGGGGGAGGGTGTAAAGGGCTCTTATCAAATTGTACAGGATGTGTTTAGGGGTGCTGTCATATAAGACCAAAATAAAGCCACGGCCCTGAACTCAAGGAGGGTCACAGAATTCCTCAGCTGGGGAAGTCATCCTGGGAATGCAAAGATCGCTTTCAATGTTATGTTTGTAAGGGCACGACAGTCACCAAGTGGAGAATGTCAGGTCCTCCGAGAAACCCTGTGCACACTCACATGTGGAAAACTATTTACTTAACTGGAGTTGGTTTTGAAAATATTTGACTCTGGAGGGTCCCTAAGGGAGTGTGGAGGGTGTCTGGGATTTTCTTTCAGGTCAGGACTCTGCCGTTGCTAATCCCCCCAGCTGATAGGCTCCCAGGTTTCAAGGCAGATTCATTCCCCGGCTGCACCAAGGTTCATGGCGCCGGCTGAGGCCCCAGGGTGAGCCCGTCATTCCAAACGCTGCCCCAGTTTGGCAGAGCCCACGTCTATCTGATGAAATGGCAGCGTGTCACTGTGGAGCAGAGGTGCCAGCAGTGAGGCTGTGGGTGGAAATGAGAGCGGAGGAGAAGCCTGGAAATAATGATGGATCGCAATGTTTATCTCCAGGAAGAATCGAGCTTTCTCACGTTCTTGTCAGCACTGAAGGTTGACAGGGTGGGTAAAAGAGGAGACTTCTGATGCCTCCATCGGCAGGAGGATGATGGATTGTAACAAGTGGGATGAGATTTGGAGACTGTTTCTCCTGCTAATCTCACCGCACCACCCCCTTCCCGAGCAGGAGGCTTGAGGAGGACTAACATGCACCCCAAAGGGGACAGACAGGCTCCACAGGGCCCCCGAGAGTGCCAGCTTGGCCTTGCCCTGAGGGCCCGAGAACAGAGGTATTCTAGAAAGGTCACGTACTCTTTCTGCTTACTCATTCTTCCCTGGGGCATCCCCTTCATTCTCAAAGGCAGAGGCGTCTCCCTCATCGCCCCACCTGGCGCTCACTACCTGGGCTAAAGTTAGCACGTGGCATTGCAGGTCTCTATGTACATGTCAGTCTCCCACTAGGACATTTCCTCCTTCTTCATCTCTGTCCCCGAAATGCCCAGCCTGGCACACAGGGTGATGACACCTGCCCTGCTTATGTCATGAGGCTGCTATGAGGGGAACACGGAGGCAGATGGGAAATAGTTTGAAAGTGTTAGAAACACTATGCTGTTTGGAGGTGTGTGCCTGTGGGGGCTGCAGAGAAGATTCTGGGGCTACAGGTAGTGGGAGTGTGGCCACTCAGGAACTTGAGAGGTCATTTGAAGTCGTCACAGATTATCTCCCTGCCAGACCATCTCTTAGCCTAGTGTCCCCCAAATGCCAGCAACTCAGGCGCCACCTTGACAACTTTGGCCCAATTCATTTGCCACCTGGGCTCTTAGATACTTAATATTTTTCTTTAAATTGATTTACTTTTTCTCCTAACTTTTTGTTTTGACAAATTTCAAACCTGCAGGAGAGAATAGCTCCAAGAGCACCGGTGTACCGCTCCCCTAGATTCCCCACCTGTTCATGGTTTTGCCACATTTGTTTTCCCTATTTCTCCCCATCTATACATTAAAAAATAAATAAAAAGAGCATGGAATTATTTATTGTCCATGCTATTAAATATTTCCATGCTATTACATATTTAAAGAAATTTTCCATTTTAGAATAGTTTTAGATTTAAAGAAAAGTTACAAAGAGAGTACAGAGAATTCTTATATACCCTATACCTAATTTCTCATTCTGTCCCTTACTGTTAACATCTTACATTGTGATGTTACATTTGTCACAACTAATGCACCAATAGTGATACATTATTATTAACCAGACTCTGTGTTTTATTAGGGTTTATTATTAGTTTTTCTCTTACCTAGTAGAATCACTTAAACTTTTTAAAAATTGGAAAGTGTCAATGGGAAAGCCCGATCACTTGCCAGACACAGTTCTAGCTGTTGGCTGCTGAAAGACACAAGCCCCAGGCTTGCTTTCTTTTTGTCAAAAAAGGAGATTAGTAAATGTTAGAGAGGTGTGAAAGACAGATTAGCACAAAGCTGAGCCTTTCTCCCAGGCCAAAGGGAATTGGAAGAAAATTGCCACAGGAGTAAAATGACTTTCCCACTAAGTGAGTCAACCTTATTTAGTGACCAGTCTGTATGTCATCTAAAGTTCTGTTGGGCGCCGCCTGTGTGAGCCCCAATTTGGGAAACCGCATGGTCTAACTATACCACACTCCCTCAGACGGCTGGAAACCCCAAGTTCGAGGCTACCAGGCTCCAAACCTGGAGCTTCCTTCTGCCCTGGGGGATGAGGGTGGGGGCTGGGTGCCCCCCTGGCTCAGGGCTGTGGAGAATGTCATTTGCCTTCCCTATGTAACTCCCCCCCCCCCCCCCCGCTGAATTCCTAAAGCGTATGTTTGACAAGTGAGGAATAGAAGACAGCATGCTGGAGAATTCCATCCATAGCATGTGAAAAAGCACCCTGCATCGGACACAAGGTCTGCTTGCACGTTGTGTCTGTGACACGTGGTCCTCTGCGTAGCCAGCGAGCAGGAGAGAAATGGCTAAATTGAAGCTGTGCTTTCTCGGCAGTCCTTTGCATAATGTCTGAACTTGTTCACATTCATTCCTTTAAAATGCTTCAAAATGGTTTTCATGTTTTATAAGTTAGAGTAAGGGACATGGTTTCCTGAAACCAAGTCATCGCTTTCCAATACTTTCCTTTCAAGTATGTATCTGCTGTCCTCATTGCCAGGAGGTCTAATCCCACTCCAGCATAACTGGACAGCTCCCATGCTCTTAAGGAATTTCACTCTGTGATAAGTCACTGTTGGCTCAAGGGGTCCAAACAGCCAACCGGAGGTGATCCAACTGGAGTGTTTGCAGAATTTTGGGGTTCTTTCCTCAGGAATGCTGTTTATTTGTCTGCTGACTTACTGTAGAATTCTTGGAGTTAGTCTATGGAGGGCAAAATGGGTGGATGAAATTTTCTCCATGTGTCGGGTTCAGTGTCCCCAGAGAAGGGAACTGGGACACGTGTAACAGACAAATCCATTGTCCTTTTTTGAAATGAAACTATTGCAGGTCAGAGCACCACCCTTAAACATTTTGCCTCCCTCTTTCCCAGAGGTAATGACTCAGTTTGGTTTATATCCTTCCAGGCTATTTTCCTGGCTTTATATGTGTTTCCATAGTATTTTGTTTTATGTCTGTGTAAGGGGGAGGGTTACACAATCAGGGTTATACCGAAATACCACTACGGCCCCTTTTTCACTCAATAATAGATCTTAGAGATCCATCTCTGTTGTTACATACAGACACAGTTCACTCTTTTTAAACCGCTGCCTGGTAAGGCATACGACAACTCTGCTGCATTCTGTTTGACCACTCATTATTTGGTGGATATCTATTTCCAGTTGTTTCCTATGATAAACAATTTATTGTAGCAAACCTCTGTATATGGCATGATGCTTAGAGTGACAGCTCAGTTCCGGTTTTCAAAGCTCTTGCCAACTTACCCTTCAGAGTACGTGTGTGTGTGCCTGTGTGTGTGTGTGTGTGTGTGTGTGTGTGTGTATGAGTTGGTTGGTAGGGTGTCAGTTTCTGTTCTTTGGGGCTGTTTAGTTTTGGTTTCTTGTTTGCAGTGGCTGCAGGATGGAAAGGAGCCAAGGAGAGGCAGAGAGAAATTCATCTCTAGGTGTTACAGGCTGGGAGGCACTGCAGGACTGGCCTCTCCCTGGCGGCTTCAATGGGGACTTTGTTCCTGGGTGCATCCCTGAGCAGACTCCAAAAGCGAGCCTTGTTGAGGTGACAAAATGAGTCATGGGTCCTACAGGGACCCACTCCTTGACTCAGAGACACCAAGTTTGTAGGAGTCTTACACACACAAATGTAACAGGAGTGTGTGTGTGTGTGTGTGTGTGTGTGTGTGTTGGGGGCAAACCCTGAAATAATTAGGTTATAAGAAAACAAACGGAGGGGAAAGCAGTAAAAGAGGCTGATCACTAACTATAAAGATGTAAAGGGAAAAGGCCAAGCCAATTCTCATCCAGGAGAAGTGGGAGGTGCAGAGGATGATGGGCTTTGGGGGGAACCCAGGACCAGAGGAAGGGGCTTTGTGGAGGGTCAGATCTGGTCAGAGGAGGGGCACAGAGGAGAAAGAGGGAAGAAAGGAGGGAAAGGAGAGAGTGTGAGGAGGGCGACGCCAAAGCGGCAAGGTAAGAAGAGGAAGAGGGGGAGGGGCGAGGGAGGGGGGAAGCGGCGTCCCTGTCTGTTTGTGATTAGCACTCAGCCCAGTGCAGAATGGAGTAAACAGAAACTTCCAGGCGTCCCCACACCCCCCTCTGAGGCAAAGCAGAAATCAGATGCTCCGTGATTAATCGCGGAGAGTTCGGGACATCACCACAAACGCTGTGCGGACTTGAAACTAGCTGCCTTTCCCAGTCCCCTTGCCAAGATGGGAGTGGGGGGTGGGACGTGAAGGGGTGGGGGCCCCGCCTGCTGGGGGCCAGCATGGAATTCTCCCTGGCAGAGCTCAGAGTGACACTGACGGGCAATCGGCAGCGGCCAGAGCAGCAGGCAGCATCCGGGGGAGCAGGGCCTGCAGGGGGGCCCCCAGGCGGGCTTCCTGGAACCCGGGCTCCACGACCGGCTGCACCCTGACACAGGCCAGATAAGTACCCAGCTGCGCTATCAGAGCCGGCACCGCAAGGAAGACGGGGGACAGTGGGCTCTTCGGATGCGAACACCGGAGCGGCTAGACTGGACCGGCTTTCTGAGTCCTGGCTCATCGCCTGAGTCCTACAGCGGATGAGAGCCGGTCGATGCGTGCTTCCGCGATGGAGAAAGCCTGACTGCTTTGAGTAGGATGGTGTGACACGGCCCCGAAAGTCCAGGTCTGCTGATGGTGAGTGCCCAGTGTCCCGTGTGCGCTGGCGTGCGGACCAGACTCCAGAGGGAGGCGAGGTGTGAGGAGGGCAGCATTTCCTCACTTCCCAGCCTGAAGCTCCCAAAGCCTGAGAAGGGAGCCTGCGTGGAGGCCAAGATGACAAGGTAGTTATCTTACTATGTGGCCTTGGGCTGCTTCTCTCCCCTCTCTGGGCCTCCCTTTGTCCATCTCTAAAATGGAGTGGCTGAACGAGGCGATCTTTAAGGGGCTCTTACTATGACTGCTATTCCTTGTGTGTCTCTGCTGTGTGCCAGGCACTCTGCTAGGCATTATGAAGCTTTAGCTCTGGGAGTCCTCACAAGCCTCCGGTGGGGTAGGTCTTCTTCTTCTCATCCTACACGGAGCAAACAGGCTCAGAGAAGTGAAGCAACTTGCCCAAGATCACACAGCTGGTCGGTGGCAGAGATGAAAATCAGACCTCACTCTTTCTGACTTCCGCTAAACTCTCCACACCCAGTAGTCTGTATTCTGTGTTCTGTGATTCGCAATTACCCCAGGAAGCAGGGGTGAAGGAGGAGGGAGTATTATCTGTAGGAGGGAGGCAGAGAGGTGGGACAGAGGAAGAAGCAACAGGTCGCACAGCCTTCAGCTATTTGGATAGAATGACAGCCCAGGGAGGGGGCACACTGTCCTGGGATGGGCCAGGACTGCTGGCTTGAATGAAGAGTGCCTGATGTCATTTGCCGTGTTTGGTGCCCTGTCCTAGGAGGCTCCTGGGTGTGAGAGAAGAGGGTTAATATTGGGCAGGCGTGGAGAGAGCTGGGGGTGGAGAGTGTGGCACATGCTTCTACTAGGTTTTGTTCCAATTTTATTTTGCCTTTTCAAAAATCTGTTTCAAATCATTCTGGGCCCCCACTGCTCCTCTGGACGAAATAGAATTGTGAAATACATACAGTGCTTTCCACATGCCTCCCCAGGGGAATCACACATTAATATTATCGCAGGCTATTTGCATGTACATCCCTGCAGCTGTGGCTAGCAGCAGCCAGATAAGAAATGCACAGCAGGGCCGCGGCAGGTGGGAAATCCCTCTGGTGCCAGGCATCTGGCCAGAGGTGGAGGTCCCGGCACCCAGATGTGGCCTCCTCTTTTCTGTTCCCTGGAAAATTCCATCCTTTGGTGTACTGACTGAGGCCTCCTGTCCTTCCAGGGACTGGCTCAGGCCCTCTGCCTGGGGCTCGAGCCAAGACCTCAGTGGTCCCAGGTCTAGGGTGACCAACTTGCCCCAGAAACCCCCCTCAGTCCTGGGCAAATGGGACAGTTGGTCACTCTACCCAGTTCTACCCTTGATTTTTCTTTCTGACTTTGAGCTACTCGCTTCCCTCTCCTGGCCTCCGTTTCCCCATCTGTAAAATGAAGGGCTTATTTTAAGAAATCTCTAAGATCGCTTTTCAGCTCTAAAATCCTATGACTCTGGTTGGAGAGCACTTAAGTTCCAAACTTGGGTGAGGGTGTCTGAGGGTACAGCTTAGGGAGGTGGAAAATTGCTCTGTGGATCCCCATGAATCTGGCATCAGAGAAGGTGCCGGAGGAGGTTGGAATTACGGTGGGCTTGAAGATGTAAGTGCCACATCACTGATGCCGTGATAACAGTCCTACGGTCCCACGATCTTCCGCAGAGCCTCATGAGTTGCTGAAAGCCCAGTTCCGTCTTGCAGCTTCGTTTTTGTGCAGAGTGATGTAACCCAGATGTCTGTTGGTTACAGAGCCCGCACCTACTCGTCACCAGAAGCTCAGCACCCCCCCCCCCCATGTCCTCCAGTTCTTGTTCCAAAGGGGCGTCTCCCATGGGCTCACAAACTGATCTCTTGTCCTATTTGTCCCCTCCTGCATCTGTTCCCAAGGCCACTTAGAGAGGCTTCGCTGTCGCCATTGCCCATTCTGAGCATGCCCAAGTTGCTCCGGGTTCTGGGCAGAGGTGGAAGGCATGGCTCCCTCCCCAGCCTCTGACACTATTGCCATGTGGTCCCTACACAGTAGAGTGTGGGAGCCAGCTGGAACTGGCTTGCGAAAGCCGGTTGTCAGATTTTCAGGAATTTGGTGAACTGGTTGCTAAACAGAGCCATTATTGAAAATTAAACTTCAGAAACTTATAGTTAAGTTACATTAAAAACAAAGATGATATGCTTTCAAAACCCTCACTTTTCATGTTTTAAACTACATTTTCCCGTTATCTGTGCTCCTGTAGTCCTGGGGCTATGTCTGTCAATGGGAGGTGTCTGGCAGAGATTCTGTGTAATGGTGTGCTAGTACTACCGCTCCCCACTTTCTTTCTTTTTTTCTTTTCTGTTTTTTTTTTTTAAGCAACATCAAGTTGGTAGCCTGATGTCGGCCACCTTGGGAGTCGGCAAACAGTACAACTCAGGGCTTGACTTACTGTCTAGCTCATTGTCTAGATGTGAGGAACTGAGGGAAAACATTAGCGGTGCAGATTAAACATAAAAGTGTGTTCGCTCTCTCTCGCTCTTACACGGCGAATAGCACCAAAAGTCAAGGAACTTGCTCATTCTGTTGACAAATGAGTGAAGTTCCGACACGCTCTTTGGTGGATCACTTTTGTGTCACTCCTTGAAGTCAAAGGAAATATCCGCCAACATTCCCGAGGAACTCCAGGCGGTCATCAGTCATAACCCCAGGTTGGCCCCAGATACAAGCATTAGGGGCGAAAGTCAATGAAAACATCCTGTGTGAATCAAGTGATGATATGAAATTCGCAAAAAGGGGTATTATAAATTTTTATTTGTAAATTCTGTGCTACATGTGTTTTACATCAATACAATCTATAGTAAACCTAAGTGTATGTGTATGTAAGTTGCCATAGATTTGTATACACACATGCGCACATATGTACACACACACACACACACACACACACACACACACACACTTTCTCCTGGAGAGCTGGCTGTTAAACCTTTACCAGCACACCACTGGCTCCACAGCATATATGCTTGTGCCCAGGGTCTCAGAAGCCCTGTCACAGACCACTCTCATCCCTCAGCCCAGGCTCTGGGCTGTGGACACAGTTCCCTCCACTTCCTCCTCTCGGCTACAACAAACCAACAGCCGGACTCCTCTCTCCTGCTAAGCTCTGGAATGATTGCACAGGTCGGGTGGGATAGAAAGCGTCGTCTCCACTGGCAGCATTTCTGGCGTCCCCTCAGTGGCAGCTCCCTGCTCAATTCCATTCCATGGCAGGTCTCACTCCTGCCATCCTGTATTTTTCATGCACAGCACGTGATTCCCTAATACAAACGACATCTTGGACCGAGTAGAAGGAACGGCTAAGCCAAAACTATAGGCAAGTTAAGACAAGTTTCTATTTTTAGAAACTTTAGGAGCCAGGTGGGTCCTTTCCAGTTCTCCCAAGCCAACAAGCACGAGAGGAAAATATTTCTCTTTCCCAAGTTCCGCCTCCCCGTACAGTCCAGGCCAAGGAGGGGGCCTAGGTGGGGACATTGGCTAAGAGAAGCGCACTGTGATGGCAGAAGCGAGACAGGCCCACAGAAATTTTAAAAAGAACTGAAAACAGGGATTATTATTAATTTATTTTGTGTGGTCGGAAGGGCATTCTCTAGTTTAAATACCCGTGGCTCCCACTCCAGGTAACCACTGTGGAGTCAGATATGTCTGTTCTTTCAGACCATGCATATCTATTCATGCTCATAATTTTAATTTTTCAAAAATGAGATCATTTTCCATTTTCTTCTACATATTCCTTTTTGCACTTGCCAATATATCCTGGGTGTTTACCCTGTTAGCCCACGAAGACCTAAACCGTTCCTTTCAATGCCTGCGTAACACAGTGTCAGCAGATTGTAAAAAGGGTTCCCTTTTGATAACCAAGCCTCTACTTTCTCACCAGGTCTCAAACTTTCTTGACCCCAAAACACACAAGGAGAGCCCGGCTGCTTCCACTTTTCAGTAAAAAGGAATTTTATTGTCTCTACCCTCAACCTGAATCCGGAAGCTGACCGCTCGCTGTCGCCTCCACTGCCCCCACCCTGGGCCAAGTGGCCATCATCTTTCTCTGGGCTCTTGTAGCTGCCCCTCATTGATGTCTCTGCTTCTCCTCTTGCCTCTCTGACTGTGTATCCTCCACTTGCAGCCAGCAGGGTCCTGTTAAAATGAAATCAGGTCCTGTCCGTCCTCTGCTCAGGACACCCTCCCCTCACCCCGCAGTCCTGGCTCCCATCTCACGAAGAGTAAAAGACAAAGTCCTTACCACGCCCACAAGGCCCTGCCGGATCTGGACCTCATCTCCCTTCTTCTCCCCCGTGCCACACTTGCTGTTCTCAATTGTGCCAGGCACAGTCCTGCCTCAGGACCTTTGCACTTGCTTTACCCCTCTGCCTGAGACGCTCATTCTCCAGATCACCACATGGCTCACTCCTCACCACTTATCATCGTCCAACAGACGATTATTTTTCCTTTTCTTAAATGTCTTCTACTAAAATGTGACTTTCCTGAGGGCAGGGATTTTTTTTTGTAGTTTTTCTTTTGCCTGTTTTGTTCAATGCTGTATCCCATAGTAGGCACTCAATGAATGCTTGTTGGCACATAGTAGGTCCTCAATTCATACTTGTGGAAATATTTGCTTTGCTGTGTTGCCAAGGGTGACAAGACAGCCAGACTTTTGGGGAGAATCCTGAATCAGAGTCACAAGGAACCTCTAGCCAGGGGCTCCATTTCATTTCCAAACACAGTGGTACCTCGTTTTTCTAACGTAATCCGTTAAGGAAGCCCGTTCGAGTTCTGAAACGTTCAAAAACAGCACGCAGCTGGGCCCTAGGATCTTGCACTCAGCGGGAGCCGCGTGACATGTTCGACTTCCGAGGTGTGTTCCAAAACCGAAGCATTTACTTCTGGGTTTACGGCGTTCGTAAACCAAAGTGTTCGTCATCGGAGACGTTAGAAAACCGAGGAACTACTGTACACATTTTCATAGCCTGTGTTGCCTCACCAAGGGGCCAGCGTCTGCATAACAATGAGAGTCTGTGGAACTGTGCATCATCAGAGGTACCTGTCAGGCCAATCTCAGGCCAGAGTGGCCAGCCCAGGGCCCTTTCATGTGGTCCCTGCACTCACCCCCTTGTCTGTCTCAGGTGGGTTTGGAAGGTCCTGAAAATAACACCCTCTTCCTGATCCAAGTCCAGAGAAACCTGGGAGTCAGGCAGATTATGGGGTATAGATTCTGTTGTGGTCAGGTGGCTGTTACCGTATTGTCTCCTGAATTGAACCCCCTACCCCCACCCCAGTCCTCCTATGAGGACCTTCCCAACATCACCTTCCAAACTCATCCCACAGGGGAGGACTGAAGGGAGGGAAGACGTGGCAGGTGGGGGCATAGTGTTCCTTTCAAATGCACCAGTGGATGCCTCCACCCACCAGGGACCAAATAGTCATGTCCCTGGTTCACTGCAAAAGGAAGGGCCTGAGAATCCCAGGGAGAGCGTCCACATACCGTCTTTCCCTGAAAAGAAGACCTACCCCAACAATAAGCCCCAGTTAAGATCGTCAGCCAGATGGACGCATTTAGTGCGTTATGACGATGTTCCAGAAGAAGATAACATGACTGTATTTGAATAAATATAGATTATTGTACATGAAAAAACAAGACATCCCCTGAAAATATGCCCTAATGTGTCTTTTGGAGCAAAAATGAATATAAGACCCAGTCTTATTTTTGGGGAAATACGGTATAAGACCCAGTGTTATTTTCGGGGGAAACACGGTAGCTCCCTGGTTCCACATCCAGGTCCAGAGCGCTTTCCTCAAGACTTCAAAACTGGACCTCAGGTAGAATTGAATTAATCATCATCTCATCATGACATATGGAAGGAGGCCCCCAAATGGCCCACTTTACCCTTCCTTCGGAGTCTCACTATACCTACTTCTAACATAAAAAACACCTGTATTCCCGTCACCCACCCAAGACCTAGAACTCTGACAATTACTTGTATCTACTTACGTGGTCCTCCCCACTGCAGAGCCACTCTCTTGAATTTTGTACTTGTCACCTCTCTGCATCTCTAAAATGGCAAGAGCTCCCTTTTTCAGAAGCCTCATTAAATGTTCTCGTGCCTCCTTGTTTCTGGTGGGGTTATACACCCATTCCTGAAAGGCCTGGAACATGCTCATTGGTGGGAGCCTGCCCGGCCAATTCCCTGCTTAGAGGGATGAATGCCACTCAGACCAGTATCTGCAAATCAGGGTGTGAGGACCCCAAAGCCAACGGCTGGCCCTGGGAGGAGGGAAGTGGTGCTGGGCAACAGGGGAGCCACGTCCACTCCAGGCTGGGCTGGTTTGGGCCGTTCACCTTTGTGACCATCTCATTGAGTGGTAAGCAGCCCAGGTTGGCTCTGACCTCGTCTGTGTGAGGCTGATGGCTGCGTGTGGGCAGTTGCACACAACATGTCTGGAATACCTATTCCGTAGGGTCATTCCCAGGGATAAAGCATGTCGACTTTTTCAGGGGAGAAAATTCCATTTCTGTTGCCAATTAGTTCTGCTTGAGAACAGCTTTTCTCAACACCAACACGCTGGCCGCCTGGGCTTCAGTTCTGTTGATTAGCTCAAAGTGGGGGAAAAAAGTCATTTTTCTTTCCTTCCTCCACCCCCAACAGTGAAACCCGGCTGTTCGTGATGAAAGGGGTCCTGTGGATCATTTCGTTTTCCTTGTCATGACTCCAGGAAAGGCTATAAAAATAATCAGTGGGCCCCGCAGGTTGTAATTGACGGGAGAGAGGAGTTGGCTACCACCGCGTCTGAGTTATCACAATCTGTTCCAGTCAAGCCTCTTCTGATGACACCTGCTCCCCCAGGCCAGCGTGGTGGGACGTGCTGAGGGCGGTCTGCGTGTTTCTCTTCTTTCCCAGCTTCCGGGGTGCTCCTGGCAGATGGGGACCTTGGCAAGATGGAGCGGCTGGGAGGCTGTGTGGCAGAATGGTTCTGAGTGTGGCTCTGATGCCCACTGCCTGCTCCAAATCCCATGTTCACCATTTATAGCCATGAGTCTGGGGCCAGGGACTTGACCTTTTGGTGCCTCAGTTTCCTCATTTTTAAGTGATGATCGGGGTCCCTCCTCCTGAGTCTGACGTAAGGATCAAATGGGTTAATCCACTTGGGAGAGGCCCTGACCATGTGTCAAACGCTTCACAAACGTCGGCCTTCAGTATTTGCTTGGGACCCTCCCACTCTTCCCCCGCTGACACGTGAGTCCTGTGTGGCTGTGCCAGAGTATCTCCACCTAGTCTCCTGTTGATGGACGTGAGATCAGTTCCAGCCTTTTGTGATGGCAAATAATGCTGCATTGAATAACCTGTGGCTTTGTGTGCCCAGCCCTCCCCTAAGGTATGCGAGCCCCACGATAAGCTTGGCTCTGGACCTTCCTTCCTGGGGCCTGCAGAATGAAGAGAGGTGTGCGGGCGAAGGGCCAGCCCTGGCCTGGCATGCAGGCAGGCCTGTGTGGAGGGGCGGGGCGGGATGCAGGACAGATTCCTCCTGAGTCCCTGGGGAACTGCGGTCCCAGGGTGGGTGGCGGGAGCCCTCCCACCCCCACTACCTTGTAAATGCCCTGAAGTGGTCTGGGGAGAGGAAAGCTGTGCCACACAGGTGTTGCCTATCCTTTGTGATTCTCTACCTCCAAGACGCCCCCTAGGATCTTTGTTCCAACACCCTTGACTCTCTGTGTGCATTTAGCACCCAGGTATGCAGCTCCAGTTTGGAATGGGGGAAACGAAACCCTAGATGTGGAGTCAGGAGGGCCAGATTTTGGCCCTGACTTCTGAGGGCCACCACCCGTGTCACTCCTGGGCCTCCGTGTCCTTATGCACACGAGCACGATAATAATCATGGTAACAGCCTCTCAGGAAGGTGTTTTGGGGTCTCAGTGATGTAACGTGTGCATGGTCTGACCTTGTATTGGGCATGAGAACTGCAAGCTTCTGTTAGGAATGTCACATCTATGGGAGGGGCCGGGTCTCACTTGAGCCGCCCTCTGGGCCGTGGGTACTTGCAGGCAGCAGCGTTCAAAAGGAGTCCAACCTAACTGTGTGGCCTTGGGCAATTTACTCCCTCTGAACTGAGTTTTCTCTTGAAAATGGGAATTCTAATGACATGTATCTTGCTGGTTTGTTGTGAGAATTCTATAGGCAAAGCACCTAATGCTTTGGATCTAGCGAGTGCTCAGTCAGTGGGCGTTAGTGCCGATATGCTAATCAGTGGAAACAGTTGTACATATCCTCCCGGAAACCGGCACGGTGTCGTGCATGCCGTCTGTGCATCTGACGGACAGGGCCAAGTCCCCTTGTTATAAAGTAGGGTCTGCGGAGGCACTGACAGAGGGGGCCCATTTCTCATGTTGCTGACTCCTTCGGGAGAACAGAGGAAAACAGCCGGATATGAGCTGCGGTTATCATCTGGGCCCCTCTGTGAGATGGTGGGCCAGAGGTTGTCACCCCCAGTATACAGATAAGAAAACTGGGGTCCAGAGAGGGGCCCTCACCCTGAGCCACATGGCAAGCATGAGGTCCAGTGAGAGCCGACCCACGTGTCCCGACTCTCAGAGCACTGGTCTTCCCCCCGACTGACCCTCAGCCCCATGCAGGAAATGGACCGTGGGGGCGAGATCCAGTGTCCCTCTGTGGCCAGAGCCCTTGCACATTTCTGACATTTTTGCATCTTGGGACAAAGGATGAAGAAACTCAGATGAACTTTCTGGTTTCCTGGTGGAAAAACACTCCTGACCCGGGTCGTGGAACTTTATTGCTGGGTTGCATCGTAAGGGTGGTTTTGCCTGTATTTTGTTACTTTCCCTCCATCCTATTGCTTAGTGGCAGCAACTGCAGACAATCCAGAGAAGGTAAATCCAAGGATGACCTTAGGAATTGTCTGAGGACATCAAATGGGCCAGAGGGCTCCTTGCACATCGACGCTGCCCTGGTCCCTGCCCCGTCTGCTACTGGATTTGCCTTGAACGAGGAAGCAAATGAATGGATATTTGCTGCCTTCACCTGGCCTTCTTCTGCGTGTCCTCTTCTCCTCTTACAAGGACACCGGTCATGGGATTTAGGGTCACTCTAATCCCATGTGACCTCATCTTAACTAATTACATCTACACAGACTCTGTTTCCAAAGAAGGTCACATTCTAAGTCTCTGGGGAGACATGCATTTTGGGGGCGACACTGTTCAATTCACGACACCACCTAATACATATTAACTGTTATTAACGCTCCTCTTACCACAGGGTTTGTGCAGCACATACGACGAGTGGGCACTTTTCTAAGCTCCTTTCTTTCCTTCTCCCATGTAGCCCTCTTCACAACCTTGCAAAGTGGGTTCTGTGGATTACCTCTGTTTGAGGCCCAGAGAGGTGAACTGCCTTGCCCAAGGTCACACAGCTGGTAAACAGAAAATCTGGACTTCACACCCTTTTGTTTCTGACTGCAAAGCTGGGAAGGTTTCAAGACGTCCCATCTCCGCCTAGGAGCTTGGAGTCACCATACTTTCTGTCTCAGAATCCCAGCTATCTGAGACCTACTTTCTCCTGGCCCAGGAGAAAGATAGGCTGTGCTGCTGGTGGAGCATAGGGAAGATCCAAAGCTAGGATAAGAGGGAAGCAGCACTCCAGCCTCCGACTGTGGGTCGCGGGCCAGGCTCCTAACTTGCCTGCTGTACCCTGGGCAGGAGCCTGCTCCTGGCACCTGCTCCTCAGGGCAGTTGGGAGACCAGTACCAATGATGGTTGTTACCATCCCTCCAGACACCTCTCCCCCAAAGAGTCCATGAAAAGGGGGAGGAAGGGAATCCACACGTGAAGTTGTGTTCTTCCTCGGATCACTGGTGCCCGGCTCTCCTGTGGATAGGCAGCCGGCGTGACCCCTGTGGGTGTACAAGCATGCCAGAGGCACACATTTCATCCCTAACATCTGGTAACATTTTAGGAGTCTTGACTTGGGGCGACAAATTGAAAGATGGTCCATTAAAGTGTGATTTATTCGACACTGAGACAACGCTATCAAATGCTTGCAAAGTGGTTCACTCTGTCGGGTCCGCAAACCCTGACTTCTTAGGCCAGGCCTGGCCAAGGCCCTCACAGGGTGACAGTGAGGGGAGAGGGGGCCTGGTGGGGTCGGAATGAGGTCTGACAGGGATAAACAAGCGTGCTGCCATACGATGTACGGCAGTTTACATTTTTACACGCCTGGGTTGCGGCCGTGGAAAGAACTTGCTTTGGTTAATGGGAGGCGTGTGCATTAGGAGCCTCTTGGAGCCATAAGCTCAGAGTCAGGAAGGAAGGATTATAGTTTCCAACATCTGTGGCTTTGGGGCCAAGAAATATTGTGCTGTCAGCAGGGAGAGCTGGGGAGCCTTCTCCTGGCCAGCGAGTGGATTGGTGGCCTCTGGGGAGATCAGGGGTTCCCGAAGGACACCGCCAGCCTGCAGAGCTTTGCTGGGGATGGCTGGCCAGTATGTAGGAGCCAGCCATATCACAGAGAGTGCTGCCCCAAAGCCAGACTGCCTGGGTTCAAATCCTGCTGCCTCTACTGACCAGTGGGACCTTAGCCAGCCCCTGCGTAAAATAGAAATTTTCACATAATCTACCTGTGTGTGGGGGGCGGGGGGGTTTGTGGGGATTCCCTGAGCTAATGGCACGGAGCGAGTTCTCGTTAATGCTGACCTTTGCTGTCATGGTGAAGATAGGGTGTGCTGCTGGTGGAGCATGGAGAAGATCCAAAGCTGGAATAAGAGAGAAGCAGCACTCCAGCCTCTGACTGTGGGTCGAGGGCCAGGCTCCTAACTTGCCTGCTGCACCCTGGGCAGGAGCCTGCTCCTGGCACCTGCCCCTCAGGGCAGTTGGGAGACCAGTACCGATGATGGTTGTTACCCAGCTGGGGCGGCCTGTGTGTCTAGCAGCTGAGAAGCTGGAGTGGGGAGGACCAAGAAAGGAGCTGGGGTTACCCCCCACACCTCTACCTGTTACAGGTGAGTTGCTTGTGGGCTGCCAACTAGTCTCCAGGCCTGTGAACATCAAGAGTCTGATTCCCCAACTTAGGAGGGAGGGAAGGACAGACACTGGCCACATGGCCCCTGTGGCACTTCTGCTTCGGTGGCTCCAGCTCCAGCTGAGACAGATGTGCCCTCTCTGGGCAATCAAGCCTGGTTACAGGTGGGCAGCACGACGGGTCCAGCTCAGGTCTGAGTGTCACACAGCCTTTCGTTAAGGCTCCCAGGTGCTGTGATGTGTGTCCAGGTCGAAAGTCGGTTCTCCCAACTGAGAGTCAGGCATCTGTTACCATGTGAAGGCTGAAGTGTGACCCCTCCCCTTTGTCCCTGTCACCCCCCAGGACTGACTGCCCAGGGGCTGTGGCCAGGCCGTGGTACTCATGCCAGCTGGCTGCAGCTCTCCCACGAGGGTCAGTTTCTGGGGCTATCAGATGTTGTGGCTATCAGCTTGTTTGTCTCCATGGCGCCAAGCCCGGCCAGCTTTTGGGCAACAGCAGCCCCATAGGGAACATAATCCATGAAGAAGGGACAGCAGAACCCAGTGTGGGGGTGGCAGAGGATGCTGAGCGTCCTGGCAGCTCTGAGCACTGGTCCTTGGGAGCCTCAGGAAGAACTGGCTGGTGAAGTGAGGACACAGGTAGGGCTTCCCCTTGGCGAGGAACCTTCCCAGGGGTGCAAAGGCCTCATGGCAGCTGCTCAGTGAAAGCTCTTCACAGCTTCATTCCGATCGGCCCCTTGGGTTTTCTTTCCTGATGCTGTGATCTTCTCACTGCTCCAACCAGTGGTCTCATTCACTCATCCATCCATTCATTTATTCGTTGTATTGGTCCTTGTAATGGACCTATTAGGTGAGGAGGTGCAATTCTTATGCCCCTCTTTAGATGAGGGCACACACATAAAGTAACTCGTCCATGGGTGCAGAGCTACCGAGGGGCTGCCTTAGTCTTTTGCAGCTACATTCCACATGACCCCAAAATGTAGCAGCTTAAAACAACACGTGTTTATCATCCCCAGCTTCTGTGGGTTGGGGGTCCAGGCGTGGCTTGGCTGGGTCCACTACTTCAGAGGCTCTCACAGGCCGCAGCCAAGGTGTCGGTGGGGCTCCAGCCATCTCAAGGTTCGACTGGGGCAGGATCCGCTTCCAGGTTCACTTAGTGTATGGACAGGATTTAGTTCCTTGTGGGTCCTTGGACTGAGGGCCTCAGTTCCTCTCTGGCTATTGGCTGGAGGCCTCAGGTCCTCTCTGACTATTGGCTGGAGGCTTCAGTTGCTCTCTGGCTATTGGCTGAAGGCCTCAGTTCTTAGCCATGTCGGCCTCTCCAGCGTGGCAGCTTGCTTTGTCAAAGTAAGCAGGCCAAGAAGGTGCGTGTGCATATGTGCATGCGTGCATGCGTGTGTGTGTGTGTGTGTGTGTGCGTAGAGAGAGAGAGCTGAGTCACTGTCTTTTAAAACCTAATCTTAGAGATGACATCCCATCACTCTTGTCATATTCTAGTCATCAGAAGCAAGTCACTGGGTCCACTCACACTTAAGAACTTAAGAAGAGCGTGACTGCCAGCAGGTGGGATCACTGGGACCATGTCAGAAGCTGCCCACACAAAGGTCAAGCCCAAGTTGGGTTTGAGCCCAACGGGGTCTGAGTCCAAAGCCTGTGCCCCTGAGGAAGCCGAGACAAGAATTTTTGCTTCCCAGCCCCAGTCCTGGCTTCCTGCCACCCAGAGTCACAACGGAACCTCATATTCACTTCTTCCGTGGATGTTCACTGAGCACCCACTACGGTTCGGACAGTGCTGAGCGGACAGGTGTGGTTCCCGCCCACAGGAGCCTCCTGCCTGGTGACTAACACGGGGCTGCCCATTCCTCACATGCGTATGCGGAGAAAAATGTCTTTTCTTTATTTCTTGTAACTGATCTGAGCTTTCTCACAAACCCCAGTCCTAGCGCTATGAGGAAACACACCAGATTTAGTGTAATCTGGTCAATTGAATCTGACCCAGTCCTTTAGGCCTTTCGGTAATGCTCCGCTCAGATTTCCTTCTGCTCCCTCCCCAGCCCTTCTCCAGGATGGCATCTCCCGGGTCTGTGTCTGGGAGGTACATTTATGACAAGGCTTCCTGGTGGGGGGGGGGAGCGGATGCAGTGGGGTCTGCAGGCATGTCTGTTGCCTAAAGTCGATGCTCGCCTTTCTGGCATTTGTGACTGCAGCTGACGGCTGGCAGAACTTGGGCCTTGGAGCCCTACCTGGCTCCCTTGTCTCTACCTTGGCTTAGATACCCCTTATCTCCACTGCACCTGGCCCCTCACCCAGGCTGTCACGGCCAGCCCCTGCTGCAGTCACTCTGCCTCTTGCCCCAACAGTGTGTCCCCACCTGAGTAGGAACGTGTGGAGCTCCATCCTGGCCATGGGGGTGGGGGGAACCCTGTGAAGCCAGAACAGCAGAACAGCAGAGATTCCTTTCTTTCAACCTACTGCATCTCCAGGGCCCCTCCCTAAACTGGTGCGTGGTGGTCCCGATGCAGCTTCCTCCTCGCGCCCCTGGAGGCTCAGTGCAAACCCCTGCCTTTGGAGCTGACTCTATTTGTATAAAAAAATACAAATAAATAGAAGCAGGCAACACGTAGAATGCCGATTATACACCAAAGTCCATTCTAAGCACCTTACACATTGATTATTTAATACTCACAGCAACTCTGTGAGGAAGTCCTCTAAGTCTCATTTTACAGATGAGGAGAGTGAGGCCCAGAGAAACGAAATAACTTCCTCATGGTGACATAGCTAGTCAGTGGCAGAGCTGGGATTTGAACCCAGGTAGCCCTGAGTTCACCACTACCCTCCTACATGCTTTTGTCCTCTCTGAGCTAAAGCGAGAGAGGGGATGTCCTCCCTTCATCTATGCACGGGCCCCTTCTGCCCTAGATAGCACCCCTGGGATCATGGCTGAAAGGAGACCTTCTCTACTTACCCAAGGACTTGGGAAAGGTCTGTGCCTTTGCCATGTAATTGGGAGCTAGAGGACTTTTAAAAAATGTTTTCTCACAGTGGTGGCTTTTAAGTCTGCTGTCTAGTGGCAAAATCTATTTTGACTGTGAGGAGTTAAATATTACCACCGTCCTGCTCTGTATTCCTCTGTACAAATCCAAACCTTCCCAGGCAGATAGATATCTGAGGACCAACAGGGGAGGGCTGTCCACCCAGAAAGGCAGAGAGGAAAGTACAGTAATATTTTTCAAACTATTACCTGTTAGAGAAATGATCACACGCTTCATTAGTCACAGTTGTGCTAACTATGCTGAGGGGGGAGACAAACAGCAGCGAGGGTGTGTAATAACTGTCACAGCCCGGTAAGGCTGCTGTATCAAAGTCCCATAGACTGGGTGGCCAGAGCTCACAGCTCAGCCCCGTCACAGCTCAGCCCCTGTCAACAGACTCTGGACCCTGGGTGGAGGCCCAGCCTCAGTTTCCCCATCTGGGGAAGAAAGAGATCGATCTATCACCTTTGAAAGGAAGAAGCTGCTAGACAGCTGGCTAGGGGCTGACCCAGCATGCTGAAAAGGCCAAATCTCAAAGGAGGGACGCTGAGGAGAGCAAGTCATGACCCCCCAGGGTGGAATGATGCAGGAATTCTGAGGGCATCCCAAATACCCTTCTCTTTCTCCTCCATTCTCCTCCCTTCCCCGCCCTGGTCTGGGGTGATCTAAATGAGAATGACATGACTGCTACTATAAAGACCATTTACTAAGTCAGGTATTGTGAAAGCATTGTAACATCGAATTCTCAGAAACGGCCCTGCTCAGTGGGTAGTATTATCATCCCCATTTTACAGAAAGAAAAACTGAGGCTCAGAGAGGTTAACTTGTCCATGATGACACAGGAAGAATGAGACAAGCTAGGATTTGTTCCCACGTCTATATGACTCCAAAGCCTTCACTGTCCTCCCACTGCTGCTGTGCATTTCAGGTTTCTGGATGGTGGGGGTCGGGGGAGGGGGGTGTTGTTAGGGCACAGAAGAATTTGCCCCAGAATAAAACTTCAGAAACCAGTCTCCAGAAGTGCCCAGAGCTGTTAGTTCTGTATCACAGTCCATGCCCTGGCCTCACTGTGAAGGAACCAGGCCAGTAAGCTGAGCTTGGGTGAGGATATGTTAGGAACTTAAAGCAGAAACCCAGTGTTGCAATGTTCTAGGACAAGGCAGGGAAGTTTCCTCTGGGGATGGGGTGGAGGTTCTGGTCTATTGAACTGGAGGAGACGGGTGTGCAGGGACGTTAACTTTGCTAGTTGATGGTTAATTGTTCCCTCCCAAGGGTGTGTGTGCGTTATGCCAATGTTTTTAAACAAACTTTAACCAAGTTAGATTCAGTGCCCCAAGAAGCTAAGGTAAAAGCATCAAAACCTTGTCTTGGGGGGAACAGAAGGATATTCCAGACAACTTGCCCCCTTTTGGACTCTACTCATCCAAACCAGAGGCCGTCCTTTCACAGAGACCCTTTGGGAGGAGTCTCTCAGACTTCTACATTTGAAGAAATTGGTGTCCTTTCTCTGTATTCTAAGCTTCTCGTCTTGGCTGGGTTGAAGAAAAAAAACAAAGCCCAGATGTTCTCTCTGTCACGTTAGCCAAACCCTTCTTTGGTGCCCATTCTGGGTCTGAGTGGGAAAAAGAAAGAATCTGTGTGTATTAGGACTCCTTGAGTTACAAATGATGAAACCCCAATTCATACTGGCTTAAGCAAAAAAAAACCCAAGAAAACCAATGTATTGGCTCACAGAATTTAAATGTCTAAGGTTAGGTGGAGCTTCAAGGATAGCCAGATCCATTGGGGTGGCTGAGGGTAGGAGATCTTAGGGCTGACTGTCAGTGACCTGGCCTGGAGGACATTTCCTTGTCTGAACCCGTCACAGTGGCTAGGAGATGTGGAGGTCTGATGGGCCTCAATGGTGTGCATTGAAAAGGGGTAAGGGGCCACTGACCATGAGAAACCTGGGGTGCTCTTAGAAGAAAGGTCAAATCAAAAGAGAGATCTTAAGTTTCATTTGAGCCAACAAGCTCTTAAGAATCTGAGCCATTTCAAGCTTTGAGGAGCATCTGGGTTAGGTTGGCAAATATGTGATGCCAAAAATACCATGATTCCCCATCATTCGGTTCATGGCAGACATTGCCAATCAATCACAGCACCCTTCTTAGTGAGCAAACCACAGCCTCAGACTCCATCTCAGCGCTACACCGGAAGCAACCCGTATCCATCAGTTGGTGTTAGAACTTGCGCCGAAACCTATGTGCAATTTCTGTTCCAAGCCAATGGAGTCACGGAAACTGAAGCTCTGAGATTTGGCGCGATTTGCCCCATGTCACGCAGGAACTCAGGGACCGACCCTCCCCACTCTCGGCCAGCTTCCTTTCCTGTAGGATTCTGCCTGATTCGAGCATTGAGAGGAGGTCTCTCCCTCAGGGGAGTATTCCACTCCAGACAGCTGCTGCACGTGGAAGAGAAATAGACTTGAGGTCAGAGGCAACCAGAAAGCTTGGCCATTGACCTGGTTCTTGTTGAGTTTTGCCTGGAGCTGAACACAGCCCGATGGTCACAGAGGCAGGATGGCACACGGGGGACGCACCAGTCAGACCATTTGTCCGTCCACAGAGATCTTGGTGGGCGTTTGGCGCCTCACCTTAAATACAATGAAAGCAGGTACCATGCTCTACCAAACACACATTCTCAAAAGGGGGTGATGCTGGAGTTATTCCATCTGGGGGGGGCGGGGGGTTCAGGGCTGTCTTGGAGGGGAGAAAAGATGTCTGGCAAGCAGTCTAAGGAAGCCATAAGGTAGTAAGTCTCTAGCTAGTATTCTCCCAGCTCAGCCGCAGCCAAGCAGGCAGAAAATAGGTGCCAAAGTACCAGCTGCTTATTTGGCTGTAGGAAGGTATGGAGGGGTGTCTTGACCCCTCAAGGAGACTGTTGTTTCAAAGGGCTGCCATTGGGCTCCCCGTGTGCCCCTCACAAAGCTATGGGCTTTGCATGCATTACATTAATTCCAATTCACAAGACAATCTTATGACGTAGGTGACCTTATTCCCTATGGACAGAGGCTCAGAGAGGTGGAGCAGTGCTGCCCATGGCCACATGCCAGTGAGGGCGGAGCCGCGCTCCAATTCAGGCCCGCCCGACCCTCGTTCTGACCGAGCCACACGCACGGGCTGGCAGGCATCGTGGAAGAGAGGAGAACAGAGTGTGTGAGTCACTTAAGAAGCATGGACCTCGCTGTGCCCACCAGCAGCTCTGAGCAGGGTACCGGGTGGCATCAGAGACGTACATGGTCGTTCCCACAAAGGACGGGGTGTGCAGTTGGGAACACATCACCACGGAGGCGGAATAACATAAGTAAATGCCTGTCCTGACTCCCTCAGTGGAGCTCACAGCCCTCAAACAGGTGTGGTCAGCAGTTTGAAAACTTCTAGTCGAGCACAACCCCCAACCCCCACTTGACAGGTGAGAAAACGGAGGCTCAGAAAGGAGCACTGACTTACCCCAAGGCACACAGACAGCGAGTGTGGGACCAGGACTGGAGTCCGTATCTCGGTTCCGGTTCAGCTGACTCCCTGGGGGCTCTGAGAGACAGCAGGAACTGAATGGTGGAAAGTCATTGCTGGGGCATCCGAGAGGAGGGTCCTGGGGGAACCCTGGCTGGAGAAACGCGGACGGGAGCTGGGCCTCGACGCCTACAACTGTTTCCCCAGGGGCAACATTGCAGTTATTATGGCAGCACGTAGATATCACCACCTGGGCTCAAACCCAGGCCCAGGGCCTGGCACTCAAGAAGCATTCAGTTTCACAGATGTGATCACTTATTACTGCTGATTTATTTCCTTTTGGAAATTTCCTTTTAATTCTTTTTGGCTTTCCCCCGTGTCAGGGGATCTGATCCTACTCAAGGCAGACCCATCTGACGACAAAAGCAGACCCTCCCAGGTAGGCTGGACACACCGACGCCTCCAGTGGGTCTGGCAGGGGCTGGAGGGAGAGTCAAGTTTGCAGCTAATCCTTTTCCTCATCAGTAGTCAACTCCTTGCAGCCTCCGAGGGACGTCTGGAGGGGGGGCTGCTGATTGCAGGAACAGCTGGAAGGGAAATGTGAGGGCACGTGTGGCCACAGCAAGGGCCTGCAGCCGGCAGAGCATCACTACAGTGTATTGGAAAAGGTACCACACTTGGAGCCCATCAGAAGCAGGTTCAAATTCCAAGGCCACCTCTCACGGCTAAGCCGCTTTGCCTTAATGAGACTCGATTTATCCCCGGTAGTGCCCTGGGCACCGGATCACTGCCTGTCGCGTGAAAGCTATCCGTCTCCATTGTCAGCTAAACTCACTGTGGACAAACAGCTAAGCTGGGGGGACCCAAGGGAAATGGAAGATGTATTTCTGCCCCATCTCAGCCTGCCCCTTCTCTCCCAGGCCCCTGACCTGCCTTTCAGCGTCAGCTGTTCCTGGCTTCACCCTTTGTCCAACCTCCAGAGACATCCTGATAACAGCAGTTCTGAGACGAGAAGGAGTCGTGGTGAGGACAGCATGTTCCTGCAGCAAAGTCCTGAACTCTGTGCCCCTCCTCCAAGGACCTTGGATCCGGAAAGGGGACTCGTCACTGGGATGTGCAAGGACGCTGCTTGGAATCCTAAACTCTCCCAAAGGGTTCCCGCTGGCTTTGGTGTGGTCTGCGTGGGCTCCGGGGATCCTAAATCTATTCCAACAATTCCAGGTGAAAAAAAAAAAAAGGACGCATTTTAAGGTTATAGAGACATTCCTTTTAGTTATTAGAAAAACCCAAACACACCAAACCCTAGACAATCTAATAAAACCAATTTGAAAAGTCCAGTGGTAGGGTGGGTTTCAGGTGAAGTTTGATCCAGTCACTCAGTACAATAACTGGGATCCAGAATGCCATAGCATCTGCCCCCTCTTCCACCTACATCTGCATGTTATGCCCCCAGAATGGCCATTCCAACTCCAAATATCTACACTAACTGGAATGTCCTGTGTCTCTTGATTTGCATTCCTGAGGGACTGAATCTGATGCCCAGGCTCATGCTTTTGAGCCAAGCACCAGAAGTTGTATGTTTCTGGCCAGTGAATGGATGGTCTCTCCTGGGTGCTTGTTCCAAGGGGCTGGTCAGGTCATCAGTGGCCAGACCACGGGGGTCATGTGCCTGCTCCACCTCAGTGGAGGCAGCATGTCTGAGAAGGGGTCATGGACAAGTCAGCTACCCCAATACCGTCCCAGAGAAGGGGGAACTCAGCCTGTGAGTCCCCAAAGACCTTGCATTTCCTCCCTGGCCTGGAGACTATCTAAAGAAGCCTAGTTTGTTCTTAATTAGTAATTTTAGGGAAATATTAAGTCTGGTTCAGGGTAGAAATTTTTTTGCCTAGTTATTTCCCAAGGCTCTGTTTTTCTGGTTCATCCTGTAGGGGAACTTCAGGCGCGGGTTCAGGAAATGGGTCCCTGAGAAATCAGTCAACAACCACATGTGTCTGCCATCAGTGAGCCCAGGATCATTCTCAGATGGCTGCTAACAGGCAGCCAAACTGCTTTTCCAAACAAACTCTGCATTATTTTATTACTTTCATACCAGGAAAAAGGTTTGATCTTCAAAACAATGCACCCACGTCATTGATTAGGCTGGAAGAACCTGTTTGGCCATATTTAGAAACCACAAGAAGGTTAGAGAATAAATTTAGAACTGAATTCTGAACCTTGAGGGCCAGCAGCTCCATCTGGCACAGTGTACTTGCTAACTCCACGTGGTACCTTGAGTTTGGTTGAATTTTCCCTCAGACTCCTGCATTCACAGAATTCTTGTAGGACAACATAGCCTTCAGGAGTATGACCTGGCATCTAAGCCTATCTCTGCTACTTATAAGCGGTGTGATGCTGGGAATGTGTTTTAACCTCTCTGAGCCGCAGTTTCATCACGTTTTAAAGGAGGGGGGTAATAAAATCAACCTCATGGGGCGTCACGAAGATTAAGATTTTTTTATTGCTTTAAAACAGACATAACCTTAAATGTACCATTTTAACCATTTTTAAATGGACAGTTTTGTGGGATCAAGTCCATTCACACTGTTGTGCAATCATCACCACCATCCATCTCCAGAATTTCTTCATTCTCCCCAACGGAAACTCTGTCCCCATGAAACAATAACTCTCCATTCCCCCTTTCCCCAGCCCTTGGTAACCACCATTTTAATTTCTGTCTCTCAGAATTTGATTATTGTAGGTGTCTCATAGAAGTGGAATCATGTAATACTTGTCCTTTTGTGACTGGTTTATTTCACTCAGCCTAATGTCTTCAAGGTTCATCCATCTTATAGAATGTGTCAGAATTTCTTTCCTTTTTAAGGCTGAATAATATTCCCTTGTCTGCATATACTGCATTTTGTTTTTCCACTCATCTGTCAATGACTCTTGGGTTGCTTCTACCATTTGGCCGTTGTGAATTACACTGCTATGAACATGGGGGTGCAAATATCTGTTCAAAGCCCTGCTTTCACTCTTACCCAGAGTGGGATTAAGATATTTTACAGAGATCTAAGCCCATGCTTGGCATAGAGTAAACATTCAATATATTGGTGCTAATAAAATCAGTATTAGAAAAATAGTAAGTGAAATTTTAAAAATGCAAATTAAAGAATGAGATGACATTTTTTGCCTGTCAAATTAGTAACAACTAAAAGGTAAAAATCCTCAGTGGGACACGGTGAGATGGAGTCTCTCATACAAACCTGTGATTATCTTTCTGAAAAGCAACTCATCGGGCTAAATATGATATATTGAGGTTCTTGGAAGTGTTCATACCATTTGACCCAATAATTCCACTTCTGAGAATTCATCCTAAAGACAGAATGTAGAATGCAGACCAAGATTTGAGTCTACAGAGGCTTGTTACAGCAACCTTTGTAATAGTGTGGAAGCCACCTTTATTTCTATCCACAGGGAACAGTTAAAAAAATGCTGGTGTAGGCCTGCAATAGAACATTTTGCAGTTATTGAAAATGCTTATGAGAATCATGAAATGGGAAAATGTATATGCTATACTGTTATATGAAAACAAAGGTATAAAAATTGTATACATTTATCCTATAAATATAGGTACAATTTACTGAGCATTTACTATGTGCCAGAAACTCTGCTAAGCTCAGTATGTAATTTCTATCATCTACCCCTCCCAATGACCCAAAGAGGTAGGTACTATTATTGCTCCATTTCCCAGATGAGGAAATAGAGGTTCCAAGTGGTGACGTGATTCTCAGGATCACTCAGCCAGCAAGTGGCAAAGCTGGAATTCAAACTCTTAGGCTCCAAAAAGTAGAAAAGGAATGAAAAGACCTGTGCACTAAGAGCTAATCGTGGCTCCTTGAAAGAGTAGGAGTGAGTTTTACTTTCTTCCTCAGACTTGTATTTTTTTTCCCAAACCAAAGAGATATATATATATGGCAAATTACACTATATATATATATATATATATATATATATATATATATATATATATGATAAAAGGGGAAGGAAAGATAATTGTCTCTTGCAAGCAGACATCTTTACAGATAAAACACCCAAGTCTTATGTCTCATGTCACAAACTCAGTTTGTGTCTGTTTTTTTCTGGTTAAAGTAGAGCAGAGTGTCCTGGTTGTGTCTTATGGCTGATTGCTTAATAACCTTGGACACACACACACACACACACACACACACACACACACACACACACGGCCCTAGACAGGAGAGGAGACAAAAGCCAGCAGTAGCCAAAACTCTGCTAGATCGATGCAGACTGTTACAGGCGCAGGTTTCCAAAAAGCAGAGCTCAGTGAAATAAATATTTTTCCTGTGAGAAGAGGCTTAAGTCGGAGATCTTAACAACCTCCCAATTCATTCCAGACCCACTGTGAGTGGCTGGCGTCAAGACGTCCATCTTGATGTACTTAGGGTCACTTAGTAACTGCAGCGTGCCTGTGTGTCTGGCTGGCTTCTCCCACTCAGCAGAGTGCCAGGGGCGCTGGGCAGGAGGGACAGGAAGACTTTGTCTCTGGGGGAATACTCTCCCCACTCCTCCATCTCCCCACAACTTTTTGGGGTCCCCAACTTTCTTTTCCTGGTCAATCATCATTATTTAACCTAAACTGGAGGCCTGAGAATTCAACCTCTTTTCTTGGCAAAGGTTCCGTTCTTTTAGTCCTGGAGACAATCTGCAGGAGGAATTTAGAACTGGGGACTTTGAAAACATATACACACACGTATTGGGTTATGGCAAAAATTGGGAGCTTCACTATCCAGGCAAAAATTGACGGATGAATTCATTCATTCACTTGCTCACGCAACAACTGTTTAAAGCTAGTGTGAGAGAGTCCAAAGCTGCTGAAGACACAAGATTCATTCATTCGTCCATTCGTTCATTCAGGAGCTGTGTACTGAATGCCTCCTAGAGACCAGGCATTTTCTGGGCGTGCCGGGCCGTGAGCAGCAAAACCGCTTCTTAGAGCTTGCACTCTCGCTGGGGTGACATGACAGACAATAGACGAGGACAATGCAGCGTATAGGGCATCCGAAGGTATCCCAGAGAGGAAATTAAAGCAGGAATGGGGTCGAGAAATGGGAGGGGAGACAGGGGTAGTCCCACTTCGATGAGGGGCCAGGAAAGGCCTCAGAAGGAGGTGATAGTTAAGTTACAACCTGCAGGAGATAAGGGGAGATGGTTTAGGATGTGCAGGCATTAAATAACAGTGACTCACAGATCATGTAGGTGCCTTTTCTACGATCTTCCGGTGGTGATTATGCTAATGAGAAAGTCTGTTGTTACTATGTCTTTAATGCCTTGCTAAGACCCCCTCACCGCTCCCCCTCCCCCAAAATGCAGAGGCTTCACAGGCAACCATGCACTTGAACTCGGTTTTATGTCCAGTGTGACTATTTTGCGGTTCCTGTTTATGTTTATTCTTGATAGCAAATTACACTGGCCCTTCGTTTACAGTCATGATTAACGTGTCCTTTTCAAATACACCTATTTTTTGAAAAGTGAGTTGATTTAAAGACAAGTGTTAAGTAACTTATGATACAGTTGGTGCCCAAATATGGGGAAATTGTGAAGGTGCTAAATGAATGAAATTTGGGATACACTAACATAAGACATGACCCTTCTGAAGCTGCTCAGAGCCTGGCCTGGGAGATGAAAGGACCGGGTGTGATTCTGCCTGCCATTAGCGCCTCCCTGCAAGGGACTCGGGAAGGGGACAGCATTCCCTAGGGCTCTGCTGGGAACAGGACAGCAGCTCAGAGGAGGCGCTGCTGGGCACAATAGAAGACCACACAGGGCATTCAGGGTGGAGGGAACAGGGGCTGGACAGACGAGGAAAACCAGCCTGGCAGTGTGTGTATTAGGGAGCAGAGCTGCTGGAGGAGGCAGACCCTTGAGAGATCACCCCAACTTTCTACTTTTCCAGCGACTAATCTGGGCACGAACACTCTAACACGTCCCTTTACTGAGCACGACTTTCCTGCATTTTCTTATGTGATCTCAGCAGACGCCCGTGGTAGTGCTGTGGTTATCCTACCCTACAGACGAGGAACTGGGGGCTCGGGCCCAGTCATCCGTCCACGCTCAAGCAGCAAGTCAGTAACAGTCAGGACTTGAAAACAAAAATCTGTTTCAAAAAATTGAGATCGAACTCACATACCATAAAATTCACCCTTTTAAAGTATACAATTCAGTGGTTTTTAGCGTATGCACAAAGGTAAGCAACCATCACTACCCTCTAATTCCAGGACATTTTCATCGCCTCCAAAAGAAACACGTGCCCATTAGCGGTCCCTCCCACTGTCCTCTGCTACTTAATCCTCTGGTCATTAATCTACTTCTTGTCTCTATGGATTGGGCTGTCCTGGACTTGCACAGCAATAATACATGGCCTTCTATATTCGGTTTCTTCACTCAGCATAGTGTTTCTGGGATTCATCCATGTTGTAACATAGAGCAGTACTTCATTCTTTTATAGGGTCGAATAGTAACCCATTGTATGGATGGGTGACCCCATTGGCTGACGACATTTGAATAGTTGTTATGTTTTCACTATCACAAATAATGCTGCCAAGAACATTTGTGTGCAGGGTTTATTGGACAGATGTTCATTTTCTCTTGGTGTGTACCGAGGACTGGAATTGCTGGGTTGTCATGTAACGTTATGCTCGCCCATCTGACGAACTGCCAGACCGTCTTCCGAAGTGGCTGCACCATTTCGTGTTCCCAGCAGCAGTGTCCGAGGCTCCCAGTTTTTCTACATCCTCACAAGGACAAGGCCTTGATCTCAGGCGTCAGACAGAGGCTTAGCAGCAGAATCCATAAAAGATTCCTCCTCAGGAAAGTCAGTGCAGAGGGGCTCTTGAGAAGGGAACTACCCCTGGCCCATGCCAGACTCTGAGGGGAGCTCAGCGCTCTGAGGCCTGGTCTTTGCCTCACTGTGCCCACAAAGACTGTAATGGATGTGCCACCTACTCTCCTTAAAATTGGAGCTTTCTTTTTAGTGTCCTGATTCCCCAAGTGGCCTAGAACTCCCAGGACACCGGGTCAGGGCTCGCTCCCGTCCCTGGTGCACGGCTGTTCTGTTGTCAGTTGATTCTCATCACCAACATGTACAATGCTCATGGCTCTGGGGCACTTACTACGATCCCTTACGACATACCCTCTCTGATGCTTTACACACATTTAATTTCCCATAGTACAGATGAGGAAACTGAGATTTCTGGGAGGCCGGGGAGGTAGACCGGCCAACGTCCCATGCGAGCGGTATAGTCAGGATTTGGGCCTGTCTCTGACCACTAAGCAGCACTGGGAGCTGGTGTAGGAACCTTCCACGTAAGGCTTTCTTAACAGAGCAGGTTTTGGTTTTCTATTGCAAGGTCGCAAATTACAAACCTGTCCGCTTCATACAATCCCAGGGTTTGAGTTCCCAGTTCTGCAGGGCAGAGGTCTGTCATGATGTGGCTGGGGTCTCTGCTCAGAGTGTCACAAGGCTGAGATTCAAGATATGGGTCAGGTTGAGTTCTTGTGTGCAGGGTCTGGGACAAATCCACCCCCAAGACCCTTCTTGGTGGTGCCATCCAGTTGCGTGTGGCTCTAAGACTGAGGTCCTGCTTCCTTACCAGCTGTCAGCTGGGACCACTTTCACCTTCTCAAGGCCTCCAGTATTCCTTACCATGTGGTCTCCCATCACCAAAGCCAGAAATAAAGAATCTCCCTCACACGAATCCCTCTTATGCTTTAAACCTCTTTTGCCTGCAAGAGTAAAATCAGAGGAGTCATATTGCATTATAGTCACAGGTTCCACACACTCCCAAACAGGAGAGGATGGCTCAAGGTCAGAGGTCACCGGGCACCCTCTTTAAATGCTTTAAAGCCCCAGAAGGCTTTAGGTTCTAATAACCATGGCAATAATAGCTACAGCCGTGTTGGTCCTGCCTCTCATTTGCATACAGCCTTGTGGTTTGCAGGCTGATTCTACATCTGCAATCCTGTTGATGCTGCGAGGTAGCACATTTACCCACAAGAGACAGGCAAACGCCTCTTAGCCGCTGGGGCTGGAGCCCAGATCTTCTGACTCCCAGCCCAGGGCTCCTGGTGCCCATGGCACCTCTGCCTCCCATTAGAACCCTCAGACCTCAGTGCTGTCCTTGCAAGGGGCGTAGCATCTGTTTGCAGCCAGCCCAGCCCTCAGGGAGCACGTCCTTGTAAACTCAACACACTGGGTCATCCAAACTTGCTTTTACAGGGATTGCCACTGGGCTGGGTGAACCTCGCCTCATTAAGCAAGAAAACCAATAAAGCCCAGGGGTGCAGAATCAAAACAGCATGTGTGCAGGAAGTCCCCGCTTGGCGGGCCACAGCCCAGCCCGGAGCTGAGGCTGTGATGCACAGGCCCAAAGCAAGGGGCCGTGCTCTCCTGGGGGCAGTGTGTCAGGGAGCCGTCACCGCTCTCCTGCGTCTCCACATGCCGGCGTTCTGCTTGAGACTCGACATGGAGGCCAAGCGTCAGTCCCTGGGAGTCCACAGCTTTCAGACTTCGTGCGGGGTAACCCTCCCTTTAATATTTAAGCCAGGCTGACATCCCAGTGAGAAACCCAGGACCTCGCCACTATCCCCAAGGATGCTTGAGGGCCTTAACATTTCCTGTAGGCACCTTTGGCTGAAATGTTCATTTTTACATTTTTCCGTGCTTCCCCTAAAATTGCTCTTCTTCCCTTTTATCCCACACTGGACGCTGCTCCAGTTCTTTCATTCTTCCTAAAGTATTGCTGACACAAGGCTGCTGGGAAAGCAGAGTTTGGAGCTATTTGCTGTGAGCTGGTATACAAGAATCTGGCTCATTGCAGCTCACAGGGTGTCTTGGAAGGCCCCTGGGGTGGGGTTGGGGGTGGGAGTGCAGGGCAGCTCACTGAGAATGGATCCAGAGAGTCAGGCCTGGAAATGGGGCTGAACCAAGGGCTCAGGAACCCAAGATGGGCTGATAGCAGACAGACATTGCCGTCAGCGTCCTACCATGGCCACCGTGAGCGCAATCCAGTCTGTTCTGTCTTCTGTCATTCCTTTTCCAGAACGGCTGCATCTGCTTAGCTTGATTTGGGTCTTGTGCCTCCCTTTGGTGAGGGGTCTGTGGGGCCCCAGACCAACCCATCAGACGGACAGCAGTGGTCAAGAACTGAGTCCTCAAAAGGAAAATGGGGTACCATCAGGAAGGAAGCCCATAGAATTTGGGGCCATGGGAGTCCAGGGGGAGCATATTTGGAAGTAAACTCCAGAATCCCCATCCTAAAATTTCATTGCCTGGAGAATTTCATGTGTCATCCATCTCCCCTCCCTGCTTCTCCAGCTGTCAATCATCAACACGCACATTTCTGTGTTTTCTTATTCAGAATAGTCTATGGTCTCCTCTTCCACCCACCAATGCTTGGGGCCCACCTTGGCATATCCAAAACCTCATTGAACTGCTGGGCTAAACAAAGTGTTTTCTACCTGATATGGGTTGAATTGTGTCCGCCTAAACTTAGATTGAAGTCCTATCCCACGGTACTTGTGAATGCAACCTTTTTTAAAAATAGGGTCTTTGCAGATGCCGTCAAGTTAAAATGAGGTCATTATGGTGCGCCTTAATCCACTATGACTGGTGTCCTTACAACAAGAGGGAAACGACTTGTGAAGACAGAGACACATAGAGAGAATGCCAGGTAACAACAGAGGCAGAGGTTGGAGGGAGGCAGATATCAGCCAAGGAATGAATGCCCAGGACTGATGGTACCACCAGAAGTTGGAAGAGGCAGGAAGGACTCACTCTTTCCTCCAGTCTTTAGAGGAATCATGGCTGTCTAGCCTCCAGAACTGTGAGACAATGCATATCTGTTGTTTTAAGCCACCCAGTGTATGATCTTTGTTACAACAGCCATGGAAAACGAATACACTACCTCATGTCTCTAAACTTAGCAGCACAAAGCAGTGGGAAAAGCTATAAATTCTAGTTTGGTTTGTCCTTTAAATGAGGAGAAAAACACATGTCCTTACAACTGTAAAGTAACTTAAGGGAATTTCAATGACTTCCATTTTAAAAATAAGGAAACTGAGGCTCAGAGGATAAGTTACAAAGAGGCAAATACTGGACTTGAACTTGGGTTTTTTTCCTCCAAGACTTACACTCATCACCTTCCCTGTGAATCTCGATGTGTACCTCATAGGTTTTTGCAGAGTCCCAAAATCCTGGCCCCAAGATGTCACGTTTCTTTATGACATGAGCTCCAAACTTAGTACTATCGTTGTCCTTGATCTTGTGGGAACCATCTGGCCTGGCCACATTTTCAGTAATGTGAGCCTCTGTAAAGCGAGCTCTCTTTCATTGCAAAATTTTAATTGCAAAATTGGAGGCTATCATTACAAAATTGGCGATTTTCATTACAAAATTGGAGATGCATTCCCACCGAAATCATTTCCCAATAACCCAAGCAAGAATGTTTGGCAAAGAGGGAATTAATTGATAAACAGCTTGTAGTACACAAACTCCAGCGTCAGCCTGCAACACTGTCAGCCAAACACAGTTTTGCAACACTTTCGGAAACTGCAGGATGACAATTCCAGCACAAGCTGTTTACTTCAGGCTAAGCCACATACATACCCCAAATTCATCCATCCATCCATCCATCCATCCATCCATCCATCCATCCATCCATCCATCCATCCATCCATCCTTTGCCTCTGTCTCTGTCTCTGTCTCTGTCTGTCTCTCTCCTTTGTGTGGGCATTTGCAGAGGCTGGTAGAGCAGGGCTGCAATACCTGGGGGGACCAGTAGGGGTCTTCTTCCAACAGGAAATGGATTTAAGGCTGAAAATTCTGGAAATTTCAAGGTTTTGGATTCTAGAAAATAAGTCTGTTCCTTTGGGAGACAATCCACTCTCCTTACAATGTGGGTTAACCATGTGGCAAAAAGAGGTGTGAAAAAATCTGACTCTTCCTGCCTCCCTGCCCTAAGGAGGCACTTGAGCTGGGGCCAGCGTGCCTGGGACAGTCTCTCTTTCTCTCTCTCCACCCAGCACCCACAGGAAAAGGAAACTGCACATCACATTGTTGAAAGAAAAACCAGAACAGCAGGCTGGTTTGATTTATCTCTTGTAAATTGTTTACCTCGGGACGACCAGATGGCTCATCTCTTGTTGAACCCTTGACCATTTCCCGTGCTGTGAACAGCCTCTATTAGCAAATAGTCCCCTCTCCACCAGACCCACAGACCACGTGTCTGTGCAGGAGTCCCAGGGCCTGCTGTGGGGGGAGCCTGGGGCATTCCAGAAGGTTGACTCAGCACTGCTGGGCTATGGAGCCTCATGAGACACAGGGTCTAGGTTGGGGTGTGGTCGAGATTGAGAGCTACACCCACTGGGCTCCCTGGTTCCAGCCCTAGCCCCTCACCCACTGATGGGCTCCTCCAGTGCGGTCCCTCTCCCCCCCCAACGCAAGTGTTCAAAACATGTCCAAATGCCAACATTTCCCTCCTGACCCACCTCTACCTGGCTGTGCAAGTGTGGAAAAACCACTTCTCCTCTCTGAGCTGCAGGACTTCAGCTATAAAAGTGTGTGTGGGGGTGGAGTGCGGGCATCTCTTCCTGCCTGCTTCACAGGCTGGGTGAGGGCAGGTGGAAATTGGATGATTGTGTAAACTCTCATCCACCTCCACCTGCCCTGCACCTGCCTTTACTCTGACAAGCCCCAGTTGTGATTAATTTTTGAGGGGTGGGAAAGGAGCACAGTGGGACTCTCGCTCTTGCCTTTCTGGGCAGTTGGTAGGGAGCGGGTAGGAAGCTCTTGGCCGTCCCTGTCTGGGTTCCATCCTTAGGCACCTCTGAACGTGGCCTCTCTGGAGGTGGCATCTCCTTAAGGGACTTCTGGGTATAGTGAAGGGGTGAGATTTTAATTCTGAGAGCGCCCAGAAGCCCCGAGCCTGGGTGGGGTACCAGAAAACTGATGGACATTTTTAAAAGCTTACTCTGCTTTCCAGTGAGGGCAGAGGGCAAGGTGGAGAAGGGAGGACCAATGAAGACCCCAGAAGTGGTGGAGGCTTGGTCCTGGGGGAGGGGGTAGAAAGGAGGGGTCAGAGTCAGGGTGTTTCTGAGAAGCAGAGCAGATAGTGAAATCTCTTGGAGTTTTGTGGAGGAGATGCCCTTGAGGACTTTATAGCCTGGGGCAGGGGGGCGGGTGGGGAGGCAAAATTCTAACCAGGGAGCTAGGCTTTAGTGGTCCACAGATTAGAAACCTCATCTTAAACGTAGACAATGTAGCTTCAAACTTGGAGACATAGAAGGAAGGTATTGACAGACCTGGGCACATAAATATTGGAAGCTTCCATTACACACACACACACCCATTAAGAAGGAGTTAAAAGGTGAGTGAGGGGCTGGCAGAAAACTGAGAAAGGATTGCCATCCAGGATTTATAGGTGGCTCCTTGAAATCAATAAGAAAAATGTAGGTAACTGAACAAAGGAATGTGAACTGATAAATTCCAGAAGAGGAGATTCAAAGACAATGAGCATATGGCTCCCATTAGGGATCAGGGAAATGCAAGTGAAGAAGTGAGCCCCCCCATGGAGTGGAAGCCAGGCTGAGGGGGGAGGGGGGCTAGCAGGGTAGGTGGATGTGGGAGCTTGAGCAGGGATCCTTGGGGAAGGAAAGGCCCCCCCTCAGGGCACCAAGTTGGGGATGACAGTACAGGCATGACTCCTGTGTAGGTGTCCCCCGACCCATTTTACAGACCTGGCAGTTGAGACCCGTGGGCCTGTGGTTGAGGATTTAGGCTGGAAGCCAAGCTGTCTATGCTTAAACAGCCTCCCAGCTAGGGTCCTGAACGGGGCAAAGTAGGTAGAACCTACAGCACCACACCTTGGTGAGGGTCAAATGAGCTAAGTCAGGTCAAAGGCAACGTCCAGCCTGACTCCCTCAGCAGCTTGGTCTCTGCTTGGCCAGGTGGAATTGGGAATAGAGAAAGTGGGAGATAAAAGGAGAGAAGTGGGGAGAAAGGCACAAAGGGCTAACTTGATCTGCATAATAAGACGGGTGGGGAAGGAGCTGGAGAGGGCACCTGTGGGCCGGAGGGAGACAGATGGGAGGGAGGGAGGCCTGGCAGACAGCCACAGGTAGGGCCGTGATAACTTTCATGGGCCCCGAGCACCTTGGCCTTCACGGGACTTGTCTTCCATAAACAACGTTACATAGTGTATGTCATGGCTGAATTGGTATAGAAATGGATATGTTATACAATGAAATATGCTATTCATATGTGGTTAATAATATGTCCAATATCATATAGTAAAACATTCTCTTTGACCTAAAAGTTCTTTTTTTGCCTTCTGAGTTTAGAAGTAGCCTGACCATTTCCGTGGGTCCTATGCACTGGGCCCCCTGTGCCTGGTGGAGAAGTGGGCCCTGGGAAAGGAACCTACCTGACTGTTCTTCCAGAGACAGCAGGCGGGAGTGGCCTTCTCTCAGTCCCTTTGGCTGTAGAGTAGAGAGATGCTGCTCTGATGTCCAGCTGTGGTGGGGGAGGGTCTGTGTCCCTGAGATGATGGAGAATTTGGGCGGTACATCCTGTGCAGGCGTCGGCCAGGGTAGCCTTCAGGATCCAGCCTGCCCGGCTTTGAATCCCACACCAGTGTGTGCTCCTCCAGGGTGGGCTTCCTTTGGATAAAAAGGGTAGGTAGCCTTTGGGGGTCTCCTTGCTGCCAGTGGGGGGTTACCATGAAAGCAGGTCTCACACAGAACTCTGTTAGAGCAAGCAGACTTCAGTCAGCCTCTTCTCTAAGCTCAAGGTCTGGGTCTCAGGCCTCCCGGCGCTTGTCCGTGCCCTAGCATGTATATGCGTGTGCGTGTGTATGGAGGGTGAGATGGCAGAGGCCCGGTGGGAGCTGCAGGCCCAGGCCCCCTTCCAAAGATGTCAGGCTGCTGGAACCCCCCAGGTGCCCATGGCCTACTCATATGAGGGGGAGAAGCCTGGACAATATTTGTAGTCAACTGAATATAGTATCTTCAGTAGGACTCCTTTCACCCATGAAAATGATCCCTAACACCTTCACACTAATTCATGGACCTTCTAGAACAGATTTCAAGAGCTGCCTTTCACCCGGAGGTGCCCACTGGAGGTGATTCTGCCTCCCAGGGGACATGTGGCGTGACTGCAGACATTCTTGGTTGTCACGTCTGGACAGGGGAGACCTCCTGGCATCCAGTAGGGACGTTGCTAGCCTCCACAGCAAAGAATTTCCGGCCCCAAATGTCAGCAGTGCTGAGGTTGAGAGAGCCCACCATCGCTTCTGGAGTGACTTGGCACATCGTAAGTGCTCTCGAAGGGTGGCTGCATGAGCGTTACTACTGGTTTTAGGTTTTGACATCCCACAGAGGTGCTTGGCTTGGAACACTGACCAGAGTGTGGTCTCCTTCTGTCCTTCCTGGGGTCTCTGTGCACTGCCCCCTCCTCTGCCCCCTCACTTCATCTCAGTACCTCTTGTCTGGCCCCTTTTATATCCCCTGTCCTACAGCAAAACAGGGTGGGGGTGGCGTTTGAGAGGGGATTCAGCTGCCCCACTGTATGTCCCAGAGTGTCGGCTTTTGTCCCCACCTCTGTCATCTGCCATGTAGGCTTTGTCTTCCCCATCCTGCCCCCCACCCCCGCACCCGCACACACTCCCACGCCCCTGGCAGTTCAGGAAAAAGCTTTCTTCCCCCAAATGTAGCTGTCTCTTCCAGGAGATCCTGGGCCAAGCCGCTGGTGATGGGAGTGTGTCGCGGTGATCAGGGCAGTGACGGGGGCATGTAAATTAAACATCCTCTGGCTAGTTCACAGAAATTCACAAGTCATCTCTCCTGGGTGAAACACCAGTCGATTAGCTGGCAGTGTAGATGACAGTATTTGTGAACCTTTAAAAATACATGTTTTTTTGAAAAGGAAACTTTCTCCTCTGATCCCAGGTTCATCGTGAAAAGCAAAGTTCTCCAGGTTGGAGGATCCTCCCTAGCGCCTGCAGAGTCAGCTTTGTGGCTTAATTACTGTGCAACAGAGGACAGCTTACTCAATGTCTCTGTTTTCTTCAAATTAACATTCTTTTCTAATTATGAGGGAATTATGTGTCCACCGAAGGTATTGTTTCAAAATTAAAACTGAGACCATGTTGGATATAGTCTACATTGCGCTCTTTTTTACTCAACATCTTATTTTGAACATTTTACCATGTCATTACTCCTCAAAGTCACATCCCCAATGGCCACACAAAGGTCCTCTGTCCTCCGTATGGCTCAGCCAGGGCTATTTACCCTTCCCCTTGCATTTGGCTGTTGTGGCTGCACCCAGTGTTCTCATCTGTGAAATGGGCACAGGTGTGCTGTGAAGTCCAATGCGATGGCCCACCTGTGCACTCATGCAGTCACTCATGTGACGGGTCCTTAACGAGCCTATGGGCCTGAGCGGGAGCAGGACATCACCTGCCCTGAGCAGGAAGGTCACAGAGGCTGTAGACTCTGGATTCCATCTGGTATAGACCGTCTGGTTCGCAGAGCAGCCTCCTTGGGATGTCTTATGTCTAAACCCACATTCCTCTCCTGGGCTATTTTGCTATTTCCTTTCATGCTAAACCAAAGGGGCTATTTTGGAAACTCCTGTAAGCAAACTAAGCCCCGGCTGGCATTTGAGCGGATATAAGAGAGCCCTAAGTGAGGGGCTCAGGCATAAAAGCTGCCCAGCCCTGAGAGCCCAGCCATTAAATTTAGAAGCCTTACCTCCAAATGAGGTGAAATTGCAGGTTCCCTCTGGAGGGCGGGTGATTTTGGCCAGCAGTGAGCAGGACAGATTTAGTGGAGTGGACTCCAGCTCCCTCCAGCCACACCTTGGGGGAAGACGCCAAAGGACAGTCCCCAGAGTCTGGGGAGCAGCTGGCTGTGTGAGAAGCCCCTTCAGTTGGCCTGTCCTCCCTGTGACCACCAGCTGCATCCAAGTGGCATTGTCAGCAAGTGCTGCCCAGGTTTCCAGGCCAGAGAGAGGCAGCGAGGGACCCACAGGAAGAGGTAGTTTTGTCTGCCACGGAAGGTTTGGGACCTGCATGACTTCTGTGCCTCTCTCCTCTCCCAGGGACCAGCGAGGTCTCTGGGCTGTCTTTCATGCCCTGTGGGGTAGCTCAGAGCTATCCTGAGCCACCCGAGTGTCCCTCTCCAGGGACTTCCCAGACCTTCACACAATCCAGCAGCTAAAGGGTTCATGCCAGCCACAGCAGGGGAGGAGCGAGGAGGGGGCTTGCAGGGGGGTGGGGGGATGAGGTCTCCCAGGTGCCCAGCCTCTTTTCCCAGTGGTCAGTGCCCCTGTCACGTCAATGATTAAACTGGAATATCATCCTTGGTCAAAGGGACCAGCATTCACTGGGGCTGGTCAGGAGCTGCCCACTGAGGGTGCCTGAGATGTCAGGGGTCTCAGCCAGGCCATCCCATCCCATCCTCAGTCCTCCAGCTGAGTGAGATGGCAGTGGAACTGACTCAGGTCCAAAGGGGGCCACAGGGACCTGGGCTCTCATACCCTGAAGCCTGCCGGGTATAAGGCTTGATTTTTCTCGGCCACCTCCCAGTGCCATGCATCTAGCTTGGCAGGTCCCTTCACGAACCTATTTCCATCTGGGGCCCCATTTTCTCCCCCTCAGCCTGGGTCTGGCTCCTGGGGGAGGGGTTGGGTAGCCTCTGCTTAGCCCCTGTGATGTCAGTGCAGCGTAGCATGAAGTGGCCAGGCTGTGGAGTCCATCATGCCCAGGTTCAAATCCCAGCTCTGGCGTTTCCTACCTGTGTGACCTAGGAGGAGTCATTTCTCTTCCTCTTGGAGACTCGGTTTCTTTATCTGCAAGATGGGGATAATAACAGCACTTGCTTCCTACAGTGTGGGGAGAGTTGAATGAGATTTTAAGCCCTTAGAGCAGGTAGCAGGCAGAGTGCTGGCTACCCAGGGTCACCCATCAATAGCTGCTCGTTTTGTAATTAAAGTTTTATTGGAACACAGCCATGCTCATCATTTATGTATTGTTCGTGGCTGCTTTTGCTCTAAAACGTTAGAGGTGAGTCACCATGACAAAGACTGTATGGCCTGAAAAGCCAACGATAGTTACTATCTGGTTCTTTGCAGAAGGCATTTGTCTGCCCCATGGAGTCTAGCGCGTGGCGGAAATCCTTATTTTTGTTCCCGGTCTCCCACTGCCTGCACCTCGGGCTGCGTCTCAGTCCTTCAGTCATTATTCTCTGCTCTCATGAGGATGTGTTGCGAATCTTCCCCCAGTGCCGGGCCTGACTCCAGAGTTCGGGCCGTGGGGGTCTCCCTTCCTGCTCCTGCCTCATCCCCTTGCTCCGCCTGGCTGGCGGCGGCCAAGCAGTTTGAGAAGGTTCCCAGTGTCACCCAGAACAGGAGCTAAGAGTGGTGGGGGGCGATGGGATGCTCATAAAGGTTTAAAAACCAGCAGGAATAAAAGCCCTAATTTGTCAGGCTTGCTGGTTTCCCTGGTGTAAATATTGCTACTGTGGCTGATTTCAAGCTACCAAAATCCCTGAAAATGTAACAGTCGATTCACGTGAGCTGCGGTCTGTGGTCCAAGCTGCAGCAGCACCGTGTAAGTGGGGGCTATGGGGACCGCCCTGCGGGGCTGGGGCACATCGTAGGGTGCAGGACGCCTGACCTTGCACAATGAGTCTGCCTGGCTCTGCCGCTTCCAAGCTGGGGTCCTTGGACCAGGCTATCACCTCTCTGAGCCTCAGTTTCCTCACCTGTCGAATTAGGTTAGCCATAGCTCCTCGGCCTAAGGGGGTTGTGTGGGTTTTAATAAGATAGGTTACATAAGTCATTTAGCCAGGGCTGGCTTAATAAGAAGCACTTAATAAGTAATGTCTCCATTACCAGATTACCTCAACCTCCCCATATGTACGCAGTGCTGTTCATGGATTTATAGGTAACGGTCCCTGCACTGGGGCTTGCCACACAGTGGGCGCTCAGCAAATGCTTGCCAGCTTCCACTGTCAGGGTTAGACGTCACCTCCATGGCGGCAGGGGTCTTGGTCAGAATGAGGGCACAGGGACAACTAGCTCTTTCTGAGTGTCTCTTGCATTGTGTGCTCTCAGCACATTGTCCCCTTGGTCCTTTTCTGAATTCCCATTTTACAGATGTGATCACTGAGGCCCTCAGCCGGGATTTGAGCCCAGCTCTGGCTTTTTTGTTTCCAGTGTTTCCCTATGTACAGCACACATGGGGCAGTGGGGTGAGGGATAAATAGGAAAAGGGGAAGGTTTGTGGGGGCTGCACAGCTCTGCTGGGGGGTGCTCAGAGGGTGGGCTCTGGAGTCCGTGGCAAGGGCTGACTACAAACAAAACGCAGGACTGGACACTGGACAGATGTGGCCCAAAGGAGAACCCTATTCCGGCAGAGACCCCAATATGAGCAAAGATGTGGAGACGACTCAGCTAGAGGTGAAGGGGATGCTGGAATGCAAGGGCCTCACCAAGTGGGAACAGGAGGGAGTTGGTGGAGTGGAGCTTTTTCATAGGTTTGGCCTGGGCAGTGGGGTCCCTGGAATCGTTGGACTGACCCTACCCTGTCTGAGGAACAAGGTATGAAACTGTAGCAGCAGAGATTTAGGTTAGATATGGAGGAGAACTTTCCAATTGTCCATGCTGGAAGATGCTGGGCGATAGTCCCAAGGGATGTGGTGGCATTTTTCCAATCTAGAGGTGGTTTGGAAAAACAGAGAGTTCCAGGCTGGCCTCATTGCAGGTTGGGTCAGAGACGGAGCAATGGATCAGGGTGGGAGTGCTTCTGAAACTCTTTGATGCCAGCAGCCTGGCCTCATGTGACTTGGGCTTCGTCATCCCCTGCACAAAACCCTCTCATGGCTCTCTGGTACCTTTGCCCAATTGCATTGCCAAAGTCCTTCCAGGGGGCTACCAAGGCCCCCTGACCTGTGCTCTGCTGGCCTCTCTGCCCTCACCTGGAGCCACACCTCAAGCCCTTAACTTCTTTCCATGTCTGGATTACACCATGTCCTCTGTACCTTCAGGCTTTTACCATGCTGTTCCCTGTGCCTCAGATACCCTTCCCTCCTTTCCTGTCTCCTTCTCCCCTCCTCAGCCTCTCCTTCTCAGCTCTTGGTTGCCTCCTCCGTGGCTGGGTCAGGGAGCGCCTGGGCTTCCCCATCTCTTTACCGTCCACTCCTAACTATAATGGTCTGGTGGCTCGTTGGCCATCCTGCTGGACCGGGCGCCCCGGAGGGCAGGGACTCTGCCTGTCCTGCTCAGCGTGTGTTTCCAATGTCTGGCATGCAGTAGGTGCTTGCCGAGGCTGTGTGGGGGTGATGATTGTAGGCAGAGGAGAAGCTGAGGGGAGCTGAGAAGAGCTGGGTTCCGGGGGAGCTGTCTCTCCCTGCAACAGGACACAGCATTGCTCAGGCTCTAAGAACTCCAGCCCCGAGTACCGAGACCTGGCTTCCAGTCTCGCTCCTGCCACTCCTGCAAGCAGGTTCCCTAACCTCTCGGAGACTGAGTTTTCTCATCGGGGAGCTGGGGACACTACCGGCCGCCCCATCTCGGCGGCTGTTGTAAGGACCTTGGGGGCCACGGTGGAGGGCAGTCAGCCCGGTTGGCACTCACCGGGCAGCGATGTGAGGCTGACTGTCCTGTCCTCTCCCTGTAGGTGACAACCATGTCGGTGAGGGTGCGCTTCCTGTCCTCCAGGGACACGGGGGCCGTGGGCGTTGTGGGCCGGAGCGCCTCCTTCGCCGGCTTCAGCAGCGCACAGAGCCGCAGGATCGCGTAAGTTCTGCCAGTGCTGTGGGTGTGGGGCTCTTCCAGGGTGGGCGGGGCGGCAGGGACATCCTCTCCACACTGCCAGTGACTCTGAGGTTGGCTCTCATGCCAGGCCTGCAGCCGAGAACAGAGAGAGGAAGGGAGAGATTGGAGGAGACTGGTTTCTGGTGTTGGGAGAAACCCATCAGGCCCACTTGCAGAACAGAAAACAGGCTCAGAGAGGTGGAGCTGTTCACTCAGGGTCACACAGCAAGACTGATTTAGAGTTGGAACTTAGGCTCCTGGGGGCGGGGTTAGGATGGAATGTTTGTCCTGTTTGACAGAATGGGAAATGGGGCTGCCTATCCTGGCTCTGTGACCTGGGGCAAGTGACATCACCTCTCTGAGTCTCTGTTTCCTTATCTGTGAAATGGAGATCACGACTGTCCCTCCCTCGTGGGGCTGTCATGAGGGTACAAGGAAGTGACACATGCTGGCACACAGTAGGTGCTCATGGAAAGTTTTCAAAGGAGGCGCAGCTCCTGCAGAGATGGCCTGGGGGCGGGGAAGTGCTGATCCTCTGGACATGAGGTCATGGCCTTGCCACCACGTGTTTCCTGTAGCCGTAGGTAATTCCCAGGAGGAAGGTGCGTTTCTGTGCCTGGGGGCCCCAGCCGAGTCAGCCTCAGCCTGCCTGGCTCTCTGACTCCAGGCCTTCATGTCGGACACTGTGCAAGGCCCTGGGGAGCCGCCTGCCAGCTGGCAGGCCTGAGGGTGGGGCAGCCAGTCAGGCATCCTGAGGGGCCCAGACACCTGCCGTCTGAGCTGATGTGGGAGGCAGGTAAGACTCACAGCCAGAGCAGGGCACAGAACCTGGTGGTCAGTGAGTCAGTCAACAAGCAAATCTCGTCATGGCGCTCCCTCCCACTTGGAATGCAATCAATCCCTTCACGTGACATCCCTGTGACCTGGCTGGCCAGCCTAATTTTAACCCTGTGCTTTAGCCACATGGCCCTCTCTCCCCTTGGGAACATTGCCAGACTGTGTTCTCTTCCTAGAACTCTCCTCCCACCCTTCACCTGGCCAGTTCCTGCTGAATCTTCTTCAGACCTTGGCTTCAATGCCATGTCCTGGGGGGACCCCGCTGAGCCCCAGACCAGGCCCTCCCATAGCTTTTTCCCTCCGGTCCAACAGCTGCACATTAGACCCCGTGATGCCTCGCCCAGTGGTCAGGCCCTCCCAGCTCACTCACCTTCTCCTGCTGCTCATTTCCAAGGTGTGCCTGGGAGGTGGGGCGTCCCAGGGTTGAAATCCTGGAGTGTCCCAGCTGGAAGCACCCTTGGGAATGCCTAATTCATTCCCTATGTGTGGAGCACCTACTCTGGTCAGCCCTAGTCCAAGCTCTAGAAAAAGACCCAGGCTCTGCCCTCCTGCCTGGAGAGCAAACAACAATGTGCCGACAGGGTGTGGGGGTGGGGAAGGCTGTCAGGTGGAGGGGACAGCCAGTGCAAAGGTCCTGAGGTGAGAATAAACTTTGAGGGACAGGAAGTGGGTGTGTGGCCAGCACGTGGGGCAGTGATGAGAGAGAGAGGAGGATTCTGGCCAAAGGCCCAGAGGGAGTTAGCACCCAGTGCCCCGACCCCAGCTTCGGAGACGAGAAAGTGTGGATGCCAGTGTGAGGAAAGCACCCAGCAGGCATCCATAAAGGCTGCTGACAGTGGCTAAGTATAAATTGGAATGATGCTGCCTCTTGACTGAACTGTTCCTGAGCTGCCTCTTTCTGGGCTTCATCCAGGTCCCCCGCCCTAGGGGGTTGGTAACCAGGGCTGCTAAGGGCAGCTGTGCAGGTCGCCGGGTCAACGGGCGCCTCCAGCCAGTGCACCCTGGCATGGAGCTGGTCCACCCGGAGGGCACCTTTTCTAATTGCATAGAGAACTATGGGGACTTTGCCCCTGGGATCTGGCATCAGGGAGGGGCCTGCAGACTGACACAGGGTCCCTTGTGTAGATTTAACGTTCTGCTGTCTCCATCCAGACATTTTCAATAAGTTTTGAACAAAGAGCCCTGCATTTTCTTTTGCACGGGGCCTCAAGAATTCTGTGGCTGGTCCTGCCGGCAGCTCTTCTCCTGTCAGGACTTTGGGGGCCTCTGGATTTCCTGAATCCATGGGAAATGTCTCCTCAAGCCCTAGTCAGGAGCTCTGCCCAGAAAGTGCCCCCAGGTGGGCCCCAGCCTCTTGCCCTCCTCTCCCCGATTCCTGGGTTCAGCACTCGAGGTAGGAAGAGAACAGAGGGGATGTGATCCCATGACACTCAGGCTCATGGGTCCGCAGCAAGGGTAAGCGGCAGGTCCTGCAAAGCCTGTATCCTAGGCTGAGGAAGCGGGTTCCTCAAAGCTGTTCCTCTCCTGGACACCACCTGTGGGCGCCTCCTCCTGGGGGTCCCCCCTCAGGAGATTCTGGAGGAGGCCTGGCCCGGGCAGGTTCTGCGGTCCCTGAGTGGCCACCATCTGCCCTCAGCCTCTCCGTGCAGTCCCGTCCATGATGAGGAAAGAGGTGCCCACCACAACAGGGAAGGAGCACATCTATTTGTAACTTCCTGTCTCTGTCCAACTCCCAGGGGTCTGGACCCTTGGCTCTGGGGCTGGAAGGCCTGGATTGGGTTTCAGCCCTCACCTTCCCAGGTAATCCAACCAGGCTGAAACACAGCAACTTTGCCAAGGCACTCAGCCGCTGGCGTGGGTCAGGCAAAATAATCTTAGACGGAGAGCAGGAGAGCAGGGCTTTACTTAGGTGGGGTGGTTATATACCCTTTTTGTCCCTCACTCTCACCCCTGCTCTGACACCTGAAACCCCTTTGACCCTGGACATGGCTTTTTATTCCATAATCAAAGAATTCACTTGGGGAAGTAATCTGGTGGGGGAATTTTACACTAAGGTGTGAATGGTTGCTATAATAAAGCCATATATATATATATATATTCAGGAAGGGGGTTCTAAGAAGAGGCCAGACCCAGACACTCTCCCTTTCCGCCCTGATTGACAGGCACCACTGCTCTTAGTCCCTTCTTGCCACTCCTCAGGCAGATCTCCCCTTCCCCGGCTGTTAGGTACCTACCTTCCTGAGCCCAGAGACACTGTGATATCCTCGCCACCTTGGAATTCCTCAGTTGGGACGGCTGGGAAGTGTAGGTGGGGAATCTCAACAGCAGGCCTTGGCTTTCAAGGTGAGGATCCTGAGGAGAGCGGACACAGATGAGGTGCTCAGACTGCCCCGTGGGAGTGGAACCAGACTCCAGGGACCTCAGAATATGTCAGGAGAAGTGGCTTAGTCCCTGGGAAGCACCCAGAGCAGTTTGAGCTTTGCGAGTGTTTGGCGTCACCCCCGCCCAGCTAGGACCACCAGACCCAGGAGGAAAGGTGGGATTACACTGTTGTTACACTGAGTCCTCACCAGTTGGTCCTGTAATTGCCCCATGCCCACCCCAGCCCCACCTGAGAGCAAGGGGCAGGGGGCAGGTGCGGACTTGAGCCCTGCCTGCCTCCAGACCCTGCACCTGCAGCAGCCACGCACCAGGTCCTCTGGTGAAGCGTTTCTCCACGACACCAGACAGAAGGACATGTGAGGGCTGGGGCCAGTGGGTTGCACGTGCCCATCTGGAATCTCGTCTGGCATGCCAGGGGCTGTTTAATATTTACTGAGTCCTCCCAGACTGGTGAAACGTCTGCCCTAGAGGTGGCTCCCTGCCCTGGCAGTTGTGACACCGGGCCAGACATGCAGTCTGATTTCACCATCCGGGGGCTGCACTCGCATCGCCTCCCCTGGCTGGACCAGCCCTCAGAGTGGCTGCCACACCTGCCCTGTTGAAGTACAGACAAGAGCACTGGGCTCAGAGCTTCCCCGGGAGCTGGCACTTCCAGGTACAGTCACAGCAGCAAGAGTGAGGAGGCTTTCAGGTAGATGGAAGGGGGGCCTGGCCGAGGGCATGCACCTGCTGGGGCCTTGGGGCCTCTGGGAGCTGGCAGGTGAGCACGGCTCCCACCTCAGAGCTGCTTGCTCACCTGACCTGCTTGCCTACCCACCTGCCGGGGACCCTAGCCTGTGTAAAACCTGCCTCTTGCGAGGCTGCAGCCCTGCCTGCCTCTGCCGGCCTGGAGATGGCAACTTGGTGGAGGGTCTGTTCTAAGAGGGAGCGGATGTGGCCTCAGGCAGGGTGAGGGCCGAGGAGCACAGCCCCTACTGGTCTTTGGAAAGTGTCACCTGTCATATAATAACAGCAACAGCAGGTACAGGAATGAGCACTAATGATGTACCAGGCTGCAAAGCCCTGGGCTCTGCACACGTGCCTTTCCTCCAACATCGCCTGCTTGGGGAGCCTTTCCTGTTCACCCTATTTAAACTCAGTATCCTGCCTTTACCTCTCTCTCCTCAGCACTAGGCATTATCTGATATGTGATTTTTAAAATGATCTTATTTGACTTTGACACATACGTGGCGCTTACTCTTTGCCAGGCACTGCTTGAAGCCCTTTACATTTATTAACTTATTGCTATGTAACTCTCATGGCAATCCTTCCTCTGGTCCCCATTTTACAGATGAGAAAGTTGAGGCACAGAGAGGTTCAATAACTTACCCAAGATCATACAGCTTGGAAGTGGGGGAGCCGGATAGAGACCCTGGTGTCTGGCTCCAGAACCTGTGCCTGTTACACCTTCCCACGGTGTCCCCCAGCTGGCACGGCAGCTCACGGAGGCAGCGGTTTTGTCTGTTTTGGTCACTGTTCTGCTGCCAGCCCCTAGAATGGCTTCTGGTGCACAGTCGATGCTCAGTAAATATTTGTTGAATTGAATGACATCTCATGACAATTCTGTGGGGCAGGCACTCTTATTATCCCCATTTTACAGATGAGAAAACTCAGGCTCCAGCAGGTTAAGTACCTGTGATCTCTGGGGCTGGGATTTGAACAGGGTGGCTGACCAGGAGCTTATGTCCCACGAGACAGTACAGGCTCCCAGCTTGGTAAGTCCCCTGAGGGTCCAGGGTGGGGTTCCAGAACCTTCCTTGCTGGCGCGTCCGCTGGGACCAGCTCTCAGCATGCCTGGACAGGGCCTGGGGTCTGTATTTCTGGCATGTTGGTTTGCAGTGCGGCTGTGCAGCATGACGGGGAAACACAGGTCTTGGGACTTGGTCCCATCAGCAGGGGTGGCCAGGATGGCTCCTCTCTGTTGAGTCAACAGCAGGTGTCTGCATCCGTGTGTGGAATGTGCAGCTTCTGGCTGGGCTGGAAACACAGCTTGCGGAACCAGGGCATAATAGTGGCCCAGTGGCCCTTCTCTCAGGCCTGGCGAAGGAGTAAGAGCTGTGTCCCGCTTGCTCTCTGCCTGGCTCTCCAGACTGCAAGGCCCCCTCTCCCTGTGGACTGTGAGCCCTTGAGGGTGGGACCCTGGCCCCTTGGCCTTCATCACGGCACCTGACCCGGGAAACCCCGCTCTGTGAGTGTTTGAACGAATGAATGAATGAATGAATGAGTCCTGTGCCCCTGATTTTAGACCTCAAATGTACAGCAGACTGTGAAGGCATCCCAGGGAGACATGGAGCTGGGTTTCTGGCACCAGGACATCTCCTGAGTGAAGCAGAAATGGTGACTCCCCTGAGACCCTGCTTCTCAAAGGGTGGTCCCTGGACCAGCAGAATCACATTAAAATGCAAATTCTCAGGCCCCACCCCAGACTCTTCTCTGAAACTCCAGTGGGCTAGGGGGGGTCAGCAATCCAGGTCTACGTCCTCCAGGTGATTCTGAGGACCCTGAGAATCCTGCACCTCACTCCCAGCTGCATGGTCAAGATCCCAGCCTGAGGACCTGAATAATACATTTGGGTGTGGTCCCAGCTCTGCCACCTACATGATCTGGGGCAAGTCACTTATCTGAGCCTCAGTTTCCCTACCTTGCAATGAGGTTAAGATGAACACCTGCCTCCTAGGTGGTTGTGAAAGTCCATATTTGTAGAGGCGAAGTTGCTTTGACAAGGAAACCCCCCAAAATACAGGGGCTTATAGAAGATTGGTTATTCCTCCCTCTCTCTTAACAGCGTTGAACCAATGTGTGGTCTGCTCCCCAGGCTGGTCCTTCTACCTTGTGGCTCAGGCATCCCCATGGGGGCCCTAGTGTAAATGGTGGAAGCTGGCTCCTCAGCGCACCTGAGGAAGAAGGAGAGAAAGGGGGAGAAGTTGGAGAGAAAGACTAGTTTCTCCCCTTTTAAAAATTGACCCAGAGCTCGTTTTAAGTGTGCTTTCCGCCCTTGTTTCTTGTGAGAAGATAGTCATGAAAGCCAAACCTGCTATAGGGACATCGGGGAAACACCGCCTTTAGAGGGATACGATGAACTTAAACATGTCTGATGGCAGCGTCAGCCAGCCCTGGCCTCAGCTTAGCAGACAAGGCATAGGATTATAAGATGCTAGAAGAGGCTTAGATGCCAATGAAAGCAGTTCTGTACTGTAATGAGGGCACCCTGACCCTGTGCTACTGCACTCAATCCTGAAATGCCTGTAAATCCCTAAAGAGCTGAGAGACACAGCTGTCACCGCTGAGCTCATCCAGTCCACACTCCCAACTCCCATAGTCCTCAGCAAAAAATACAATCAATGGTTCATGTATCTGAAAGTCAGATGCTTCAGAAAGTCAGGCCTAGCTTCAGGCATAGCTGGATCTAGGAACTCATTGTCTTATGGTTTTTGTCTGCTTCCATCCACTTCATTCTGTGTTGGCTCCATTCTCCCTATATGGTGGCAAAGGAGGTGGCTGGAAGTTTCAGGTGTGTTCCCCCAGATTAGCATGCTGGCAGCGAGAACCCTTCTCCTTCCTATGAATTTGGAACGAAACTCCTAACAGAGTTACTGGGCAGACTTGGTTCCCATGCCTGTCCCTGGGCCGGGCGAGTGGACTATATTGACTAACCTGGGCCTGGGACATGGGTTTGTCTCAGAATGCCCGTGTATGTGTGTGCATGCATGTGTGTGTTTGTGTGTATTGATTTTGTCAGGCAACCTCCCTCCAAACCACACATATTAAAAGCAGGGCTGGGGAGGTTCCCCAAAGGAAAACTGAGGTGCTATTAACAGAGGGAGGTGGACGGATGCTGGGCAGGCAAAGCCAACATGTGCCCACCCCATGGGTATACCACAGGACTATGATTTGTCTTCCCATGTTGCTTTGCCTGCACAGACAAAGCATGCTGAACAGAAAGCCTTGGCATTTGGCTGCTTGATTGTATTTCTCACTATAAGCTAATTTCTCATATCAGGTTATTAGTATTAGCATTCTTTTAATCCTCAATCCAAGCCCTTATTTTACAGATAAGGAAACTGAGGCCCAGAGAGTCTTGGCACCTTTCCCAAGATCATGCAGCTTGGTGGCAATTGGGTGGGATTCAGCTGGGTCTCCTGACTGATTAGGGCTCTGGCCACTGTTCCCAAAGTGTCTGTGCCTGGGAAGGGCTCTATCCAAATCCCTGCTCTGACCCGCATCCCTTCTCACAGAAAGTCCATCCAGAGAAACTCGGTGAGGTCTCGAATGCCTTCAAAATCCTCCAGGATGTACGGCACGCTGCGGAAGGGGTCTGTCTGCCCAGACCTCAAGACGCAGCAAGTGAAGAAGATCTTCGAAGCATTGAAGAGAGGCCTCAAGTAAGAACAGGCTGTTTGTAGCCTTTAACAAGTGCACTCTTCGTCCTTGCCTGCCTGACCCTCTCTGCCTCTTCCTGGGGAACATGGTTGGATCTTATCTGAGGCCACAGAGGGAGCTCCTGGTTAGTCATTTAGATGGGAAGCAACTTGTCCAGGATCCCATGGCCAGAAGGCAGGGAGTGGGGCTCAGGGCCAAAGCTGACCTGCCCTGTCTGCTTTGGGCTCGGGATTCATGCCACCTCCCCCCACCCATTCCCCACCACCCAAAGGGCATCCCTCACCCTTCTCCCATGATGTAACTGGTGCTGGTGTAGAGTGGGAGCTGGGGGTGTGTGTCTGGAGGCTGGAAGCCTGTCTCCAAGGCACTCACTTCCCAGGACAGCTTCCGGTGATTTCCATAAGACTGCACCTTTGAGAATTGTCTGGGGCAGCATCTCCTTCTTTCTGGGGAGTGCAACCTCTGAATGAGCAGGGCCTGGCAGAAGGTGGTATAAATGGGCCCTGAGAAGGTGAGTCACCTTCCTGGGGTGACCCAGCAAGTTTATGATGGAACCCCACCTCGGCCCCCAAGTACAGACCTCAGGTTTCCTGTCCAAGCTTCTTTGGCTAGAAAACACAACACGAGATGTTCCCTCCGGGCCCATGGCTTTTTCTGTGTTTTCCAGAATGGGTTTCCCAGGCTCTTGTCTGGTCTTTGGCTCTGGGCATCTGAACAGCAGAATGGCCTGCCCTTGTCCATGATGGGGGCATGCTCTTGCTGATCTCCGCAGGGGCTGGGGTGAAGATATTGGCCTCTGGATGCCACTGCTGGGTTTCAGATCTGGGTCAGCCTCTTCCCTGCCATGTGACCCTGTGCTGGGTTACTTGCCATCTTCAAGGGTCAGTTTGTCCATCTCTAAAATGGGTTTAATAACAGTAGTACCTGCTTGTGGGGCTGTCTGGGGAATTAACAGAGAGATTCCCCGTTTTGCACAGCGCCGGGCACGTGGCCCGGTGTGTGGGGTCTGGAGGCCGAGCGGATGGGGCCAGGCTTCCAGGTGGGTGGGATGGCTCTGCCCTCTGCCCTCTGAGCCTGCTGAGAACCACAGCTGTGGCTGCCTGCACTCCGGGACACCAGGCTTCGGCCTGCTTCTTTTCCTCTTCTTGTTGCTTTCCAAACTCCTTTCCCTTGTTCTCCTTCCAGGGAGTATCTGTGCGTCCAGCAGGCTGAACTGGATTACCTGTCAGGACGCCACAAGGACACCCACAGGAATTCCAGGCTGGTGAGACCCCGCCCCAGGCCCTTCCTACCCAAGCAGCCTTGGCTGGGGCGCAAAGATGGACCCTTCCCTTCCTCACCCCCTTGCCTGCACCATGGGTGCAACTCTGTCTCGGAATTCAGAGGCCTAAGGAATGGATTTGGTTTATTTGGGGATGACTTGAGCCTCACAGGCTGGTGGGAAGCTCCCCGCGACAGGGTACAGAGTTTACACTTCTGACACCCACGTCCATTCTCTCTTTGGTTCTAGAAGTAATTAACGAAGGCAGGCAGGTGTGGAGAGGTACTGTTTTAGATGGCCTTGTTTTATAGACCTTGGCCATCCGGTGACCTGAATCAAGGCGGCTCATGTGATGCCAAGAAATTGGGTCAGGCATCGAAGCTAGGGTGTGTCATAGTTGCCTGTGATGGTGGCCTTGATCAAGCCTGCGTGTTTCCCCATCACCCAGCGGCTCCACCGTTCCTGCCATCTTGAGGGCAGTGTCTTCGGGGCTGCTCTGGGGCCTGCCTAGCCCAAGACCCATGTGCTCTGGGCTTTTGCCACCCCCTTAGCCCAGCCGGATTTAGCCCAAACCAAAATCAAAACAAACAAAACACCAAAATCGAAACAAACAAAAAACAAAACAAAAAAATCAAGACCAAAAACAAACAAGAAAATAGGATGCCCAGTTCAGTTTGATTTTCAGATAAATCCCCAATAATTTTTCAGTGTAAGTATGTCCCAGGCAATCTTTGGAACATACTCATATTTAAAAAAAATATTATTCATTGTTTATTGGAAATGTATTTGGCTGTCCTATATTTTACCTGCTCACACTATCAGAATCTACTGCTGGGGCCTTCCAGCCTCCCAAGGGGGAGGCTCTTTCTTTCTGGTTTTTGAAGTCCCCAGCCCTTCTTCTCTACCCCACCTTTCTCTCCTTAATGGAATTAGAAACAAAAGCCAAGAGGTCTTGCTTCTCTAAAGAACCGAAGTATAGAACAGGGGTTGGAAAAATGGGGACGGGGAAGGGATTCTTTGTATCAAAGTAGCAGCTGGCCACCTCTGTATCCTGGCTCCATTGGAGAGGACGTCGGAGGTGGGCAGGGTGGGAGACGCAGGGCCTCTAGCCTCACGAATGTGCCAGGTGCTTGGGGGAGGGAAGGTGGGCGGCTCAGCCAGGCCTCGCTCGCCCTTGGTGGGCAGGGGGGCCACACACTGCCAAGAAGATCCCACCCCCAGTCCCCAGCCCTTCCCAGCAACCATCCCACCCCTTCCACACAGATACAGCGGTTCTCACGTCCCCCAGTCTCTCTCGGTTCTAGAAGAAACTGTAAGGTAGGCGAGTGTATAAAGGTTCGTATGTTTTAGCTGCTCCCACTTCATAGATGGGCACACTGAGGCCAAGCAAGGGGTTGTGACTGCACTGGGGCCGCACGGTGGGGTGACAGACGTGGGGTCCTGCCTCCCTGATCGCTGCTGGTTCTTGGTTTCCGAGAAGTTGCTGTGTGGCTACTCTTCTTTCCAAAGGCTTGGGACTTTCCTTGTTCTTTATTTCTTACAGGGAGCTTTAATTTCACAATCCCACACATACAATTTCACATAAATGCATATATGGCAAAACATAGGCTTTGGGGGTTTTAACCCATCTTCCTTTTTCCTTGACACCCCCGCCCTCCAACCTTCTCTGGCCCGCCCTGTTTAACTCTGAGGATAATCTGGTACTTATCTTCCCATGTTTTTCTCCCTGGTCACAGAATCATGTAAACATACATACAAGTGCGCAGAGAGGGTTTTAAACAAAGAGTCATAAAAATGAAGTCACAATTTACGCGCTCTCGCTAGTGAATCTCAACCCTGTGGAAACTCCTCCAGGCTCAGATACAGTGATTCTAATCTCCATGGGCAAACTAGGGCCTCTTTCGGAAATAGTTGATCCACACACACAGCCACACCCGTCATCTACATATTGTCTGTGGCTCTTTTCATTCTACCACGGCAGAGACCATATGGCCCGCAAAGCCTGAAATATTTACCATCTGGACCTTTCTACACAGATTTACCCGCCCCGACAATATCTTATTTTCATTGGTGGCACCCTGGTCCCTGGCGGGGATAGACCAGTCTGGAGTTGCCATTTCCCAAGGCCTGAACTCCTGGGTGGTGCCAGCTCCTCTCCCTGCTCTCAGTTCTTCTGGTCATGGCTGAAATCATCCCTTAAACAATCACATCACAATGGTCCCCGTTTTGTTGAGTGCTTACTGTGTCCTCTACTCTTCATAGCAACCCTATGGGGTAGATGCTATGGCGATCCCATTTGACGCGAGGAAATGGAGGTTCAGAGAGGTTGAGTAACTTGCCTGGGAGACAGAGCCAGGCCTAGAACCCAAAGCGCATGTGTTTAATCACTCTTCCTCCTCAGCCTGGACCACGGGCCTCAGAGGATGGAGTGGCTGCTGGTTTTTATTTTGGGGGGGGGCATAAGTGCATCTTATTGGTTTTCTGCTGCTGGCTTTTTCTCCTCTGAGCTCAGGTGGCCCTGGAATGTAGCTTCCGGGTCTTGGAGGAGCATCCGGAGCCCTGACATTTTCTCTCTCCCTCCCTTTCCTCCCCCACAGGCTTTCTATTATGATCTGGACAAGGTGAGTGAAACTTCCTGCCTGCACGTGGTAAGCGAGGTGGCTGGGCCTGGCGGGATGAGAATAGCTTCTTTGCCCCCATTCCGTCCTCTGGCCGTCTTATAGGAGAACCACCTGGTTTCCTCCCCATTTCACAAATGGGGAAACTGAGGCTCAGCGATGAGCCTCAAGGATGGTGAGGGGCTGGCCTGGCTTTGAGCCCAGTTCTGTGTGAAGACCTAAAGGAGGGTGACAGGAGCTGGCAGGTGGCCCAGGCTACTTTTAAAGTATCTTTTCTTTTTCTGGGAGAAGCAAACGCGCTCTGTGGAAAGGCACATTCGGAAGATGGAGTTTCACATCAGCAAGGTCAGCTTGGTTCCCGTGGTGTCGCAGGGTACAGTTGGGATAGTCTGTCGCCTTGCTGGGTCTCCGCGGGCGTAGCAGGAGTGGGGACACCCCCTGTGAGCAGGGGGCAGGATTGCCTGGGTGCTCAGTGGCTGGAGAAAGACAAGGAGGAGCGGCAGGGGCTGAGCCGAGAAAGATGTCATGCTCGGTCTTAGGGAGCTGGGAAGGCTGAGACAACCTCCCAATTGTAGAGATGGAAGAGTCCAGGCCCAGAGAGGGACAAGGATTGGCCCGAGGTGGCACAGCATGTCCTTTAAGCTTTGAAGTCTGCAAACTCTTCCATGATCTCACTTTACTCCTTAGCGGCCCAGTGGGAGAGTAGGATATCACAAACCCAACTCCCTGTTTACAGGTGAAAAATTGGGCAGGGAGAGATGGGATGCAGTTTCGTTTGTGCAGTGATTGCCTGCCAGCGGCTGCCAGGTGCTGGGACGTGGAGTAGATGAGACAGGCGTGGGTCCTGACCCTGTGGGCTCCCATTCCATGGGGGCCAGCAAACCAGTGCAGGGTGGGGATGGTAGCTCAGGGTGGCCTCTCGCAGAGGGTGAGAGTGGCAGGCAGGTCTGGGCCCCTTGGCGTGGGCAGTGCCCACCTTCCTGTGCCCCGGCAGGTGGACGAACTCTATGAGGGCTACTGCATCCAGTGCCGCCTGCGTGACGGCGCCTCCAACATGCAGCGGGCCTTCTCCCGGTGCCCGCCCAGCCGCGCCTCCCGAGAGAGCCTGCAGGAGCTGGGCCGCAGCCTGCAGGAGTGCACCGAGGTGGGCAGGCAGTGGGAGCGTGGGAGAGCGCCAGCTGGGCCCAGCTTTGGGGGTCGGAGGTCCTGGGCCCTGAGGAAGCACCTGTCCACCCGTGGGCCTCTGTATGGCAGGGGCTCTGTGTGTCCCCGTGGCCTGGCCCTGGGGGCAGGCGCTGAGCTACCCTGTGTGGGGCTTTGCAGGACATGTGGCTCATCGAGGGGGCCTTGGAGGTCCACCTGGGCGAGTTCCTCGTCAGGATGAAAGGTAACAGGGCTGAGAGTGGGTGGGCAGCAGCGGTTTGAGTGGGGTGTCAGGCCTTCTTGGGGGCCCTGGGACTTCTGCTGGGTTAGGGGGTCAGAATCCAGGGGTCCAGGCCCAGCTCTGGGTTTGTACTCGTGGGACATGTGACCTCAGGCAAGTCCTGTCCCCTCTGAGTTGGATGGGAGGGCCTAGGCTTGTTCACTGTCCATCATGATGGCTTATCCCTCCCGGAAGCTGATCCCCAGACTAGGACAGGAGGTCCCCAGTAAGGCCTGTGGCCCATGGGCAGGGGCAGACAGGAGATTTGCCCGTTTCTGTGTTCCAGGTTTGGTGGGCTACGCACGCCTCTGTCCCGGAGACCAGTATGAGGTAGGGCACCCTCCGGGTCAATCCTCAGAGCTCCCCGCCATGCCTTTGGGGGTCCCATGGTCCCAGCTGGCAGGGAGGGCCCCCAGGCAGATGGCTGGGGTGGGTGGCGCCCACCTGGGCGGCTGACCGCTCCTTCTTGCCTACAGGTGCTTATGCGCCTGGGCCGCCAGCGCTGGAAGCTGAAGGGCCGGATCGAGTCTGATGACAGCCAGACCTGGGACGAGGAGGAGAAGGCCTTCATCCCTACCCTGCACGAGAACTTTGAGATCAAGGTGGGTGGGGCCTAGGGAGTGGGGACAGGATACCCAGGGGCTTGGCTCAGACACCACCCACAACGCCTCACTGCCCCCAGGTGACAGAGCTGCGGGGCCTGAGCTCGCTGGCCGTGGGCACAGTGACGTGTGACATCACCGACTTCTTCACGACCCGGCCTCAGGTCATCGTGGTAGACATCACGGAGCTGGGCACCATCAAGCTGCAGCTGGAGGTGCTGTGGAAGTGAGTGGGAGCCATTCTCCTTCCAGGCCTTGCTGCCTCTCCCTGGTCAGCTCCAAATTCCCACCGAGAGAGCCAGAGGGCCTCGCCAGCTCCCCCTGGTGGCCTGACCATGTCCTAGCATCCACCCGTGGGCATTTCTGCTCTCATCTGCAGTGCCGGAGTCACAGGCTCTTGTGGGCCGGCTGGGCCCTACACACCTGGAGCCAGGCCTGTGTGCAAACGACACAGAACAGGTTTCGGTGAAGCAGGGAGGGTTTACTAGACCTACGTGCTCCAAGGGCAGAGTCGGCGAAGCCTAGGGTCCTCAGCCTTACCTATGCCTGGGACTGACACACAAATCCTTCCAGAACAGTGCCCTTTACAGACGAAGAATCTGAGAGGGGTGGTGGCAATGTTTAGCGGAAATGGCACCACTGAGCATCCACTGCTGGTCTGCTGAGCTTCTACAGGGGATGTCACCCATGTGTGTGGTGACGAATCGCTGCCCCATGCCACCTAAGGGCCCTCAGGGTGCTGGGCGTTTGAGAGATGCCTCCAAGAGGGTCGAGAATGTGGAGCTGGAGCCCCAGGCCTGGGCCTGTAACCCGGGGCCTCCTTTTCGTCTTCAGTTCCCTGGGTCCCTGCTGTGCTCGAATGTCCTCCCGGCATCATGACACCTTGACCTTCTGTTCTCTCCTCCAGCCCATTTGATACGGAGATCTTCCTGGTGTCACCCAGCCCCACAGCCAAGTTTGCTGCGGGCAACAGGAAGGGCTCCTTGTACAACTGGACGCCCCCGAGCACACCCAGCTTCCGGGAGAGGTACTACCTGGTGAGTGGGCCAGGGACACTGGGGTCACGGAGGGCTGGGGTGACTCCCCAGGGCCAGCTCGGAGACTGGCTGAGCAGCCCGGCACCTCTGGACGTAGCAAGCTGGGGGTGCAGCCTCCCTTGCTCTGGGTTATCCTGGGGGTTTTCTGTACTTTCTCCCTCGGTGCCAGCCCCTCCAGTCTGGGGTGCTCTAGGCGTGGTTCTCCTGTGTGCCTGGACTGGGGTCTTCTGGATTGTTCTACCACCCCAGCCATGGCCGTGGCCTCCAATTTATTTGTTTTAAACTTAAATTGAATGTATGTTTCCAGTAGATAATCCCTCGACATAGCATACAGTAAATCATTTCTTTCCTGGGACCTCCTGGGAGCCAGGCCACCCCCTTAGGCTGTTGTCAGCTTCTTCCGTATTCTTCCTGAGACACTGTACGGCGTCCGGGGCAGATGCCTCTCCTCCTCCACCTTGTACTCACGGCAGCCTTTTCAGCCTGGCGATGCATTTGGAGACGGGAGGTGTGAGGGATAAATGAGGTGGGACTTGACGGCCTTTAGCTCAGGGCGTGTAAAATGCCAAACGCTTAGTGACGAGCTGCCCTTGCAATGAGCACTCATCGTGTATCGTATGTCAGGTCCTTCACTCATTCATCCACTTCACTCATTCAAAACGATGTGCCAGGTTCTTCTCTAGGCCAGGTAAGGACTGTGCCCTCTGGGAGCACTGCCTGCCCCAGGGGCAGAAGGACCATGGGAAAATAAAGCAGGACATTCTTAGGCGGAGCACAGTCAGTGCAGAGGTCCTGAGGTGAATGAGCCTGGAGGATGTGAGCAGCGGCAAGGAGGCCCGCTGGGGCTTGAAAGGAGCGAGGTAGAGAGGTGATGGGGATGAGGGCAGGGAGGGTCCGGTGTGCTACGAGCACCTGAGTCACCTTGGTGGGCCTGTCATCCCAAGAACGTGGGTATGCAGAGCAAGTGTCTGTGGGGGGAGCCTCGCTGGGGTCCCTGGGGTGGCCAGTGAGGCTGGTCCTGTGTCCCCCTCTCCAGTCTGTCCTGCAGCAGCCAGCGCAGCAGGTCTTGCTGCTGGGTGGGCCGAGGGCCACCTCCATCCTCAGCTACCTGTCTGACAGTGACCTTCGGGGCCCTGGCATGTGGAACCGGAGTCAAGAGCTGCCAGAGATGGACTCCTTCAGCTCCGAGGACCCCCGAGACACTGAGACCAGCACCTCAGCGTCCACCTCGGATGTGGGGTTCCTGCCCTTGGCCATTGGCCCCAATGCCTCCATCGAGGAGGCCCAGGAGGTGCCCCCATCCCCGGGCCTCCTGCCGGAGGTGGTCCACCTGGCAGAAGGCTCGTTTGTGGAGCAGCCTGGCTGGAGGAATTTGGGAATAGAGAGCCCCAGCCGGCCACGGGGCGCCACATTCCACAACCATACGATTCCGGGCAGTGGGAAAAGCCAGGATGAAGAAGAAACCAAGGATGGAGTGGATAAGCCTGGGGTGACCCTCGAGAGGCCCCTGCAGGAGGTCCTGGATTTACTGAAGTGCACAGACTCTTCCCAGCCCCAGCTCCGGGAGCTGGAATACCAGGTCCTCAGCTTCAGGGACAGACTGAAGGTATGTCCACTCCGCTGGGTGGCAGCCCTGCTCTGCCGATAGCATAACGACTGGGAATGGGCTTTGGGGGCAGCCAGCCTGGGCCAGCATCCTGGCCTCACCCCTGCAATGACCTGGGTCGGCAATGTCTCCTCCCTGGCCTCAGTTTGCTCATCTGTCAAATGGGGATAACAGCAGCCCTCATCGGGCTGGGAGGAGGACTGTAGGAGGAAGTCAGGAATCAGAGTGGATAACTTGCTCACGTCCGGTCAGAACCGGGCCCCATCTTGCATCTTCTGACCCAAGCAGGTGAGGCTGGGGTTCACCATTAAAACCTCAAATGTGGGGTGTTCTCAGGGTCAGAGCTGGTGTTAAGGAAGAACCCATGTGGCCCCACGCCCCACACTGAAACTTGACAGGGCCCACTCCATGGGCAGTTCTCAGGGGGCTCTCAGAGATGCTGGCCTGGGCAGATTATCCTAGTTTTGTGGTTTACGTAAACTTAAATGTATGCAAAACAAAATGCACAACCCCACAACCTGCTTACACATCAATTAATCTATGAAACCACTGTCTTTTGTGTAGGGCACTTAGCACGGAAATAGCTCAACAGCTCCCTTCAAAAATTCATTTTGGTGTTTTTACTCCAACCCCCACCCCTAACATTACAGACCAGCACAGGTGAAAGAAACTTGGATTTTCATTTTATACGTAGTAACTTATAAATGTCCACTATTTACCACCGCTATGGTCTTTAAAAAGGAACTACCTGAAAATTTCAAGAGAAAAATGTAATAGTCACCTTTTTTGTATTTCTTAACAGCGTTTTCATGTAGAACAGTTTGAGTCAGCATGCACGCAGCTTCTGTCACATACCTGTAATTTGAAAAATTATACCCACTTTACATAAAAATCTTAAAATAATACCACCATAAAGCAATCATTTTAAACATCTTTAAGGAACTCTTTTTTTTTTTTTTTGCAAACCAAGTCAGAAGAATACAAATGATTATAGGCCATGGTTTTTAGTTTGACTTTCTAAGAGAAATTATACACATATGCATATGTGTCTGAATGTGTACTTACATATGTACAGTCGATTCCCATTTTTCATAGATTCTGGTTTTGCGAATTCACCTACTTGCTAAAATTTATTTGTAACCCCCAAATCAATACTCATGATGCTTTCACAGCCATTCATGGGCAGGTGGAGAGTGACAGAAAACTTGAGTCATCTAACATGCACGTTCCCAGCTGAGGTTGAACACGGTGACAATGCTCTGACTTCTCGTGTTAGTTATGCTCTACTCAGGTGTCCTTTTCGTGGTCTATTTAGTGCGACATTATTCACATGTTCGTGCTTATTTCTGGTGATTCTGGTGTTTTAAATGGACCTCGGAGCGCAGGGCTGAAGTGCTGGCTCGTGTTCCTGAGCGCAGGGAGGTTATGGTGCCTCCCGGAGAAAACGTGTGTTAGATAAGCTCTGCTCAGGCGTGAGTTATCTGCTGTTGGCCTTGAGGAATAACTAACATGTATGAAATAAGATGTCTTTAAACAGAAACACACATAAAACAAGGCTACATACTGATCAGTTGATGGAAATGTTGTGACCAGAGGCTCGTAGCATTTCCCCAAGGAGCAATGGCTCCGTTTCACAAATTCAGAGGTCATGGCGACTTTATACAGTACGGTGAATAAGGAGACAGACTGTGTGTGTGTGTGTGTGTGTGTGTGTGTGTGTGTGTGCACGCGCGCGCATATGCACATATCTACACACACTTTTTTTTTTTCTATCAGGAAAGGAACCCTCTGCATCTTTGGGCTCAACTTTTCAGAGCCCGGTTCTGGTTTGCAGAGCAGCGTCTGCTTGGGCTGTGTCTTGTGTGGGACGAGGCCCAGACTAGCTGGGCTTGGGGACCATATACGGGGACAAGACCGACATCTCCAGTAGTGGATTTCTAGATGCCAAGGAAGGGAGCTGCCATTAGCAGGCTCTGATGACTTGAGCAATGGCTCTAAGGCCGCCCCCCCATAGTCCCCTGTCAGGGGCTGCCACCAATCTCCTTTCCTTGCACGTTTCCCTGGGAGACGACACACCTGGAGTCCAGAGGCTCACCTGGCAGTTTTGAGCCTCCTGAAGAGGTGTTTGGCCTGACTCACACCATATTTTAAAAATAATTTCATATTGTCAATATTTAAAAACTGGGCATCTTCCCATAGAAAACCTAGGTTCCCAGCTTTTCTTAGACAACTGAACAATCTGGCAACACTGGCCCCACATTCCCAAACGGCGGGTGTCAGCTAAAGCAGCAGCTTGTCCTCCTGGGGGAGGGCACCCGTCTCCTACCTTTCATAGTCCCCCCCACACACACACCCCGACCCCACCGCTCACTCACTCTTGTCACTTGCCCTGTCCCTGTGGTTTCTGTGACTGGGTGAGGCTTTTCAGATCTATCTCCCTTGAGCTTCTGCGCCATACCTGGTCACAGGCCATTCAGGGGGGACCTCAGGGAGTGCGGTGCCCCTGTCCTGACTTGGGGCATTGCAACCCCACTGAGGGACGCTGTGCAGGTGGGTGTGCCGGGCAGGGGGGTGGGGCCGGCTGCCCTGAGGTCTTGCTTGGTCCACAGCCCCGCGGAGGCCGCCAGGAGCACCGCTCGGCCGAGAGCCTGATGAACTGCATCCTAGAGAGTTTCAGCTTCCTCAGTGCCGACCTCGCCCCACACGAGCTGTCCCTCTTTGGGAGTCCCCAGGGTCCCCGGTGAGTGCACCCCTCCCCCCCCAGTGCTGACCAGGTGACCAGCTTTAGCTCCCTGCTTCCTGTCAGCCTCCTGGCCTATGTCTCCCATTGTCTGATTGGTATCCGATCATTTATTATGCCCCCGCCTCCTGTCCCCATATGCCCGCTGCCTGGCACAGGGCAGGTTCTCAGTGACCACTGAGTGAGTGCGAATCGGTCCGGTTGGCCCTGAGCCTTTTGCTCCAAACAATGGGCTTCTGTTTGAACCTTAAAAAATAATGATGGAAGATGCAGTAGAGCCTCTGACCTTGACCTAACCAACGAGCAGCACTAACCGTGTTCCCCGTCCCCTCTGCACAGCCACCTTCCTTCTCCGTCAGGCAGCCCCACCTGCCCCGCTCACGTGCTTGTGAGCGCCTCTCCTCAAAGCTCCGCAGCCTGAAATGCACCAACAGTCCCGATGTCTCCTCCTCCTCTTCTCTCAGTCCCAGGGGAGGGCGTCGCAGTCCCACCCAACGTGATGATGTCACTTTGCTCTTGCCCAGGCCTCAGGCTCTGCCTCTACCATGGAGAGGTTACGGTGCCAGGCATGCTGGCTGGGCACTTACCCCTCACCGCCCTGAGCGCTGGGTGTGCCTGTCCCCACTTCACAGATGAGTAAACTGAGGCTAGGGGAGGCAGACTTGGCCAGAGTCCCAGAGTTAGGGATTAATCTGAACTGCAGCTGCTTACTTCAGACCGCACGCCCTGGATTGTCCTCTGCCTCCCAGGCCCTGGGCCGACGCCGCCTCACACGGGTTTTGAGCTATTGTCGCCTTTTGCTGCTTTTCCTTTTCTCTTAGTTTTTCCCTCAGTTTAACTCCATTTCTCTGGGACTCGGAGTTGGCCTCCCTCTCAGAACTCTTCAGGGAGGGAGGGTTTTCTCTACCCTCACCAGAATGGTCACCCAGTTCTTCTCAATCCAACTCAGAAAGGACAGGACCCTGGCCCCACCGCCATCGCTGAAAGAGTCATCCCGGGAGCTCACGGCTGGCGCCCCCGAGCTGGATGAGCTGCTCAAGGTCCATCTCCAAGTCTGCAAAGCTCTGCTGCAGGTGGCTGAGGGACCTGGGTGGGGGCTGAGGGTGAAGAGGGAGGGGCTCGCAGGGGCCCAGCAAGGGGGCAGTTCACTCTGCAAAGGGCTGGTTCTGAAGGTAGCGGAGAGCATGGTGCAGGGATGAGAGGCCCATTCCTTGGAGCCAGTGAGACTGAGGAGGTTCCCCTGCGGAAGGTTCAGGCCAGGCCTGGGTGAAGCGTCTTGTGGCTCTTATGCAGCCCAAGCCCTGAATCAAAGGCGATAGTTGCAACTCTTTCAGTTGTAGATGCCAGAACTCCAATCCAAACTGGCTCAGCCTAAAGGAAAACTTACTGGCTCATGGAATTGACAGGCCCAGAGGTGGGCTTCAGGCCCAGCTGTATCCAGGGTTTCAAATGTCATCATGACTGGGCCTCTTACTCTCTCAGCTCTGCTTTCCTGTGTGGGTTGGCTTCACTTTCAGGCAGGCAGAGGCGGCCCCTGGCAGCTCCAGCCAGTGTCCCATCGTCTCAGTCACCTTGGTGAAGGGGGAGTCCCCAGGTGCCAGTCAGGGAGCTGCCACTGGGATGGAAAGGATGGGCACAGGGCAGGTGGGGGCAGTCATGAAGGCTGGCAGAGGGTATGTCCGTGCTAACACAGAGCACCGTGGGCTGCTTCCAGAAACTGGCCTCTCCTCATCTGTCGAGGATGGTCCAGGAATGCCTTCTAGAAGAAGCTGCACAGCAAAAACAGGTTCTGGAGACTCTTTCCATGCTTGATTTTGAGAAGGTCAGCAAGGCGACGTGCATTGAAGAGAGTAAGTAACTGCCTGCCACCATGGGCTGCCTGCCTGTGGGAATGGCACGAAGTGATGGGCTTTGAAGTACAGGGGGACCTCGTCTCCCTTCCCGACGTCCAAAGTTAACTGGAGCCCAGGGGTGCGATTAGGGACAGTGGCTGGGTTGGGCTCAAAGACACACTGTGGGTGCAGAAAGGGAGGTCACACAGCACATGCTCTGGTCCCCTGTGTGCCTCTGGGCGAATGATTCACCTCTCGGAGCCTCAGCTTCTCCATCTGTATAATGGGGAGGCCACTGGGTAGGGTTCAATGAAATAATCCCCGGGACACACTCCAGGCCCACAGCATGCGCTGAAACAAACAGGAGGTGTGACCCCAGTTCTGCCTCGGCCCACCGTGGGACCTTCCTTGTCCACAAGGAGAGGCTAGTGACAGTAGCCACCCTAGGTGGTGGTGAAGGCTGTGGGTGGTGACCTGGATAAGGCATGTGAGGTGAAGCTGCTCATCACATATGTGTCACACTGGAGTGTGGGGAAAGGACGCTGCATGTCACCGCTCAGCTCCCAAACCTCAGGTCCCAGCAGAGGGAAATCTCTGAGCCCCGAGTCGTGCTTTCCCCACTGCCAGTCAGGTTTCTGAGCCCGGGCTTTCAGTCATTCCGCAGGCCGCACGGAGGAAGGGCTGCCTGAAGCTGTGGAAGGGGTGCACGGAGCCCGGTGGGGTCCTGGCCTGCCCCGCCACGGCACTCCTGCACCAGCTCAAGAAGACTTTCCTGCACAGAGTCAGGGGGAAGTACCCGGGACAACTGGAGATAGGTAAGCCCCTCCGTCCCCTCCAGAGACGCTGTGTGTCTCGGGCCCCCACTATTGTCACAGTGGCCTAATCATAGCCCTAGCCTCGCCTCCCCAAGTGTCTTCATGGCATCAAATGGGCGCCATTTCTCAGCGTGACTACAAGTCACTTCCTGTTCCTGGGGAGACGAACAAGTGGTCTGTGAACCCCTGAACTGCAAACATTAGTGGGTTGGTGCATTTTCTAGGGACAGATTCCATAGCTTCCGCCAGAACCTTAAAGGGGTGAAGAAAGAACTTTTATGGGAAGGTGGGCAGGACTTCATCTGCTCAAAAAAGGTGTCTTGACACTTCCTCAGAATGCAGAGTATTTCTCTGGCAACTGAAAGGTGACAGTCACACTCCAGGCAGTGGCTCTGTAATGTAAGCCGCTCTAATCACTGCCTGGGCTGCCTGGTGGCCTGCATATTCCCAGGCTGCCGAAGCATGCTCCCACCACGTGCCATTAGAAAATATTGAGCTGACCTGGCCACACTGCAGAGGCTCCCAGGGGGTGAGGTCTCAGTTTCTCCTCACGGCCTTCTCCTGTGTCCTGCCAGCGTGCCGCAGGCTCCTGGAGCAGGTGGTCAGCTGCGGCGGGCTGCTCCCCAGTGCTGGGCTCCCTGAAGAGCACACTGTCACCTGGTTCCAGTTCCACAGCTACCTGCAGAGGCACAGTGTCTCAGACCTGGAGAAACACTTCGCCCAGCTCATCAAGGAAGGTACGGGCTGGGGATGGTGGCAGGTGGACTCAAAGCCACAGTGACAACAAAGTGACTTCCATCTGTGGAGCCGTCCCGGCGGTTGGAAGTCAGTTTCCCAGAACCACTGAGCCTTTCCCCTCTAGCTGTCCTTTAGAAGCTGATTTAATTCGATTCCTCCACATAGGGAGATTAGCTAGCTGCAGGGGAAGGAGGTTTCACAGAGCACAGAACTGAGGTCAGAACTGGAGGTGACAGTGATCCTCGGCTGGGCAGAGTCCCTGTATGGGCTGGGGTTTTATTAATTTTCAGGGTGTCTGTGATCCCTTGCTAGAAAGCCTTCCTGGAGATTCCAGGAGGCCCCTCTCACACCAATCCAGACTGGGCCTCAGTGATCACATAAGCTTACTCCGGGATTTGCTTCTTCATGGCTAATGGTAGTGGGCAAAACACACCTGCAGCTGTACAGACCACGCAGCCAGAGTGGGGACTCTGGGCCCACTTCTTCCATCTCTTCTAGTAACACTCGTCGAGGAGCTGCAGTGCACGGGGCAGGCCAAGACGGTCAGGAAGCTGCAGGGCAAGCGGCTGGGCCAGCTCCAGCCCCTGCCCCAGACGTTGAGGGCCTGGGCGCTGCTCCAGCTGGATGGGACCTCGAGGGTGTGCAGGGCAGCCAGCGCGAGCCTGGCCAGTGCAGCCAAGAACAAGAGCTTTCGGGAAAAGGTACGATGTGAGGAAGGGGGCGGGGGGCAAACCCCTGGCTGCAGATGTGCGAGTTGGGGGGAGGTGAAGGGAGGAAGGCTTTCTTAGAAAAATACAAAGGCTCGTGAGTGACTGGGGGCTGCTTTTGCTGCAAGACCTGTGGATTTAGGGGAGACCCAAACGTGAACACAGCTCTGCTCATGCCATCACCGTCACCATTGGCAGCACCAGCCCTGGGAAGGGATCTGGGCTGGGCTGGGCTGGGGTGGCCAGGCCACCCCCACCTGAGGAACCCACAGAACCACATGCACAAACTTACCTCACTCATCTCAGTGTTTCTAAAACAACGTGTCTATTTCGTCTCTGAGATGTCACTTGCAGGCAGGTTTTTCTTAGAATTCCAATGGTCATCCTCATTTACTTGCAATTAATGTGTGGCCGGCTGGTTGGTTCACTGTGTTTGGTCCATTTGAAAACCAAGAAATTGGACCCCTCTGCCTTTTAGGTTCCTGGACCTGTGACTATTGTAGATTTAAGGTACCAGCCCCTGAGCGTGCAGAAGGGCCATGTTGGGGCCTCACTCGTCTCCTGGGCTCACCTAAGGGCCAGGCACACCCCCACGTACTTACAACAATTTTGTGAAGTGCCAGCTTTATTTTCCAGCTGAAGTGACTTGGCTATGGCCATGTGACCGATGGGGACGGGCTCAGAGCTGTGAGTGGAAGAGGGTGACGAAGGGAAGGGATGCTTTTCCTTCAGGCCTGAAGCAGCGGCCTTGCCTCTTTCGGCCTCCAGGGTCAGCTCCCCGCCGTGTGTTCAATTCTTCTTGTCCCCGCTGGACATCTGATCTCTCTGGTTTAGCATTTTCACTAGATAGCAGTTTCAGAATGTATTTCATAAACATTAAAATGTAGACAAAAAGAGCTTTCTGGTTACCGCCAGCCCAGGCACCAGTGTTTTTTGAGATAAGCAATACTGTAGTATCCATCTCCAGGCTGTACACCTGGCCCAAAGATGAATGGATCACGGCCTGATGTATGTTTAGAGAAAGGTACGAAGGACCTGACTGATGGTCAGCGGTCGGAGGACACGCCGTGGGCAGCACGGACTTTGCTCTCGGCCCCCTCCCTTTGTTCACAGCGGCCTTCTTTCCCAGGCTTTGCTCTTCTACACCAACGCCCTGACAGAGAATGATGCGAAACTCCAGCAAGCCGCGTGCGTGGCACTAAGACATCTCAGGGTGAGTTCAGCCTGTCCTCGCTGGTCATGGATAGAAGCCTGCTTGTGGCTCACATTAGTTCATTTCAAAATGATTCCCCTGGAACCAAAAAGAAAATCACCGCTGGCCAGAGAGCAGCTGAAGAGCCGGTTTTAGAGGAGCAGGCGTCCGCTCTACCAGCAGGGACCCCTCAACAGTGAGCTTTTGCTCCGGCTCTGCGTGAAGCAGCAGCTGGCCCCAGGGAGTCACTTCTGAGCTCTTGAATTATATGTTTTAATATCAATTTAAAAACTTCTCAAAGCACAATAAGCTCGTTGTAGAAAAGAGAGTAAAGCATAAAAATGTAAAAATTATCCCTCATCCTAATACATAGCGAAAATTACTGACATTTTGGTGTTATTTCCTTTTTTGTTGGTGGTTGTGTGTGAGCATTTAAAATGGTTGGTAATATTATAGTTTAAAAACAGTGAACAACATAAGAACTTTTTGTGTTAGACTGATAGTGCTTTGCATTTCCTTAGTAAGAGTCTCTCAAACGTATACCTTAATTAAACCTACTTCCCACTCTCGTACTATAGAACATTCAGGTTCCTCATCCATTTATTTTGTCATTATGAGCATTTTTGTGCATAAAAGCTTCAACCTCACTTGCATTTAGAATTCTCATTTTAAAAAATAATTGCCAATTTACTAGATGAAAATAGTCCCAGACAGAGTAAACTCACCCCATTCATTCTGGAATGGATCAACAGGAAATTGCAGGACGATCTGGTTATAATAACTAGTAAGAGGATAAGGGTGCCCCGTGGAAGGAGCTGAAATGCGCTCTAGTCCTTTGCCCTGGAGAGCGGTCTGGGGGTCAGGGATGCCTGAACTGGGGCCCTGACTGCACCCCTCCTCGTCTGACCTGGCGGCGAGGGTTGGGAGAGCAGGGAGGACACAGGGAGATCCAGAGGGCAGTGGGTCCAGATGGGCCTTTCAGAAGTTGTCCACACATCATTGCTATTGGCCTGGTTGCTGGCAGGCGTCAGGCCTGAAAAGATGAGATGCTCCCGGTGGTGCTTTTGATGAACCTGAGGCCACATAAGGAACCCGGAAACCTTCAGAAGAGAGCAGGGCTCAGGCCCCATAGACCGTGCTAGGGCTGGTCCCGCAGGGCTTGTAAAAGTGGATTCCGCCTACTGCTTAATGGACCTTCTCTCCCCCAACCTCAGGGCATTGAAAGCATTGATCAGATCGCCAGCCTGTGCCAATCTGACCTGGAAGCCGTGCGAGCAGCAGCCCGGGAAGCCACGCTGTCGTTTGGTAAAGAACAGCATCAAATGTCATGTGCTGTGCAGTGGGGATCCTGGGTCCTTCGAAGGGTGGTGCTAGAGCGGCCATGGCCAGCTCTCGAAAGATGCGAAACAGCCTACCGATGGGTACTACTACCAACCCGTGTAACTGCCTTTGGCTAAAACAGGTTTCCTTCACAGTTGAGGTGGCAAAAAATGCTGTTTCCTTCTTAAACTTCAGTTTGTTCCCTGGGAATGAAAGCAGATGCAAGGCACACAATTAAAGTTCAGTAGACTCCATCTTGGACATAGGGGCAAGCGTGGCCAGTTAGGACCTCCCAAATGCTCCCGCCCCTGCCCTTTACAGGGGCAGCCAAGACCCAGGCATCGGGAAGCGCTAAGGCCACCTTCGCTTGCCAGAGTAGGAATCATCGAGGCAGGGGACAATCCAGTGACAGATCACCTTAATATTTCAGGTGAAAAAGGACGCTTTGCTTTTGAGAAGATGGACAAACTTTGCTCAGAACAAAGAGAAGCCCTTGGCCAGGAGGCAGATGTGGAAATCACAATATTTTAAAAAGCCTCAGCCGATGAGCACACATCTGGCATCCTTGCTTTGCTGCTGCCGTCTCGACATATGGACTGAGCTGCGGGTGGGGGCATGCTGTGTGCCCCCCAGAAGTGTGAGGCGGCCAGAACTGCTCCCCGAGTCTCCGGACCAGTTACAAAGCCCCAGGGCACAAACATGAAAGTGGGACTATTGAACGGGAGCAGAACAAGGCTGCACAACTTCAAACCATCATCAGCCTCTGGTTTTGAGAATCTGTCTGCCCTTCCCCAGGATGTAGAGCTCGCTCAGCCCCAGCCAGTCACACTACAAAGGGGTTGAGTCCAAACAGGACCAGGCTGGGCGCCCCCACAGCCTTGGTAAGGAAAGAGCGGTGGGTCAGGTCATTTCAACTGCAGCGAGTGGTCAGCTGAGTGGGCTGGGGAAGGTGGGAAGGTGCAGAACCAGGGTGTCTACGATTCACTCTTAACCTGAGCTGTGGCCCAAATGCCTGCTGGTGGCCTGCTGCTTGTGGACCTTATTTTCATTGTGTTCAACAGCAAAAACGAAAGAAGCCCTGAGTCTCGTAGTAGGAAAAGCGTTCACTTGGACCTCACTAAACAAAATGGAATCCAACTTTTGAAGCAAGTCAACGTAGGGCCCATTAAATCAACTGCTTCAGAAGCCATAAGCTGGTGTGGAGAAAGATTTCACTGAAGAGCATATTGCTTTCAAGAAAATTGAAAGTTTCCTATTTGTCTATTAAAAAAACTCAAATGTGTCCTGTGTTACAATGTCAAGACAACCTGGAGTTTGAATGTGACTATCGGCGTTGGTATTGGAGAACTTTGTAACTTAAACATTCTCATTTCAACTTCCTGTATATATTTTGTGCTTTTCAGTTTAACTGAGTATTTATTTGCCTTGTTTATATGTTCAATTTTCTGAAATTCCAATTAAAAAAACGTTTTTTATTGGTATTTCATTTTACCTGAAAAAAAGTGGAGTGGCTGTTTTCCCAAACATCGTGCTGGGGGGAAATTCGCCCCTCCTGTTCCTTTGCACTCTCTCACCAATGTGCTACCGAGAGACGTGTGCGCAAGGTATTCACGCGCTCTCTGAAGGCTCCCCAGGTGCCCTCTCCTATCCAGACACCATGCGACATGGCCCAGGTCTGGCCTTTGGCCTCACTTGAGTTCCGTTTCCAAGTTACAAATTCAGTTTCTTTTTTTCCTTCACACTGGTATTCCAACTCTTTGTGAAAGCTCAGATGCCAATTTTTGTATGAGACAAAGACTGAAGTGACAGCGGGCATGACAAAACCATTCTGGTCCCCACAGTCCTCTATGGCCGTTGCGTGGTCACGTGACCCTGCCTGTGTTTGTTTCCTAGCTCCATGGATCCTGCCAGGAGACCAAAGCATAAACAGTTTAATTAGCAGCCAGCTTTGTAAGTTATAAAACCTTGAAGGACAGAATCCTTTGTACGCCTTTCGCAATATTTTGCAAGTCCGCAATTATTTCAAAAATAAAAAGTCAAAACCTCACATTAGGGGAGATTTACATTTAATTTGGTACAAGAAAGGAAGACTACACGGATTTTGCGTATCTCCTATTTCCACGTCACTTCTCCATACGTGACTGTGTGGGGCTACTGGGATGTGGTAACAACCATTGTGTCTTACACGCAGTCGGCTAAGGACACGTTCTGGAGGCCTGAGCAGTTCTTCAAATAGCTCCTGTGGGTTTGTTGTTATCCAAGGGCCCTATACGTTCCAAAGGTGGGTTTTGTTGTTCTTGAAGGAAACGGGCTTGAGGCCTGACGTGTTAAACACCCTCACCAGGAAGGGGAACGCCCCCGGCTCAGAGGCGCTCACAACTCCAGGAGGCCCGTAGACCCTCAGATGTGGGAAACTTATAACCCTCCTCGATGGACAACATGCACTTCACATCAGCAGGGACGGAAAGAAACAGGAGTTGCCCATCCTGGTTTAGGCCCGTTAAGCAAAGAAATGGGAAGCACCCCAAATCCATGTTTTTTAGAAAAAAAAATTTTATTGTTGCAACTAAAAGGCAAACCTATCATTTATATGGCAAGTTGGAAAACTGTACAGTTTGACAGTTCTGTGAGGTCACAGAAGACCCTGAGACGCGCCCCCCACCCCACCCCGTCATGCATCCACGTATACACACACCTGAAAAGGTATTATACCAAAACACCTTGTTTTTTTGTTTGTTTTTATTTTTGTACAAATGGTTTATTCCATGGCCATTGTAAAAAATAATGACCTGCTGAGTAAATATTGGCTTAAGGCATATAGTAGAGCAGCTCGCTACTTCTCTAACATGTGTAACAAGATGGAGAGCCATCTGTTTTCCAAGGATACAAGGTTAAACCAGTATATCCATTTTGAAATGCTACTATATATACACACCCAAACTACTACATACATATACAGGACTTCAAAAACAAACAAACAAGCCAACTCAAAAATGCTTACAGCCTGGCACTTCCGCCTGACCCACACCTCACCAAGGCTCTGCGGGGCGATGCCTCTAACGTTCCCACCACAGGATTTCTCTGCACCGGCTTCTAACACGTGAAAGGCAAAATGTGAAAATGCTGGCAAAAGAGCAGCTCGTGAGCTACAGCTGCCTTTTTTGTTTTTTTCTTGTTAAAAAAGCCACTTAATGTGGAGGTCTTTAAGTTCCCCTCGCAGGAAGAGTCGTGAGCACCATCGGGCCCCAGGGTTCCAGGGCAGGCGGGGGCAGACACGCCGCTCTCAGCAAGGCCCTCCCAAACGAGGCAGCAGCAAGCTGATTCTAAGGGACCGTCGCCATCCAGGTGGCTTCAAGTGTGGTTTCCAATAGTTGCCTTGGCTCCAAATTACAGTCTGCTCAAGAAGAGTGTGAACTTGGGGTAGTGGAGGCTGATCCCAAAGGTATGTGTCGGGAGCGGGGGGAGGGCCCTGCTTGCCTGAATGTCCAGAGCGTGAGGTGTGATCACAGCTTCCCATCCCCTTGGAATGTCTGAGTTACAGCGGGACCCAGCTGGACCAGGACAGGCCGGGCCTCACAAGGAAGTCACCAGAGTGTCATGCCAGGAATCAGGCAAGTATCTGTTGCTGGAAAACATCCCTCCATTGCTGAACGGCGATCAGATCAGCAACAGTCTTAGGAACCACGGCCACGTAATGATCTGATCATGCAAAGGCAGACCGGGCTTGCACACGGGGCGCTTCAGCAAGCAGAGATCTAAGTATTTCAAGCACGTCGTATTGGATAAGGACACAAGAAGACGGGACATGCATTCTAATACACACAGGGAAAGCGGTGACTGAGATAACCGGGGAGGGGAGTAACGGGGACAAAGTATCTCTTGTCACGTAGCTTAAATATCCAAGTGTTCATTATATATTATCCCACTGTTCTATAAACATATGCCAAACCTCTTCTCACATCACCCACAGTGTCACGAAATAACCAGCTTACACTGTCCTTCCTAGTACTGGTCTGACGCAGCAGGCTCACTCACGGCAAAATCAACGTTCCCAGCACTACCTGAGGGTTTATTATTGTACTTTTTGAGAAAGCCTTTGATTCAAGGCTGACACGAAAAGTTTTAATACATTATTGGTTTAAGAAAATGCTAGTGCACAACGGACACTTTTCGGGAAAAAAATAAAAATAATAAATATGGAGTGGAGAGGCTCACAACATGCAGTCTCCGTGAGGATGCTGTGTCGCCCGCCTGCGATGCCCCAAGAGGGTGCCTGGGCCAGGCCAGCCTCTCGACTTGCACCAGCGCCGGCCACCTTTCCTGTGTTCCGCCAGCACGGTGCTTTCCTTTGTTCTCCTCAAAAAATGGGTTGTGGATTTGGTACTTGAAGGAAGGAGAGGGGGAAAACAGAAAAAGGAGAATGGGTAAGACCAACAGCCCGGGGAGGGTGGCCTAGTGCCGAGCAAATGGCCGCCTGGGTCACGCCCGGCTACACTGTGAGTGGGCCCTTACCTACCAGCGCCCACCTGCTCGTCCAGTGCGGGCTCTACGAGCAGAGGCGGGCAAGTGGGGTGGAGGTAAGTCAGATTCTGTGCTGCTACTGAACAGGAACTGGAATGAAGCCAAATATTTTCAGATGAGCCCAGACCCACCGCATGGAGCCACAGGCTCACGCACGATCTCGGCCACCCCCCAACCCCCCGCCACTCCAGTGAAAGGGGTTTTGATTTTGTTTTCTTTTTCTACAATAGACCCCTTCCCAAAAATCACCCCCAAGGAAAAAAACTGTTTACAGGTTCCTAAACCATCTGATAAACTCAAGGACGGTCGCCTGAAAAGAGGTGAAATATTTAAAATGATAAAAAAAGTCTTGTGAGGTGATCTCCACGACCAGAGTTTGGTAGCTAATCCTCTTTCTCCTTAAAACAGCAACACACTTCTCATGTGATTTCTGCTCAAATGGCATTTACATTCCCAATCAAGTGGAAACTGCTCCTCTTGGATCTCAATGGCAGGGTGAGAAGCCGGTGGTCACCATGGTGACCTCTGACCCTGAGGCAGGGACTTCGAGGAAGCCGGTTTTGGGGGACGGAGTGATGAGGGCAGGCCAGAAGTGAGATGGCTGTGACAAGAGTGGATGGATGAAGACGTGAACCATAGGAAACCAGTGGGGGCACCCTGAGCAAAAGCACAAGCCGGGTTTTGTTTTCTAGAGACGGCCTTTTGTTATTTTTCTTCTTCAAATGCAAAAGCTGGCAGGTGCTGCGCAAGCTCAGTGCGTACACAGCAAAGGAAGTGACTGAGCCAGACAGTGCCCTACACCCTTAAACCCTCTTCTTCAGAGGACTTTTCTGTTCCTCAAAGTGTGGGAGTCTTTCCCTGGGAAATCAAATAGAAATTGTGTATCAGGCCACACCACGTAAGGGTACAAGAAAGTTTCATTAAGTGCCTGGTCTTTTTTCCCCCCAGAAATAACAAAAAGCTGCTTTTTATAAAGGTTAAAAACAACAATGTGTTGTAATTCTTTTTTTTTTTTCCAAAAACAAATGAACACAAAAAAAAAAAAAAAAAGGAAAAAATAAAGAGAGAGAGATGTATTTGGCATTTTCTCTACTTACTCCTGAATAGGTTAAGGCCCTGAGATTAGACTCTTGTATTCTTGGGACCACAGGGCTCCTTAAAACCCCAGTGCATCAATCCTCAATTCTCTCTTGTTAGCCCTTCACAGTTCCAGACTTTAAAGACCTTTGATGGGTTTCTTCTGAGACTGGCTCAGATCCTTCCACAGCACTGGCTGCTCACGCCAGGCGTGGCCGGTGCTCTCTGCACACGTGCTCTTGCCGACACATCGGTCAGTGGAAACACACCCTATAGCACAGGTACGCGCCAGCCGTGAGGAGTGTGGCCACGCACATGTTCACCACCAAGGGCTTCCAGTGAGTCAGCGCCTTGTCCTGCTCCTCCTTGGGTGACGACGGCTCCTCCTGGGCAGGACTTGCCCCCACAACCCGCCTTCTGACTTCAGTGTCTTGACTCGTGCTGAGGAACGAGAGGGGCAGAGGTGGGTTACTCATTCTGGGGAATACAATGGCAAGGACGTTATGATGACGGGAGGCATTCTAGGAAAAAATGAGCCACATGTAAACAGCTTGGCAATGCTGACACTGGCCTGCAGCCTGCTTGTCTACCACCCCCCCACACCCCCAGGGGCCTCGGTGGCCCTCTCAGCCAGGACAGGCTTCTGGAAACCGGTGGACTCCTTAGTGATGGAGGGTGGGTAAGGGTCTGAGGAAAACTATAGGCACTAGTGCCAAGACACGTGCTAACTTTGCCCTGAGGTCTGCTTGTACAATATTCCCGTCAATCAGGGAACGCAATGGTGTGGCCTGCATGCTTCCACTCCCTCCCTGGGCACCCCGACAGATGCTGACACACAGGGGGGCCTGTCACTGCTGGTAGAAGACAGCGTGCATTCCCACTGACCCTTTGCCCACCCCGGGTGTCCCAGGCTCGAGTCCGCAGTGCAATCCTACTGGGAGGACCCTTGCCCAGGAGTCCTGTGTGCGGTCCACAGGCTGCCTTCATGGTGGTGAGCCAGAGACCCAGTGGGGACAATGTGCAGTGTTCTTACTCCAGCACTGTCTCAGGAGAGGCCAGCAGACGCCCACGGGCCCATGAGAAGCCAGGCCCTTCTTCGCTCCCCTCCTAACCAGGCCTTTCCCTGTCCACCCTTGCCTCCATCAAGAAGGCCCTGGCCACAGGAAGTCCAGCCTCACGTGTGCACCCATGGCCTTTCTAGCCCACATGGCATCTTGTGACAGACAGGATCCCCTGAGGCACCGCCTCCCTAGGAGACAGAAGGCCGCATGAAGCATTGCTTTTCCTCCCCTACCCTGCGAGGCCCTGGCTCAGGGCTGGGGCCTGCGTGCATATGGGCTCCCACTCATGCCCAATGGCACCTACATTCTTGGTGCAACCCCACTTTTTCCTGGAACTCTCTGGCTTTTAGCTCCCCAAATCTACACTTCCCTATTCACCATCTTTACGCACAGAGTGTGAAAGACACAAGTCTCAAGTAATAAAGAAAACAGAACACATGGCGTGAACGCGACAAGTCATTTGCAGCTCCATTTCTCTCATCCTCAGCCCTCTGTGAACCTTGGATGGAGCACGCTGACCCATCCTGAGAACATCAACAGAGGCCCTGGAAAGCTGGGCACAGCCTCGCTGAGGACAGTCACCAAACTATTGCTCAGCACATCACAGGGCCTGTGCTCTGGGAGGCCCCAATGGATAAGTCTCTCCAGAAGCAGCTCTGGTGTACCTGTGATAAGGACCATTGCATGAAGGGCCCTGGCAACTCAGGTTCATGGGTCAGGACTAGGGCAATCAACATTTAGCAAGGTGCCCAGGTGAGACTCTAATGCTCAATTTAGCCAGAGGAGCCCCTGGGGTACATACTATGTGTAACTCGCTTTCTCAGACACTGCCACTCCAATGTCTGCCACATCGGTACAGCCAGGTCCCTTCTTAAACAGCTGCAGTGCATCCCAACAGAGAGAAAGCAGGATTTATCTAATCCCTGGGTATATAATCGGCTCACTGCTAATTTCTCGCCATTATAAATGATGCCACAACAAACACTTCTGCTTGTACAGCTCTTTGCACACTTGTTTCTGAATTGCTGTAGGCTAATTTCTTGGATGCATACAAATACAGGGTGAAAATGGGCACTCATCTTAAACTGCGCTCCAAAAAGCAGGTACCAAGGGCCCCGCCTCCATAGTCTCAGGCTCGAGCTAACTCCCATTCATTCTTTAAGCATCCACATAGGGCCACCTCCTGCAGGCAGCCTGCCTTCCTTGACCACCCAGGGAAAGCTGAGTGTCTCTTCTGTAAGGCTGGTCACTTCGGGGTGGACCCCCACCACATCACTGTCCACAGGCTCCCACTACAATCTACTATCGCCGTCCCAACAAGATGGTCCAGACACAGATGGGGAGCTATAGTCTAGCTGCCTCAGTATTTCAATGCACCAATAGGTGCTCAACGATCTTGTTAAACTGTGAGGAAGCAAAATGGCAATCAATTTCATCCAGACTCCGTGAAAAGGTTCAGTTCCCGAAAGGACCATTCTGGGAAAGCCGGAAGCCTGGGGCAGGGCAGTGTCATCACAGGGCGGGAAGGTCGGACTCCCAGGGCTCTGAACTTGATCCCAACGAGCACCACAAGGTGGGGCTAGAGCCCCACTGAAGTCTGTCACTGCCCGGAGCCAACACTGGGCGAGTCGAGGCCAATCCAGAGGCCCCATTCCCACAGGGTTTCAATATTAACGTGTGTTTCTGGAACAGGTCATCTCTCCCACCCCCAGTAAGCCAGCACCCTCTTATATTACCTTTCCACACTGCAGGGGACACTTAAGGGTGTTCTGGTTTCCTCCTGGATGGGGCCGTCGTCTTTATCCTCCTCAGACTCATCCTTTACCCACTGGTGGTTTGGGAAGAATTCCTTGCATTTCCCATTGTGTGGCTCCAGGATTCGTTTGGGTGGTCGGGGAGGTGGGGGGACATGCTCAGGTGGGGGCTCCAGGTCCTCGTGGGAGAGCTCCTTCCACTGCTCCTGGAAAAACCCACAAGAGGAAGTCCCATCAGTGTCATGCTCAGCTGACCTGTCAGAAATCTGCTCCTCTTTCAGTGAGCAGAGGTGATGGCTTGGTGAGGGGCTCTCGCTGCTTCTTGGGTCTCCAGACATACACTTGGAAGGTGAAATCTTTTGAAAATAAAGTCTATTCTCTCTATTAATGCCCTCTATGTGCCCACTTCAAAGGCAGAAACTGGAAGCCTGTGAACATTTCCACAACTGTCTAGCTATTTAACCACGAAGGACAGCTATTTGCTCTGACACATGACAGTGTTTGAACAACTGACAGCCCCCTTCTTCAGATACAAAAATAGAAAATTTACACACCTGCATGAAAGCAAAAGCAATGCTGACCTGCACTGAAGAGTCTCCCATGATGAATTTGGCACCTTCAATCACAGCTAGGTAGGAGAAACGGAGCTGGTCTGCTGTCTGGATCAGCCCCATCCGAAATTTCCTCATTTCTAACAGAACTTTCTTGATATCAACAGAAGAAGGGTCTTTCCTTTTGTCCATCTGAAAGCCAGAAAGGAGACACTGAGACAGCCCCGACTCTCCAGTGCCTACTCAGGGAAAATCAGAGCAGGGAAGATGTGAGCAAATGCAGCCAGACCGGGGCCGTCTGAGCACAGGGGAAAGAATGACAGACAAGGGCTTCTTTGGATCTTGCTAGATTCCTCTTTAAAATTAGAACATCCCTCCAAACAAAGCTATTTGGCATAAAGTTATTTTCAGGGGAGGGAAGTTGTTAAAAAGTGAAGATTGAAGCTCGTTTACTGCAGAGACAATACCAGAGGCGCTGTGGCCAGGCCAGAGCGGAGATTTAAATGTGGTCCTGTCTCTTCCTGGGGTCTCCAAGGGCCTCCTTACCAGCAAGAGACAGGTGTCGGCCAGACAGAAGGTCCCCGACCTGCCGATGCCGGCGCTGCAGTGTACCACGATGGGGCCGTGCTCCTGGCTGAGTGACCCTGACTCACGGACTTTGAAAAGAAAGTTCAGGAATGAGGCTGGCGATTCGGGGACTCCAAAGTCAGGCCACGTGGTATAGTGGAAATGTAAGATCTCTCGAGTTTCTTTAGACTGAAAGAGAAAAATACTCATGGCGACTCTAAGAGAATCATCTGGACAGCAATCACAAATTCCAAGTCCACACCAAGAGCCCTTCCACCCGCTCACTCTGAGGCAGCTGTAACGCTCAGCCTTTTTCCTGGGGCCGTGCACCCGGTCCACACACGCCACGCACCGCAGTGCCAGGCGCCATGCTCAACACTGGACCACAGGCTGCTCCTGCTCTGACTTGACTTCCATTAGGATGAGCCAGTCTCAGCCCCCTCTTTTCTCCAATGTCCCTCTCACCTTTGCTGTCGTCATCACAATTGATTTCTCTCTGCCCCACAATGATGGTTCATCGCCACCCACGGTAACCTTGTCATAAAAATAGCACAAGGTTTCTCACGAAAGAGTGAAAACAAAACTGTGTGGCATCAGCTCTGGGAAACTCAGGGCTTCATAAGGGTTGTCATTTTAGAGAAAAAAGTACCCAGCTTGGTCTGCAAAGACTGGAGGTTGCCATGTGTGGCTCAAAACCCGGCTAAACAGATGGACGCCCGAGCACTGACTTCATCTTAGCGCTGAGCACATTAACTCACTGAGTTCTCTCACCAATCCTTCAGGCACATATGGATTCCCAGCATTCCCGTTTTCCCGAGTAGGGGCCTGCGGCTCGGAGGCCGGCCCACTACTAAGTGGGGAGGAGGAGTTCCGATCTAAGTTTGCTTGACTCCAGGGCCTGTGCTCTGAGCCTGTTGCAGTAACTTTTGAAAGGAGGACCGTGGCCCGTGGCCCTAAGTGTTTCTCCCTCTGGCCCCGTCTGCTCCCAGTGAAGCAGAAAAACGAATGGCCTCTGGTGCCGTATCCAGCCTGGCTCCTTCCTGAGCCAGAGAGTCCACTCGCAGAGTGGACACCTGGTCTCCAGTCGCAGCGACCAAAATGTAGTTCTCACTGGGAGGAGAGCACTCCAGGTCTTTACTAAGCGAAGGGCACACAGTAGATGGGAACCAGCCACTGGCTCAGCAAGGCCTGCAAGCCTGGCTCAAGTGGGCACAGGAACAAGGTTGGAAGGTAAGGAGCCGTGCCAGCCTGGACGGTCCCCCGCGGTGCTGTGCCAAGGGCCAAGGCAGTGCCTAGGGCATCTGGAGAGCAGCTGATGGAGGCTGTTGCCGGAGACCCGCTTACCAACACTGCCTTCCTTCATTTGTCAAATGTCCGCAACGTGCCTATCGTGTGCCAGGGACCAGGCCAGGCACGATGAAGTAGCGATGGCACCCTTGTCCTCCCAGAGCTTACAGCTTAGTTATGACAACCTTCTCTAACCCGAGTGTGATGAAAATGTGTGGAAGGACCTTCAATACACACCAATGACCTAACATCAGAAGAGAACATACACATTCGACCCTGCACCCGCTGTTACGTACACTGGTATCTTTCTGCAGGACTGGGAGAAATCTGCATATGACATTAGGATAATTTATAGAACCATACTCAGCTATTTCATCCTTTCCTCTCTAGAAAATGGTTTCCCAATACTTTAATGGTTTAAAAGAGAAATACCTCTTCTAGTTTGTGTATATTTTGAAAACCGAGTAAGCAGAAAACATGCCACAAATAAGTTCTTTCTTTTAATCCTGAAGGTGTGGGTTATCTCCTGTCTGTGCCCTCCCTCACACTTGCCTACCTTTTTCTCAAGGGATTCATTCTAGACCTGCACTTGAGCAGGTACGCATGTCTGAGGAAGACTTTTTAAAAACAAAGTCTGTTCAAGCAAACAGATCCCAAAGTCAAGGCCTCCAAGCGTTGCTATTTGCTCTGCCCCCCAGATAGCACCCTCTTCTGCTCAGTCCGAATTCCGTTTCCCTCAAAAAGCAGGAGAAATATTCTCAAAAGTTTACCAGAAGTCATTCTTAGTATGTCAGGCTTGCAGATGCTAAAAAGCATGGAAAAAAGTCTACTACATAATCCTCCAGGCACATTCCAACCTACTGCCAACATTATTCCTGAAAATCCTCCATCTAACCCCTCCATAAATCACTCCCTTAGAGTCTCAGTGCATGGCTACAGCAGGGCGCATGTCTCCAGTGCTGAGAGAGAGACACACAGAGAGACAGACAGAGAGAGAGAGAGAGAGAGAGAGAGAGAGAGAGAGAGAGAGAGACAGCGAGACAGAGACAGAGAGAGACAGACAGACAGAGAGACAGACAGAGAGACAGAGAGAAAGAAAGAGAGAGAGAGAGAGAGAGAGAGAGAGAGAGAGAGAGAGCGCGAGCGCTCTGTGGCGAAGGAGGTACCTAAGATCCTCCTCCCGCTCCCCAGGTACCCTTGTCACCTGGTAAGTAAGCAGGTAAGCTCTGCTCACCATAGTGCCAAAACCTCACCTTGTTCAGAGAAAAGTGGGCGTTAGGTAATGTCACTCAAGAGAAAAGACACCTCAACCATTAACCATCTGAGTACTTAAGTGTGTGCCATACTTACTGTAAGGTTTTCCAATTCTAGTTGTCGTACTGTATAATATGACTTAATATCTTCAGAGATCAATGTTAATTTCAAATTTGTATCTTCAAAGATCATTTCTTTTTCTTCTTCTTGTGGCCAGTACTGTGCACATTTTAACTAGGGGAGAAAATAACACTGAATTATTGTGAGCAACTGACCATTTTCTAATGACTGAAGGTTTGGGGTATCTTCTACAAGCTTTATGATACCCAAAGCCCTGGGGTTTTCTGACCTTGGAAGTCCCATCAGCATAACCTGCTTACCTCCTGGGGGGGTGGAGGGGGAGGACTAGTTGTGCACACAGGGCGCAGACTTCCAAACCCAGCAGCCCCCTGGTCATCCACACAATGAGGTGTTTCAGGGCCTGATCCTTTCCCTGTCATTTACGAGGCGAAGCCAGACTGCACAAAAGGGTTAGTCTCTCACAGGTAGCTTTATGCAGCCATTTTAAAGATTGGCAAGCACCTGAGCAGTGCTGTTGGCATAATGTAGACTCCTGACCCTGGGGAACATATGGGCTAATTGAAGATACAACTAGAAGAGACTCCATGTGAAACACTCTGAAAGGCTGAAGGGCTGCCATCAAACGAAAACTATTTGGAGAAGGCTGGCAGAGGGGCTCCTCCAAGGCCTCGGGTCACCCACTGTCTCATCCCACCTTTTCATTCTGGTTTTACTCAGTTCAGAAAAACACATTTCATGTTCTAGTTTCATAATTTCAGAAACTACTTGATGGTCTTGATTTAAGTGTAACGTTACCTTTAAAGCAAGCACACGCTCAAAGATTTGGTTTCGTTTAGAGTTTAAGGAAAAGAATTTGACTCAAATTTTGTGGCCTACTTTACTTGAGCTAAGTTTCCGCGCCAGTTACTTACAATTTCTACTTGCTGATGACTGATGGACCAACGCAGCAGGTGGATGGGTGGATGGGGGCTAAGCTGCAAGGTCTGTGAGCCAGAGGACTGACCGTGTGGTGCGCCGAGGCAGAGGGAAGCTCAATGTTATAACTTCCATCAAATGAAACATCAGTGTGTGTGAACAGCTCTTTGGGAAATAATACAAATTCAAGACACTTGTAATTGCAAATGCATTCGCCCACTCTACACCTCCTCTGAGGCCAAGGATGGCTGTGTCTGAAATGCCACAGGAGGTGCAGGGAGTCCCTGCAGGGCCAGCCTGTCTGTCAGGAGAGATTGTTTATGCCCAGCAGTGACAAGGTGGCCTGAGGGAACTGCTGAGGGGGAAACGCTATGGCTGTGCCTTGGGAATTCAGAAGAGGTCAATGTTTCAGGCCAGCCGGGGTTACAGAAGAGATCAGAGAAGGCTTGATGGAAGAAGCAGCGTCTGACAAAGGCGTGTCTGGAAGGACGACTAGGATTTCCCAGGCAGTGAAGCCCATGTCAGAGGAGCAGCGGGAAATGGGGCCAGTGGAGGCCTGACCACAGCGACTCCGGGAGCAGGTGCAGGAACCTGTGCATCACCTGGGCACTGAGGAGCCAAGAGGCTCCTGAGGAGGGTGAAGAGAGCACAGGTGCCCACTGGTCCTGCTCTACTGAAGCTGCACACTGCCCAAGAAACAAAACAAAAACAGAGACAGCAACAAATCAAGGAACACCAGGAAGTGATGGCAACACAGCATCAAACTTCATGGTCCCCAAACAGAAGGCTAATGGGCTTTCTAAAGAGCCTGGACCCAGGCCTGTGTGAACGTGTGAGCCAGTGTCACCCACGTCACCCTCCACATTGATGATGAGCTGCGAAAGACCACCCCCTGGAATGGGGCCAATCTGTCAGCCTGGCGGCAATTCTGCCACTCAGGACACAGAAGCATGAATGACATGGCAGATCCCCCGCTTAGCCAAATGAGTGGGGCAGCTGGAAGCAAGACTTTTGAAGACCTTTAAAGGATGCATTTATTCCCACACTTCAAATGATCAGACCTGTATAACTCCTTAAGACCCCAGAAACAAAGAGACTGCCAGGTAGGTTCAAAAACAGGTGTGCTGGGGTGGGCACTCAACAGGGCAAGCAGAGAGAGTGGGGCAAAGAAGCAGAGATGCAGAGTGGCCAGATGCCACCCAAGAAGAGGCCCATGTTTTTATGTCTCATGGGCAGCGAAGGCGAGTCTTTTCAATCCCACCTCCACACAGCAAGCACTCACTTTCAAAACTGAATATAAAGCCTGGTAAATCTCTGTAATCTGGGTAAAGACCAAGACTTTGGAACGCTACAACGGGAACTCTGGCAACGCTAAGCGTCAATCAACTGATGTTTATTTTAGAGAAATCTTAGGCATCGCCAGTAACATGCCATGCTCTGCTCTGTCATTTCCTGTAGACAATTTTGTTTTAAACACACAAAAGAAAACGAAACAAAAAAAATAAGCACAAGATCACTGCTTCCTCTTATCCTATTAAATTGATACAAATTGACCTGGACAGGAGATGTATTTCATTAGAAAGCAGTCCTTCACCAGGATTCATATCGGGGCACGTCTTGGACGGGCACCAAACAGCAACGTGGCAGTGTCACAGCTGCTGTTACTGCCATGAAGGTGGATATGAGCGAGTCCTTGGCAATCTTAGGAACAATGTGTGAAAGTCATCTGAAGTGACCCTGGGACGGACGATTTGCTGTCCCAAAGAATGATGAACACAAAACTAAGCAGAGTACGAGAGAGATGGATGAGGCCTCAGGTACCTCTGATACAAAAATCCAGAGTCTCAAGCACAGAAGTGGCTGAAATCAAATAGCATCTTTAGTAGAGATTTCAGGAGAGAGACCCGGACGACACTTTGGGAGTAGCAGTTAAACTCGCCCTGTGTGTTTCCCCTGCCTACACGACAGTCCTAACCCTACTAACATGCATAATGCATTCCACACAGACACGCCTCAAGTCAACATGGAAACCAAAACCAATGGGAACTTCGGCTGTTTGGAGGACCACAGCCTAACACACAATCATTTTCTGCACAACTGTTTTTTAGGAAGCATGGGGTCCCAAAAGGGTAATAGGCAATTTGCCAAAAATAAGAGGGGAACATCCTACACTATTTGGTGAAGGAAGGAAACCAGAAAACAAATACGCAGTAAATGGAAACGCTCTGTAAGCTGGTTTTTACCAGGGGCTGTGTGGATAGTTTATAATTAGATTAGCTGAGCACATAAAATGCTGTAACTTCTTATAATTTTTCCCAGTCAGCCTTTAAAAGGGTGATGATATTGATGTTGAATTGAAAATGTCAAACCATATGTGGCTTTTCATGCCAATTTTCATGCCCAAATGACCCTGAGTGAAAAGAACAGTTACAAAGGAAAATAGGGACTACTTACTGTCACGCTATCACGGTCAAGTGCAGTGAAACCAACCAGCCATGTGTTTTTATGGCCAACAGCAATCCAAGAGAAAAGACTGTTTCAGTGGATCTATGGTCCACTGATGGTCAGCCTTGGGTGGGAGACCACCAAGAGCAAGGCCTGGTGACGAACATGTAACTACAACACTCCTTGTACTATGACAACAGCAGCCAAAGCAAACCTTGTGCAAACAACAGAGGTTTTACTTGAACTTTTAGCAACAAACAAATAAAAAGCAAATGCTACCATATCTGACGATTTTTGAATAAAGAAGTCTTGATTTTAAAACTCCAACCCGTAACACCATCTAGAACAGTGGTTTTCAACAGAGGACAATTCTGCCTCCATGGGGACACCAGAGAGACATTTTTGGTGGCCACAACTGGGGGCGAGAGTGCCACAGCTCTCTGGAGGGTGGAGGCCAGGAAGCTGCTACACATCCTCCAATGCACAGGACAGCCCCAGAGAATGGCCGGCCCAAATGCCAGCAGTGCCGGGCTGAGATCCTGAATGCTGACTCGTGGGGCACACCCTCGCAGGTCTCCCCTTTTTTTCCTTGCAGAATGTGTACTGTGGGAACCTCATGTTTTGTTTCTTTATTCAAAATTACTGACAAGAGTGGTGACAGGTGGGGGTTGGCTTCACATTTGCAACTTCACATTTTATTAATCAAGCCACTGAAGCAGAAAAAAATTAAAAACCACTTTCAACGAGAACATTTTTTTCTAAGCAACCTTATTTCATCAATTGAACACTCAGGTAAGCTCTTTATTATTACTGAGCAAAGAAGTATGTTCCTTTAAGAAAAGGGGATAGAGGCAAAAATATATGATTTTAAACATGTGCTGTGGTAGAGAATTATCTGCTGTGAGTAATTGAGCCTGTGTCTTTAGTGGCGGGAGCGAAGAGGCTTTGTGGTGAATGCCTCCTGTTTTCACTGCTCAAGTTTCCTCCGATGTGTTACTTCTTTGCAGTTTATTTTTACCCTTTAGGGCCACCACTGTGCTTTCTTTGGAGGGGTGGCTTCTCCGGAGCCCTCATGTTCTTCTGGCAACCAGGCGGCCAGGACAGCTGTGAGAGCAGTGACCAGCCGAGCCCCGAGAGCACAGTGCCAGCCCCTGGCCAGGCCTGGGCACACGTTCCCGCTGGTCTCTAATCCTCAGCTCACCTTCCCCCAGGGCCTCACCTCTGAGGCTGGAGAGCCCCGCAGGTGCCGGCGGTGTCGGAGGAAGAGGGAAGGGCCCGGGTAGTGGGGATGTGGCATCTATTCGCTCTGTTGAATGCCACACTTGTGCCGGGCACACGTGCAGCCTTCATGGGAGACAGGCCTTTGACAGGCCATCCGGCAAAGCGAGCCGTGTGGGAAGGGATAGCTCACGCCGTGGCTGCCCAGAGGGAAGCAATCTGAGGACCTCTGGAAGTGGGGTGAGGGTACATACTGTGATTCAGACCCTTAGCTCAGAGAACATGGCAAGATGGCAAGAAAAAAGGTCTGTTCTGACTGGAGTATGGAGTCAGAGGTGGGAGAAGGGTCCAGGATAAGTAGGGCCCAACCCGCAGCCACACTGCCAGCCCCATTGGGAGGCAGTGCAGAGCCCCGGGAGGACTTTCCACTGGGAAAAGGTGTGTTGAGGCTGGCTTTAGAAAGATCATTTGAGATGCAAGGTCAGAACAGACAGAGGGGAGCAAATTGAAAGGCGGGGGGTAGAGGTGTGGCTAAAGGGACAGGCACACACAGGGTGACGACCTGAACAAACACCTCAGGTCCACATACAACCCCAAGGGCTGTTTGAAGAGTTGCACAGAACTTGGATGGAAGGATGACACAAATCCTACAGTAAATGCGCAAGCACACAACATCCACACTGAAGAGAATGGCCAGGAGCCACAGGCAAAACCAGCCCGCAGTGGCTCCCACAGCCAGAAAAGCCGGGATGAGGAAGGCACAGCAGACACTGGCTTTTCCAAAGAACACTAGGCCCACACACACAGCTCCTGATGCAATGGCAGCCGTGCAGGAACCACAGGTCAGGGCGAAGCTGAGCACACACACCAAACCCAGAGGCTCACGGGTGGGGCTGACAGGCCAAGGGCAATTTTATTTTTCCCTCCTTTTAATGCACTTATGTATCTGACTTGTTTACAATAAACATGTATTTATGTAGTGCTTCTTTAACTTTTTTTTAAACAAAAGACACTCTGTGAGAGAACTATAAAAGCAATGGAAAGACAGTAAACTCTGTGGACTGACGCGCGGACAGCGCCCCGGGAGCAGGCGGAGGCACGACTTACCGACCCTTTCTCCATCACTCTGTTGAGCATGACCACGCCCCTGCTCTTCTGCTCCCACACCATCTCCCAAAAGTGACCACACGTGTTCGGCAAAGGGCCCTGCAAAACACAAGCCACAAAGCGCATGGCATTTACACATAAACCTTTCCAATGCGAGCTCATCTTGGCAGTTAGCAGATGTCAGTGCTCTGAAGCAGGGCGGTGGCAGAGGGTGGGACAGGGACCCAACCCTCCGTGCCCAGTGCTCAGTGACCACAGTCCTATTTCCTAACATATGGTGAAAGGTCAGTGCCGCATCTCAGGGCTGGTTCAGGGATGACCAACGGAGCGCAAATGCTGATTCTGTTTCTGGTTTGGCCTGGGTGGCTGAGGGGCTGGCTCCAAAAGGATCCGTCACTAAGGGGGGTGGAATATTGGACAAAACTGCCGGGTGCAGGCGACAGGCAGCATGGGCAAGTGATCACCAGGGAGGCTTCTGGCGGTTCAAGTCCCAGCTCCAATCATTTATCTGTGTGACCTTGGACAAGTCATTTCACCTCTCCCACGCCCGTTTCTCCACTTATCTCACTTGACTAATCACAGCACCCACTCACAGGGTTTTCAAAATGAACTATGTTCGCACATATAAAGGCCTTCCCACAGTACCTGGAACACAGTAAACAACCAATAAAATGTCAGCTATTATTATTACTATTAATGGTAAACCTGACCAAGGAACGTAAGAAATGTGGACACAAAATGGTCAGTGAAGCGGCCCAATGTGTCGCTGGGGATGGGGTGGTGACTACCAAGCAGCTGGCCCATCTCACTCTCGCTGACCTGGCAATGAGCACAGGTGTTTACTGCACACAAGGGTACGAAGGCCTCGAGTTTGTCTCAATTCTTAGTATGCCCTGGCAGGGACATCACCTGTCACCTCACCAGAATGGTTTCCATTCTCACCCATTTTCATCCAAATGTTCCTTATTCTTTACACGTTTTGAGTGTTGCCACGTTCCTTGCCCACGCAAACCCTCAGTGCCCTCTACGTCTTCCCTGAACTCATCTCGATCCTGCTGCCTGAACCAAAAGTCCGCACTCCACATACGTGCTGTAAGACGCAAACAGGGGTTACACGTCAAACTTTCCCCCAGGCAACAGAAAAATGGCTCTGGGAAGGCAGGCATCACATGGCCTCCTCGCTGGGCAGCTGGGCCTCTCGTCCTCCGAGCTGGGCATGAGGACCCGGGGTATCACTGCGTCTTCCACAGTTGCAGCCTCTGTGGCTCTCATCAGTTGCTAGCCTGTCGCCTTCCCTACCCAACATCACCCCCGTTTGGAATGGGTCTGAGGGATTCAAAATCACGTAAGGTCTGAAAGGATACACACCAAACTCAGCCAATCCTTCATGAAGGAGGTGAAGGTGGGCACTTCGGACATTATTTTCTATACTTCTATATCTCTGGGTTGTTTTTTTTAAAAAAAATAATTAGACTATAGATGTATATTATTTGCATAATGAATGAAAATGAAAAATGGGTAGGGTTTTCTTGGCTCCGTGGCTTGGAAAACGTTTCAGTTATACTATCCAGGGGTGCAGCTTTGGGGTTAGGCTGCTTTAATCCCTTTTGTAAATCCCAGGGCAAAGGGAGACCATGTCAGCAGCTGCATATCTATCCATGGTACCACCTGACAAAACAGACAGAACTTCAGATGTGCCAAGTAATTGCTAGGGCATGGGTGCAAAAGTTTCCATGGTGATTTCCTAATGCTATATTTGACTTTATACACCCTATCAGTCTTTGCTTTGGGCTTCCTGACCCCACACCGAAGTTGAATGGCTGAAATCAGGAAGTAAGACTTGCCTTCTAAAAAGAGAAGTTCCCACGAAGCCACTTTGGCCTCCGCCTCTTCCCACCAGCTTGCCACCACCAGGGACCTCCCTCCTCGTCACCGGCCCCAGCCTCTCCAACCACCCCAGACGTGCCGGGGGGACCATGAGCTGAGAGCCTGGTAAAGGCCTGCCCCCTACTCATACACCTACAACTTCCTCAGCAGCACCCCCAGAAGCGAACATTGCGTGGCTGACGGCCCACACACTGGCTGGGAGGCATCTTGGGTTGGTTTTGGTCATGGACAGAGAGGAACTGGGCCAGAATGAAAAGGGGCAGGAAGAGGGACCGCGGCGAACATGCCCTCATCTAGCTTCCTGACCCACAGCAGCTTTTGTTCCTAGCACTTTGTGGCTTCACCATCATTTTCATTGCCAAATATTAGGCAGAATTATGTTCAAAATCACCCTATAACCAAAAGCCATACATAAGATGGACAAAGTGATATGGAATGAGAAAACAAAAATTATGAATTAAAAAAAGAGAGGAACTTAGACTGATTAGACCACTTATGGGTAACAGATTATTATTTGAGAAAATTAACCAAAAAGAAATTTCTTTATCCCCATTCCCAGATACCCATTGTTTTGGGTCATATACCAGTAAGTGTTTCACAAGAAGGTCAATTATTAAACCACTTTTATGATTTTTTTCCATAAAGATGCCAAAACCAATGGGAATTTTAAGTGATTCTGCACACTTGTTCACGTAATCTAACGATTTTTTTCCTGAAGAATGAGGACCATGCCAAGGAATTCTGAGTGGGTATCTAGACAAAGGCTCCTGGTCTACTGCTAACCCTCCCAGATTTCCTAGAGACGCACCCAGTGCTCTGAGGCAAACACTTAGGGAATCAATAGAAGCACAGGCCCTTCTCTAGCTACGGCTCTGCTGCCTCTGTCAACAGACCATAGGCAATGCTGCCATTTTAATGCTGTTTTTCATAACCTAGCAATACTGTACTTCCCAGAAAAGATCAGTGTTACAACCCAACGGAATCTCTGAAGGAGGATTTTCCCCTACCTTGCTTTTATGGGTTATTTAAAGCCTGACCTTCTAAAGGATGTGGCAGATTTTATTTGAGGTGTAGGTAACAACACTCGTAAACGCTTCAATTGTCATCAAGTAAGGCAAAAACCATTAGAAAAAATTTCAGACAATCCTGGGTTTACCTGGGTAAGAATGTAACTTCTTTGGGCTTCTTCCATTTTTATCAAACTAGCATTGATATAGTCATTATCTTCTTGATGTAGTTTAATCCGACTGTGGTCAACTGAAAGGCAAACCAGAACTCAGAGGTTAATTCTGGAGGACCAAGTGTCTCCACAGGCAGTGTACCCCATAGGGAAAGCAAAGAAGGGGAGTTGGTGGCATTGAGGGCGTTCCAACTGGCTGACGCTCTGCTTTTGTAACTGAGATTACTCATTAATATGGGGATGACTAGTACTTTCAGAAAGATTTTTGAAGTGTTTGAAACTTAACGCTAAATAGCAACAGAGATAAACTACACTAAAACATGATTCCGTCCTATTTGGGAAATCTGTTCTTAGGTCATATCTTCCTATGACACTTTTTACTGCCCTCACAACTTAACTTGGTAGGCTGCGGGAGAGGGGGTGTCAAGAGATCTGTCCTTTGATGCCTAATATATACTTTTATAGGGTAAGATTTATGAGCACACCTCAATTTAACCTACGTCTAAATGTCTGAAGATTAAATGACCTAACTAAGTATACAACAGTGTGAAAAGTCACACCTTGAATTTCTTTGCACAAGGTTTTTTAAAAAGTTCAAGTATAACATATTCAAATGATTCTAAATCTTTCAAAGTCACAACCTGTCATGATCAAAGACATTGAAAAGAGACTTTAACTGGAAAAAATAAGCTTTGAATCCAAAACACTGAAAGTATATAAAATATAACTTTCAGAATAGTTTTTAAAAATAAACCCTCCTTTGGAAGTTCCGCCCAGGTTACTGAAAAAGCATGGCCACTTTGTTTTCCTTTACCATGACTTTGTCACAAAAGCAATGGTTCCCTGACGGCCACTTTCCTTATCCTGCTAGTGCAACTAATAAGAGCAGGTGAATGTTTTTATTTTTGGTACAACACAAGGGATGGTGAACTCTGATGACGACCCATAAACAGTATCTTCTCCTCCAGTCCAGTGGGAAAGGAGAGGTTAATGGGGATAAGAGATTTGGGGCTTTTTGTTCTAAAGGATTCCAAAGAGATATTTTTGAAAATTAGCTACTGTTTGGAATATGGTTTCTCATTGTGGAAGGTTCATACAAATTGAAATACTTGGGTAATATTTAAATGGGTCACAGAGATAAAAGAGCTCAAAAAAGTTACGTGACTGGCATCGGTGGGTTATGTGAGCGGGTTCAAACTCACTGGGTGACCTTGGGGAAACAATTCCTCCTTGGAGCATTGGGTTTTCACTTGCCAAATGGATAACAAGATCCCCATCTACCTTGCATCATTCTCCCATTACTCCTATAACCTAAAAAGCAAATTACTTTTTTCTACTGGAAAGTGGAGGTAGGGGAGAAAAGAAAAATATAAGGCGTGAGATTAAGGGCGACAAGTTTGGGAATGTTTCCCTGGAAAAATATTTTAAATGCTTTTTTCCCCTCTAAAACTGGTTCATAAAACCATAGAAAACAAAAAACTGAGCAAAGATGTAGAAAAGGAATGTTGAAGACAACATTAGTACCTCATTCAAAGCAAGCAAAAGCTAGAGACCAAGGGTAACTCCTGGCACTGGTGAAAAATGTGAACAGTGATTGCTCTTTGAAGCTCAAGGCAGCTGGCCAGATCTCACAGCAAATCACCCAAGGAGAGGCTCTTATAAAAAATAAAACCTCCGAGGTGCCACAGCCTAGACATGCTAACTCAGAGTGTCAGGTATGGGGGCACAATCACGTGTCGCTTGACAACGTAGAATTGTATGTCAGATATTCCGGGTATGCGTCTGAAGTTAACGACCATCTCCGCCACCACCGACATTTATGAGAGAGACACTGGGCTAAGTGTCTACTGCTATTTTACTTCATCTTACACAATTCGACGAGATCAGTGTGACTCCTGTTTTATTGAAGGTCAGAGAACAACTTGCCCAAAGCCACACAGCTGTCAGTGGCAGGCTGCTCTGTCCCAACCCAGGACCAGTTTGACTCCTCTCCCAGGAAGCCGGGCACTGCCGACTCTCCTGCAGAGAGCACCGACAGCCCCCAGCCACAGCCATGGCGCAGTGTGCTTTAGGCGGGAGGCAGGAAGTGGCTGCTTGAGGGATGCCCCACAGAATCTACGTCCCTGGCAGAGAACACTGCCATAGGAGAGGTCGGCAGCTATAACCCAACCCTCACTGACTGACAAGGTCTAAGAACCCTGCAGGTTGCGTCAAAAGGCTTCTGTGGCCTTGAGGAGACGGCAAAGTTCACGTGCTTTACTCAGTTCCAGCGTTTCTTGCTTCACAGACATTCTAACACGTTGACTTATTTACTTTCAAGATATCAGTAGGTTGACAGCCAAGTACTCAAAAGGCAGAGGAGGTTGCCAGAGGCCAGCAGGCACATTGCGAGCTAAAGGCAGGAAAGAGCTAGAAATGTGATGATGGCGGCAGGGTGTGGGGTGGGCAGAACTCCACAAGCACGCTGACCGGTGTCTTCAGGAGGAGGTGAACAGCTCCCACCCCTCAATGCCCGCGCAGGGCATCATTACAGTTCAATATAATGCTTGGGGTCTAATAATACCGCTGCTGAGTCATCCAGAAAAGGTTGTATTATGCCTGCTACACTCTGCTTCAGCTGGTAGGAAAATGATTCATCAGAAAAATTGTCAAAGCTAAAAAAAGTGCTTTGAACTTAGCTGAATTTTCCAGAAACTGAAACCTTACCCCTTCTACAATGGTAGAAAAATGAACCATTACTATAAGTCTCTAGTGCCTTTATAATAGGAAACAATCAAGTCATAAATCGCTATTGCTACTGATTTATTACCAAACCCTGGGGCCACAGGAGTCTTGACTGAGAGGCCCTGCAGCTGAGGAAGAGCCCACGCAATGGAAGCAGGGAGACCAGTGAGACCAGTAATGGCGATATGAATACTTACAGGGACTGACATCTCTGTACCTGTTTCGGTTTTTGTTCTTGGGAAGCTTGGCCACTCTACATGGGAAGTCACTGGCTTCGTGTCGGATATCCTACAAAAAAAGGATCAAGAGTTGTCTTTTGAAATCTCTGGTATCAGGAATTCATCTGGACATTTAACCAAACATGGGCTACGTGCCAGGCATAGGAAGACCCACTGCAGAAACACATCAAAGAGAGCCAGGCAGTGTGGGAAACTCAAGGTGATAATTCAGAGGCATGTCCAAGGTCATGAGAGAAAAACAGAAGAGCAACAACCCTATGCCTGGGGCAGGAGGAAGTGGTGTGGGGCTGGGAACTGGACTATGCGGAAGAGGCCAGGGAGACAGCTGGGGTGTGGTATTCCAGTGAGGAACACCCCGGAACACCCAGCACAGCAAAGGCATGGGGGCTGCAGCTCACGTTTTTGTTTCTGCTTTTTAATTTTTATTGGGGAATATTGGGGAACAGTGTGTTACTCCAGGGCCCATCAGCTCCAAGTCATTGTCCTTCAATCTAGTTGTGGAGGGCGCAGCTCAGCTCCAAGTCCAGTTGCCATTTTCAATCTTTAGTTGCAGGGGGCGCAGCCCACCATCCCATGCAGGAATCGAACCGGCAACCTTGTTAATGAGAGCTCGCGCTCTAACCAACTGAGCCATCCATCCGCCCTGGAGTTCACATCTTATGCAAGTGACAGGAGTGGGCTGGTGGGGAGGGATGACAGATGGCTGGCGCACACAGGTGCGTAGGCCAGATCTTGGAGAGCCCGGAATGTCACGCCCGGGAGTTCCATCTGTAACCTGTTATATAACTACAGTAAGAACAGATAAAACGCACTTTTACGCTAATAAACTATCCAACTGCTTTCTTAGGAGACGATAAAAAATCCCATTACACTAAACTGTCAGAAAGCGGAGGTGCCGGGAGTAACAGAAACCTGAATTACGCCTCCTGTCGACTGATCATATGTATCTAATTTGCCCCCTAAAATCCCACTATAATCACATAAAAATTACTTCCTTTTTAATTTGTTGATTATTAAAAGACAAACCCACACAATAATATGAATGCACTTAATGACACCAAACTGTACACTGAGAAATGCTTACAATGGTAACTATTTTATGTATATTTTACTACCATAAAAAAAAAAAAAAAAGCCAAACTGCACAAGGGGAGAACAGGAGAGAAGACAACAACAACCAAACTTTGGAAGCTGGAATCATACTGATTAGTATTGCTAACTACCCTGATTTCCACCACAGAATCCTTGGAAGGCTCAGGCAGCGCTGCCTCTCTGGAAGTCGGAGGTGGGGGGATGAGGGGGTGGGATTCGCTGCAGGGGATGGCGTGGAGCTGTCTGAGAGGACCTGGATCTCCACCCCCACCCCCCCACTACCCTCTTTCCTGCTGCTGCGTGACTGCCACCTCAGCCTCAGCAGAAACCTGGAGATTTTCTGGAAAACATAAATCAGGAGGCAGCGTGTTCTCTAGATGATGTGAGCAGACAAGAGGAAAGACCTAAAGATGTTATCATCAGGATGTGCAACTGACAAGCCACCTAGAGCAGCCCAGATCAGCAGTGACAAGCCTTTTACACCTGCGCAGAGCTCTCAGTCTGCCTTGTAAGTTCCTGGTCTTCCACCTGCAGACAACCACTGGTTACAAACGGATTTATAAGACCAAAAAAAAAAAGGAGAAAAATGGAGGAAATAAACTGCAGAAAAAAAGAAAGCTTTAAAAATGTATATTAACATATTCAGGAAGATAAGATACTGTAACCATGAATTAAGAACAGGATGTTACGTAAAATAAACAAAAATGTCACCTGGAACTTAGAAATAAGACAGCAGAAATGATAAGCTTAATTGAAGAGGCAGAAGATAAAGGTAGAAGAAATCCCCCCAGAAAGTAAAGCCAAAAACACACACACAAAAAAACCCACCCCAAAACAACCACAATAGAAAATTAGGCAAAACAAAATACAAGCAAAGAAAACATCAAAAATAGTTCAAGGAAATCTTCCAGACCCTTCAAGTGCTCATCATGATAAAAACAGACCATACTAAGCACACTAATTTGCAATTCCAGAATCCTGCAAAGAGAAAATTCTATAGGTTCCCAAGAAGAAAAAATAGATGACTTTCAAAGGACAAGGTGATCAGAATGGCTTCTGACTTTGCCAGAACACTGAAAGCTAGACGGCAATGGGGCGATGGCTTCAAAATTCTGCAGAAAAAGGATTTTCAACCTAGAATTCTACACCCAGCCTAGTAATCACCAAGTGAGAAGGGACAATAAAAACATTTCCGGATATGCAAGGTCTCAAAAACATGCTCCCTTTTCTCAGCAATCCACTGCAGCATGTATTCTCCTTGAGGGTTCTTAAGAAATAAACCAAGAAAGAGAAAAACATACAAGGGGAAAAAAAATGTGACACATGAGCAAAGGCAAAGGGAATTTCCACAAAAACTGTGAAAGCAGGAGGAGCTCCCAGGATGACAACTCTGTACAGACCTAGGAGGCAAGCAGGCCGGAACAGAGCAGAATGATTCAAGAGACAGATGTGTCAACAACATGCCTCTGTCTGCGTACCAACTGTGACCGAAAGAACCAGAGAAAGTGCAAGAAGACCTGACATCCAGGAATAGGAAATCCAATTGAGAGAAAAGCAAAGGAAGTGCTAAGATGACAGCTCTGCGTGCCAGGCCTAGCGACCAGCCCACCCAGAGGGGAGAGGGGTGGTCTCCAGTAGCGATGTCTGCAAGGAAAAAACCGAAACCTGAAACCAACAAATCACCTGAAATCGCTCCGTGCAATACAGCAGCTACTAGTCGTGGTTGCTGAAACACTAGAGACCTGACCAGTCTGTAAAGAGATGTTGTGTAAAGTGTAAAAATATACATTGGATGCTAATGACTTAGTACTAAAAAAAGAAACTAAAATACCTCAAATATTTTAAATATTATTTGCTAAAATAACATGTTGAACATATTGGGTTAAGTAAACTACACTATCAATTTCGTCTGGTTCTTTTAACCCTTTTCGCTGTGGCTACTAGGAAGTGTAAAATGAGATATGACGGCTGCATTGTATTTCTATCGGATAGTGCTGAGTGACTTTGTGGAAATTGCTCTGAGAGGCTACTAGAAGGTATGGGAAGAACTAGCAATAGGTAAAAAGAAAACTATGCAAATGAAAAAAGCAAGGCACTTCTATCTATAGGAAAAATGGGAGGGGAAGCAAAAGGGAGGAAAAGCAGAAGACGGCTGTTTAAGGAAATGAAATTTAGCTTAGTAAAGGTCTAAATGAATGAATCAAAGGATCAGCATGTTCCTTAGAAATATGGGTATATACACAAGCTAGAATCGTAGCTCTGAGAGTTGAAAACGGTCATTGTGAGAAGAAAACACTGGAGGAATGGTCTGCGGTGTGGGCATGCCAATAACTGAATTTTATTATAAACCTATTATGGTACTATTTAACTTCTTAAGCCATGTGCATATTCCACTTGGGTTAAGAAAGAATGCCCACATTCTGCTGTTCTACTTATTTAAAACACTGCAAAGTGGCAGGGAGGAGTTTTTGCCTCACACTAAAGATAAACCAATAATTTAAAAGCATGATAATAGATTAGAAACCTACCTGAGATTAAACAAGCGAATCCAGAAGTAACACACACACACACACACACACACACACACACACACACACACAATCATTTATGGATAAGGTTAAGCTTCCATGGAAATGCTCCAGAGCACAGAAAAATAACTTTAAAGAATAAAAATCTAAGTCTTAAATTTGTTGTTCTATATAGTTATGTGGAAGCATTTAGCAATAGGTACCAATTCTGCCCTGTGGGGTGAAACAATCAGGTCAGTCCAGATGGCGTGGCTGGATAAAGGTGGAAGAAATAATATCGATAAATCACTAAATACTCTGAGTTAATAAGGGCCAAAATAGCAACTGTAGTGTGCAATTGACTTTATTCAGACAAGATTATTAATATATACTTTTTTGGTAGTAAAGAGAGAGCGCGAAACTTGGATATGTCATTTAATAAAGGGAAAAATAAGAGGTATTTAAATAATAGTTTTTTAAAAATAGATTTTCAAATTAAGATGTACTTACTCATAGAGTAAAATGCATGGATCTGAAGTGTATAGTTCAGTAAGTTTCTCTAACCAACTTTGAGGTGTAATTTACAAACAATAAAATATACCCATTTAAATGCTTCTCTACTTTAGAATGGCATATGGGAAATACATGTATGCTCTGAATACAAGTATTTATATTTCATTTCATAAAATAAAATGCCAGAATTATAGTCTTAAAATTGAGGCATGATCAAGTACCTTTAACATTAAAGATAATTGCCAATAGTTGTTTAGAAACTGAGCAGACTACTGAACGATAAAACTATACAGAATTACAAGCTTTCTGTATTCAAAAACTGCATGAAAGGTAGGCTAACTTTCCAACAGCTAGAGAAAAAGCAGATTACTCACTAATGAACAAGTGTGAGGGGACTTCCATGCCAAGAGTAAAATATCCCTAGAAGACCTTTTATTATGCTGATCTAGGTTTAAATAATCCACTAAGTATATATAATTCCCACAAAGAGAAAATAAAATAAAATGAAGGCCTTAAAATAAAGCAAATGATGAGAAGATGAACGGTGGGTAAATTTAGGAGCCAAGCCAAAAAGGAAATAATAAACTTGCCATGAAACAGGTTCCCAGAAATATGCCCTAAATGAAAACACTGAGTATTTCTAGAATCATTCAAAGCGTACCTCAGTGTTTCAGGAATGCCACGGCAGTAATTTAACATGGTAACAGATGATTTCCCAATGAATACATGGGCAGATCATACTTATAAAGCTCTGGAAACAGAATGAATTAATGCCCAGAGTGATTCAATTTCTGTACTTATTCAGGAAAGCTCATTATCCATTATTCAAATACCTCCCAAATCCAATTAGGCAAAAAGCCAAAGTTGGGTGAAAAGCTGACAATTTGTGATTTGAGACTTCTGTTTTTCTTGAAAACACAGAGGCACAAAAGCCAGTCCAGCCTTGCAGAAATATTTTCATGTTTACAATAAGCACTTCATTAAGTTGAATGTAGCAATTTTGATTTGAACACGCTTTTTAGTCTCACAATTGCGTGAATGTCTTTTTATTGGTTCTGTGATAAAATGCACTGTTCATTTTCAAACTATTTGACCTGTGACAGGTAGAGACAGCATGCCTCATCCCTTTAACAGCTGGAGTCTGATAAGAATGGCCAGGACTCTCACCTCTCTAGCCCCTCCTAGCTGAGGCCCACGCCCAGAGTAGGCACTCAGCCTAATTTTGTTGACTGAATGGCTCCCAAAGCTTGGAGTCCTTAATTTTATACCAATATGCTTCATTTTATGGAATAGAAATGTCCCTGAAAGGGAATATGTTTAAGCAAAATATCTGATCCAATCCTATTTTCTTGTTACACTTACTTGTTACAAACTTAGAGTTATTGCAATAATAATAACTATATTATTTTGCTTTGCAATTGGGTCATACAGCCTCCTGACAAGACAGCACCAAAACAGTTACTACAACATGGATTCAAAGAAGAAAGGGTTATATTTTAGTAGTTCTGACAGTGATATGTTTTAAAAGTCTCGAGGAAGAAAGAACTCCAGTGATACCGTTTATTTGCAAGGCCTGGGGCGGTGAATCCCTTACCACCTTCAACATCTCCTATGCTGTCCCCACCCCCCACTTTACAAATGGACGCCTAATTTGATTGTTCGAGCTGTTACCTAGTACTTTATGGAAGTTACTCGCTCTCAGAAATGGACCGAGTGAGCTAGACTGAAGGGAAATGCAGAAGTACAGTGAAGACAATAATTTAAAATGCAGTAAGTGAACACACAGGGTGTGCATTTCCTGGAACTCCTGCAGTAGTTGCCACCGAATAGGGAGATATATATAGAAACGGGTGTGTGTCTGTGGCTGGTCTAAATATTTAGAAACCAAATCTTCAAAATACTGTGTGTTGAACAAATTTTGTTAATCATAAATCTCATTATAAAGAGAGCATGAAATTTCTGTATAACCAAGTGTTCTCTGAGGAATATACAAATCCTCAAAGTCAGAGGTTATATGTCTTTCAAGTTGAAGGCAATGCTGTATCTTATTTATGGATGTTACTAGAACAATATAATTTACTATAAAAACCTCAGGAAAATATTTGTATTATATTTATACATTTATATAATCAATATGTAAGAAATCATATACTCAATATTGTTAACTTTTAAGATGAACTACAATGATTACATAATAAAGAAGAAAAACTTAACATTTAACCAATAAAACAAGCTTGTTTTTGTTTAAATTTTTAAATGATTATATACCGAACTTAAAAAGATGCTAAACAGTAAACCAAGCACCTAAGAATCTTATGTGGTAGCTGAAAGAGACAGAGAGAGGAGGGAGGAAGGAACAAAATTAGTCAGCTTCTGAAAGGCAGCAGGATATACAATAATCACCCCCGCCAGAGCTTGAGGAAGTGTTGGGTCATCTTGTACACTGGTCTGGGGCAAGGTTAAAAAAATAATGGAGTTACAAATCACTAACAGCACAATTATGTACATTTGGAAAATGACATGGAAAAAAGCATAATCTAATTGCTTTACAGATTCCCCACAAACGAGAGGCTGAGGGCAGGAATGGGAGGTATGAAATACCCTTCAGGAAGTTGGCAAGGGGAACATCTGGTGGAGACCGTGGGACTGATTTCACGCTTCCATGTACACCCTCTCTAAACACAAAGCAATGGTCCATTAAGTATAGAGGAAAGCACAAAGGCACAGCTAGGCTCAAAAACAGAACAAGAACAAAAGAAAACAAAAGGCCTCCCACTCAAAATGATCTGCAAGCATGGATGGGACCAAAAAAAACCGTAAGATAACTCGTTCTGAAAAAAAAACAACACCCAACAAATCAGCTAAAAAAATAAATCCACTCCACATGAAATTTATTGTATAGCCCGTTAGGCACTTTAAAGATACCTAAGTATATTTAAAATCAGGGATAACTAAAGGAATCACATATAAAAAAGATGTTTTGAACAAAAACAGGGAGAAATGAAACCAGCATAAGCAAATAAGAAAGAACAAATGAAAGATCTTGGAAATGAAATTGATGAATAAAAAAATAAAAATAAAACCTCAATGGAGAGGGTGAACTCTACACTGACCACAAAAGATGAGTGACTGAAAGCTCCTGCAGAGGAATGCAACATGGAGAAAAAGGAAACATGAAGGAACAGAGGGCAGAGACCCCAGCACACACCTTAAAAATCAGTCAGTGCCTGGATTCATGAGAGTAAGGGTAAAGCTGCAGACAGTAAGGATAATGAATCTTCAAAATAAATTACAGTCTCTTTTGGCAGTTTAATAGAGCTTTACCATTGTCATTTACTCATTTTTAACAACTCTATGGTTATGCAGCTACTTTATGGAAGCTACTGGGCTCTACTGAATTGTCAACAAAGAGGTCTAAACATTGCTTTTTCAAGTATCACTGACTTGAAACCGTATTTTTATAGTCCTTAACAGTACCTTTCTTTTTTAAAATCATTTTTCTGTTAAATGTCATGAATTTCACCTTGGGCAGAAATCAATAGGCAGAAAATGAATCAGACTTACAGTAACTGATGTCAATAAAACATATTGGAACCAGTATCTTTTTAAATGCTGAGAACCACAAAACTATTCCTGTAAGAGAACAGTCTCGAAAATTGAATCTACTTTCACTTCTGTTTTGTTTACCTTCTGCTTTCCATAAGGACAATTTAAGTACTTCAGGCCATGGGGCTCTGGCACTTTGCGGGAAGACAGTGGTCCAGGTGACTAAGGACACAAGTACCTGGCAAACCTCTGAAAGTGGGAGGCTTACACCTTCCTTTACAGGGAATCCGACTGCCAACCACAGCTTCCTCCCTCCCTGGTTAATTGCCCTAAGCTCAGCAGTCACAGGGAGGGACCTTCGGAACCCGCATGATATTCCTACCCTGAAATGACTGAGAACCATACTTATAAAACCGGTACACTTCTGTGCATAATTTAGAGTGTGAATGGGAGGAAAACAGAATGTTATAATGAAACCAGCTCTGGTTAAGAATTTCTTTAATATGCCAACAGCAGAACAAGATTCTGTTACTGTAACCAAAGGAAAGATTTTTGCATTATTATTATCAACCAAACGAGTTTTCTACTTTCTGGATGTCCTGTACTTTTCTGTACACCATTTGAGGGATAAGGGATGAAGGAGGAGGACAGGACCAATGCCTAAAAGTATTACGAGGCAAAATACTTCAGTGAGGCAAAAAACAAAGGCAATGTGGGGAAGAGAAGCAGCAGGAGCCCGACCAAGCTCTTCCACAAGGCTTTCCAAAGAACTCTGTGTATAAGGGTTATGGAAGCAGGGTTTAGATTCAATGTGTGAGTCCCTTCAATTCATCCAAATACGTATTGAGCACTGACGACATGGCAGGCCCTGAGGATATGAAGATGAATGGGAAACGCACAAGTCCTGCCATCATGGAGCTTACCTTGGGGCGCGGGGTGGGGGGACAGCCAGATAAATGGATGCTAGGCTCTCAGCTAGGTGCCGTCACCTGTAACTCTCACAAATACATCCATGACTATTCATCAAGGTCATAGAGGATGAACAGTAAAACAGATGAATTCAAGCCCCTGGACAAATGGCCACCTCATCCACAACCCCTCCCCACCACCACGGATCTGAACGCTCTTGGAAAGGCAGAACAAGTTCAAAGCCCCAGTCAGTGCCTGTGCCTGCATCTTCCTCTCTGCTCCGTCCTGCGGATTACACGAAGGATTCTAGCACTGCAATGTGCCTAAGACCAATGGTACCAGGCTGCACCCCTAAAACTGCATGCACCATCCATCATGGGCAAATTAAAGATCACCTAGTCTACACGCGGGTTTCTTGTTTCTCATCTTTTTTTTTTTAGACCCTAACCCATGAATGAAATGCAACTCAACTGACAGAAGCTAATTTAAAATGCTGCTATATAAACAGCAAAGGTCTTAAAAACTTTAGGGCTTGAGGAAAAAAATATCTATGGGCCAATTTGCTGAGAGAGGACTTACTGACAAAAACTACAATCATCAGTTTAGTGGATGCTTCCTATTTACCATGCCAAGATATGCCCGTCTTATCATGAGGTTACAAGATTCAAAAACGCATGTGAGTCCATGGTCTCTGGTTTTCTATTTTCTCCACTATGAAGTCATGCGATTCTCAGTTACTTGAAATTCCTGCTCAAGGAAGCATATCTGAATGCAGCAAGTACAAGTAACATTGTGGAAATGACTTTCCTGCTGCTCTAATTTAGTTACTTTAATTTATTCATAACATTAGCGCTGAACAAATCGTTAACTCATGGCATATGAGACCTGCTCACAAGACATCTGGACAAGTGGCAACACTGTAAGATGCCACTGGTACAGGCCATGGGAGCCCTTAAGTGTTTTGGAGGTTCACTCTTGGTGTAAATTCTATGGGTTTTGACAAATGCCTAAATGACATGTATCCACAGAATACTTCCACTGTCCTAAATCCTTCTGTGCTCTATTTGTCTCTCTTCCTCTCCCCTGCAAACCCCGGGGCAACCACCACTGATCTTGCTAGTCTGTAGAGTTTTGCCTTTCCCAGAAACGTCATATAGTTGGAATCACATACATAGCCTTTGTCCACTTTTTTCTATTGGGTGGTCTGTCTTTTTCTTAATGGTACATAGTGTTCCTTATTTATTCTGGCACAAGGTTTTGGTGGTCATATACACTGTAAATCTCTTTCTCTGTATCAGTTGGCTTTTGCTGTGTAGCAAACCACCCCAAAACGTAGTGGCTTATAAGCACCACCATGTTGATGATTCTAGAGATGGGCTATTTGGGCTAGGCTTAGCTGGGAAGGCTTGTCTCTGTTCCGTGTGACGTTAGCTGGGCTCGAATACGCATCTGTGGTCGGCTGACAGCCCCATCGCCTCACTCACTCACCTGATACTTGGCTGGCTGTTGACAAGGGTGATGGCAGTAATCAGGCCAGATGGTGCTCATTATCCAATAGGCTCGCCTGGGCGTGTTCACACAGTGGAGACTGCAGAAGTCTCCAAAGCAGCAAGAGAGGGCAAGGCCCAGTATGCAAATACTTTTGCATGTCTTTGCTTGTGTCATGGCACCCACACTATTGGCCAAAGCAAGTCACACAGCCAAGGATGAATTTAAAAGTGATTCTTTACCTCTTGAGGAAAGTCACACTCAGAGAGCCATGCAGACAGGGGCGGGAGGAATTTGGGGCTACTTCTGCAGACAACCTAATATTAATGGTGTCTTTTAATGAAGAGACGTTCTTAATTTCAATATGTAGTTCAATTTATTAAGCTTTTTTGGGGTATCTGGTTTAAGAAATATGTGCCCATCTCAACTTCAAAAATAATGTTGGAATAAAACATGCAGATGCCAATATGACATATCAGTCCCTCTAACAGCTGTTTCTGTGCACAGTTAACACAACTTCAGTCAAGAGGCCTAAACTTTAGCAGGCACGCCACGTCTGCCAGACAGCGCACACATAATAGGATTTGTCTCTTTCTCTTCTGTGCCTACCAATCTTTGACAATATTAGTGTTTTTCTTCCTCATATAAGCTCTTTACATATTGTAAAGCCATCAGTTCTTTGTCTATGCTGGAAACCACCTTTCCAATTTGTTTGTACGTTAAAACATTTTTATGTGTGGGAAATGAAATTTAAGAGAGGAAGGATGATCATAGAACTGTCAATATTGGAACAATGGAGCTACTACTGTCCGTTTGCAGGCTTATGAGTGATTTTTACTTTCTTTGTTTTCCAATTTTTTTCTACAGTGAATACACACACCTGTGTAATAAAAAGTTTAAAAAGTAGTTTTAAATATTTATGTATTCAAACTATTGACATTTTCCTCTGCAATTTCCTTTATTCCTTCTAACAGTAGAAAGTCTTTTTTCCTCAGTATTCTTCCTCACTTGGTTTTTTAAACATTTAATCTTAATCCATCTGGAGGTTGTTTTCTTTCCCCCCCTACGTTTTCCCACTATGCCCATTACATTGCCTGTAAGTCTCAAGCATGCTAAGAATAGGTATTTCTTCTGGTTGAGTCAGCTTAGCAGTGCCCTCCACTCAGTGCACTCCTTGTGTTTGCATATTAAAGTAGCTCAAATTGTGTATTACAGACAGCACCTCCTCCCTCTCCCTAAATTCAAATAGTAACAAAATGCAGCTGCAGCTGATAATTGGAATTTCAGAATGAACAAATCACTATTTTCAGAGCCAGCTGAACCATTACAATTAGCTAGAGTTGGTGTTTTTTTTTTTTTTAAGATGATGCAGGCAACTATTCAGCAAATTGAAGATCAAGAGGGACACAAGGGATTAAAATACAGAGAATTAAAAGAACCTACAAAAGTATTTCTGTAGTTAAAATGAATACTGTTACTTTGTTCTTCTGTAAGGAAAGAAAGGGCAGGATGACTAGTACAAATTCCCGCCACCCCATTTTTATCTGGTATATATTTTTATCTGTATAAACTCATAGTGAAACACAAGAAAAAATTTCAAACATTAAATTATTTCTGTTCACTGTGTTCATAAGCAGGTGTGCTAAAATCAAAACAAAACAAAAACAAAACACAGTTTTCTCCATGTCACCTGACTTCCAATTTTCTAACTTCAGTTCAAACAAATTTTAAGTATATTTAATTAAAAAGCAGCGTTAAGAGCAGTTACTTCAAATAATACCCAGCATAAAGAAGCAGAATCTCATCAAATTACATGAGTACATCTCCCCACCGCTTCGACATACTCAGTGAGATAGGACCTTTTTTCAAGATTCTATCCCTTCCTCTCATCCAGTCACAAGCCTTGGGCAACAAACAGCTACATGCTTTTTTGGTCATCTGCCTTCTTCGAGCTGAATGCATACAAATCCATTTTCTGTACAATGGAAGGAGGCAGTAAACCTTTGCTAATAACATATGATCAATTTCTAGAAGCTTTTGAAGGCTGACGGATGCCAAATCCTTCCTCAAGAGGATTTGCTCAATGTCTCAACGCCACAAAACTATATAGGAACCAAAATCCATATACATACTGCTACATACAGACCAGGGGTCATTATCATTACATAATAACCGAAGGTTTTGCAGAGGTAATATCCTTTAAAGATATTACAATTAGCCAGCCGCTCTTCCTCCCAAGCTCACAGAATGACATCTAAGTTGGACTAGAGGAGAATAAATCCCTAGAACCAAATGGAGCAAACATTTTTCAATTATCAGGATAAATAAAGAATTTTAGAAATGCTAAATCTAATGACATTTTCATGTGACAGCACTACATAAACTCGAGAAAAAAAAGTCACTATTCAGATGTTCATTTTCCTACAGTACGGAAAAGCAATCTTCACAAGATTACTCATACTAACCAGTATAAAATGTCAATGAGATATGTTCATTAGAGGACAGGACAGTTAAAAGTCCAGACTGTAAAATTCTTGTAAAAGTTAACTGGTTTTACCACCCAAATATACCGTGTTTCCCCGAAAATAAGACCCAGCCGGACCATCAGTTCTAATGCATGTTTTGGAGCAAAAATTAATATAAGACCCAGTCTTATTTTACTATAAGACTGGGTCTTTAATATAATATAATATATAATATAACATACCGGGACTTATATTACTTTTTGCTCCAAAAGACGCATTAGAGCTGATGGTCCGGCTGGGTCTTATTTTCGGGGGGATACACGGTGTTCTTTAAAGCGAACTCTGACATAAGATGCCAAAGTCAAGTTTTGAGGATGACCTTCAGAATCAAGATCACAATACATCATTGTACTTGCTGCCAGTTTTTGTCCTTGCATTTCAAGTTGTGCCAAGTGCAGCAGGGCGGGTCCTCACGGCCCGTCCTCAGTGAGTGCTCACTTACTAGTGGAAGATGACAACACTGCTGAGCAGAAAGCACTGATCAAAGAGGAAAGCTCGACTACTCTACAGGAAGCAGGCCAAGGCATCAAGGTCAGCTGGGAAAAACGAGAACAGTCACCTCAGGGGTAACTGCGCAGCACCACATCTGTGCAGAGAAAAGAGATCTTCCTGGCACTGCTGACCAGTGGTCTGCCTCTCCTTGCCAACTTTGGTTGGCATCAATGGGAGAAAATAAACCATACAGCTATGTCCAAGCTGTTTTGGCCAGTCTGCTCCGGCACCATTGCGTGAAAGGAAAGCTGGGCAGTGAGGGCTGCAGAGGAGAAGGGCCACTGTTCTCCATCGCGGCCACTCAGAAGCCTGCTGCTGGTGTCCTTCCCCAAGCCCTTGCCATCACACTGGACATGGGAAAGGAGAGATTGGGCCCACACCATCCCACAGTGGCCTGCAGCCTCTGTCTGTGCGCCTCGACTCCTGGGTATACAGGGCACACACAGCACTTTCTAAACTTCTTGCTTCTGCTTACCAGGGCAGGACAGGTTTTCCAGAAGAGCTGAAAGATGAGCCCCCCACCCCCGCTCAAAGGAGCAGACGCTCATCAGGCCAGGCTTGTTCACTAGTGCAGCCCAATTCCTGCAGACAGAGGGTCCGCAATAAGGACAGAGTGAGGAGTGTGCTAAAAGGTCAGAAAGAACTCAAGCGAGACCTGTGAGTTTAGGATTATGAAAACAGACACAGCATGAGGATAACAGTGGGAAACAAAACAATGGCTAACTGCATAAGAAAGTACCAACGACCCAGCTAACTTTGAGAACTCTGCTCTGTCTTTGACCTCAATAGAAAGCTCATGGATGAGTTTCCAGAAATGAGTAATTTCCTGCTGTGATACCCAGGGAACGGCTGGGTGTGCTATAAACATTTCTTGGAAGACTGTGCCTCTTCTCCCTACTTCTCCTGCAGGCAGTGCCATTTTCTGCCGTGGTACATTCCTGGAGAAGGCTACATTCCATCTGAGATGGAATCTAGGCTCCCTACAGACCTGGGAAGGAGGCCGATGGCTGGCATATGGGGAAGGTTTTTACATGGAGCCCCCAAGCCAGGCTGAGGAGACAGTCCAGTGAAAGCAGTCTCAAATCAAGACACACCGGGGCTTCGCACTGCCAACCATACTCAGACAGGGACGGCAAGTGCAGTCTGACTAGTTCCCTGTGCCTAGCAGGGGTGCCAGCATGATCAGCGCCCGTCAGACCAGGCGCCGGATGGTATCATGTCCTCTCCTTGGTAGGACGAGTCCAAAGGAGAGCTGGTTCTGGCTCCTTTGATCCCTGACTGTTCAATTTTTTTTTCTTTTTTAAAAAAGTATGTATTATGATGCTGACATTTACTTCAAAACAAATCGGAACTAGGAGGGGTTAATGGGGGGGGTACAGATGAAAGCAAATGGGCCATGAGTTTATAATTATTGAAACTGAGTGATGGATACATATGGGTTCGTTGTATTAATCTCCCTACTTCTAGAGTTCGAACGTTTACATAAAGGAGTATTAAGACTCAATTTTTTTTACAGTAGGGGGATGATAAAACTAGATATTTGTTTTTCAGAGATTACTCTGCCTTTATGATTCTGGGAAGACGGTGGTAGCAGTAGTACAGTTTTTCACTCTCCTTGGATTCTTCCATAAAAACAAACAGCAACAAGGAGAGCAAAACGAACACAGACCATCCCTCAGACAACAGCTACGACAAAGCCCGGGACAAGGCGCCCTTTGGTTCTGAAAGTACCAGTAAGTAAGGCTGAGCCACTTAAGACCTATGTGGTACCAGCATTTGCGAGCGAGGAAGTAGAATCAAGATAACAGGTGACTGGTGACTGTGATGGCCCTGGACAGTGCTGACAGGCCAATCTGTGTTAGCAGCCAAACTGGGAGCTGATTCGACAGGCTCCACCCCGACCCAAAGTGCTGGGGAAGTCGAGACCCAGTGGGCTCTCAAAGCTAAGCAACCGAAACACCCTTCTAGGACAAAACTCAGAGGAAAGAGGAGGTTTAGATAAAAGGTAGGATGGGAGGAACAAGGAGGCAGATCTTAGAAAGTACAGGTTGTTTGACAGATCACTTCACAAAGATGGTTGAAGCGTGAGCCCGAGAGCCCTAAGCTAGAATATCTGTGTGACCCACTCCTTCCTTCCTAAAATGACACGTGAAAACTGTTCACTTACAAATGAGCAGACAAGGGGGCAGCCGGTTGGCTCAGTGGTTAGAGCGCCGAGCTCATAACACTGAGGTTGCCGGTTCGATTCCCACATGGGCCAGTAAGCTGCGCCTTCCACAACTAGACTGAAAACAACGACTTGAATTGGAGCTGATGGGTCCTGGAAAAACACACTGTTCCCCAATATTCCCCAATAAAAAATTTTTAAAAATGAGCAGACAAGGGGCAGTTGAATTCCATAGAGTGTCGTCATATTAAAGAGAGTAAGGGACAAAATAATATCCCTACAGAAAATAATAGCAAGCTAGAAAGATGCCTATAATCGATGAACGCAAATCCAACAAGCTAAAAGAAACAAAGAAAATGGTAGGAGCTATGGAAGAACATCATAAATGAGAATGAGAAATCAAGAAACAAGGGAACTGCAAAAAAGAAAGATTTAAAAAGAGAGATGAAAGAAGTCACAAAAGAAAGGAAAAAAATATTTTCAGAAACAAAGACAAAACAAGGAGAAACATGAAAGCAAATAAACACATTTAATGCTTTAAAAAAACACAACAGGAGTTTTTAAAAAATTCAGAAAGAAATAAACAGAAATAGGTTTCTTGTACTATTACTATAATTTTTCTTTAACATGAAATTATATTTAAAAATTGTTTGAAAGTATATTTAATAATTTTTCATTTATTTTCTAATTAAATGAAGGTTTTAAATTTTTTGAGAAAAACAAAAGAAACACATCATAGGCACAGAAGATCAAACATACACATAACAAGCTGAGTCCCTGAAGGACATCAAAGCAAGGTAAAAGAAGAAACATAATAAATGATTAGAGTTTGAAATAAAAGGTTTAAAAAAAAATCCACTGGGGATCTAAGCAAAAAGACCAAGCACTTATGAAGGAAAAGATAATTCAATTGTCAAACCGCGAGAGCAATGCTTTATACCAGAAGACAATGGGATAACATATTTAAATTATTTAAGGCAAGAAACTATGACCCAAAGGTTTTTCTACATAGACAAAGTGGCCTTCTAATGTAAAGACTGCAGACAAACTGTTATGAACGTGCACTTAACAGTTTATAGAATATTGGATAATATTGAATAATATAGAATATTGAATATAGAATAACACTATAAACGCGCACTAACATTTACAGAATATTGTTCCCATAAGCCCTGCCTGAGGAATATAGTAGGGAATGAGTGTCAGGCAAACGCAATGACTAGATGTGGGAAAGACCTCAAGAGTGAGCATGACTATTTATTTACGAGGCGGTGTAAGACAAAGGACGCTTGTAAGGGAGACGGTTTACTATGCCATGTAGCCATGTACAACTATCAAAAGGGCGTGTGGGAGGTGGAACAGGAAGGGTTTCTGAAAAGTAGAATAATCTGGCCGATCGGTTTGATAGAGATAAACGGAGACTCCTCAGGTATCACTGTGCATACTTCCCATCAGATGCCGGGGGAGAGGGAAGGGAAGGAGAATCAACAATCACAAGTCGTGCACCACTTAACAACCGGATCCATGCTGAGATATGAGTCGTTGGTTGTGCAACCATCACAGCGTGCGCTTTCACGAGCCTAGGTGGGATAGGCTCCTGCACACGGGGCCTACGGCGTACACTCGGCTATGCAGGCCACCGCTGCCCGAAATGTCCTTACGCCGTGCATGTCGGCAGGGAATCACAGATAGAGCTGAAAACTGACGTAAGGGTATGTCGTAAAGATGTTAGTAAAGAAGTAACCATTAGCAAATACAAACATTCCTAACCGTTCCTAAGTGCCAAAACACTTAATCATTTATCAAGTTTCTCCTCAAAAATTATAAAGATAATGTGTCCAATGTATAGAATGCAAAGATATAATGAAAAACACTTAACCAATGTTAACAGTTTAGTGGTGTCTATTCTTTCAAACTTTCCTCCAAACACATGCATACATAAATAATGAATTCTTACTGCTTGTTTTTACATAGATAGGCTCACGTTATGCACATAATTCTGTATCATTTTGTTATTCAGCCATCTAACCTACCTTTATTTGCTGATGTTGTTTTTTCACTGGGTTTTCTATGTGTATCAATCACCTTGGCAAAGAGAATAAATCTGTCACTCCCAATAGTTTAGCAATAATTTAATTTTCTTATCTTGTTACTTTATCTAGAACCTCCAAAACCATGTTCAATAAAAGCTGGGTTGTTAAAAATAACCTCAGCATTTTAACTGGTTAGACACGTTCTCCTGTTTAAGTAGCTTCCTTCTATTCTTATGTTATTAAGAGCCATTGTGTAAAGCCAGCTAGAACTCAACAGTTATTTTTCATTTAAGGAGAGACCCAGCTCCACTGAGAGCCTATTCTGGACAGAAAGAGCTCCCTTTTCTCACAACCCAGAATCTAAGCTGACAATCACATCTAGCTAGTTTTTCTTCTCAGGTCCTTTCCATCAGCTTGGATAGAGTCCCTTGGCAGTTATCTCCTGCTTTTACATTTTTTCCAGCCGACAAGCGGTCGATGTGCTGTTAGCTAGCTCGTGCAACTTGACGGACAGCCAGCATCCATCATTTTGGCTTTTCTCCTGCTCGCTTCATGCTTTCTGAACATAGTTACTCTAAATAACTTCCCTTTTTACTTTTCATATTTTTAGTGTTTCTTTCCTTTTTATACCCCAAAATGGAAAATTGGGGGTATTTTCTCATTATAAAGGTAATATCTTCATTTAGAAAACTCAAGCAACACTGAAAACCAGACCACATGTGAAAGTCATATGACCACTGAAAATCAACTGACCACATATGTACCAACTAGGGTAGTGAGTATCTTTCTGGTTATTTGTCCCACAGAAGGGGATCAGTGGATAGTCAGACAATCTATTACCATCTGAGAAGAATATTCACTCAAGATTAAAGCAAAGATCTCAAAGCCTCTTTTGTTCTGGTACCTCCCTGTATGCTTAGTCTTCTAATTACTCTGCTTAAACGACAGGCAGCTTGACATTTGTATCACTGTACAGCCTTTTCAGACTTTGTTGACACTTCAGTCCATTTTAAATGGCACTAAATGGATCTTTAGGCAGCCAGCTCAGAAACTATAAACTGGCTAAACAGTCTATACCACTCATTAGGCTGGTAAAGTACATTCAGATTCACAATTCTATTTTCAATCTATTTATTTCTCCTATAAATAGCTATTTTCTTAAACAGGCTTAGAGAAAACACATACGGGCATGAGAAGGATGTATGATTAGGGGAGGGGATGCTTTTCGAGGGAAAAAAAACTAGACCTAAATCCCATCAAAAACAGTATTACTAATACAACAGTCTATGGAAAACAAATAATGCACACACAAACACGTATCAGAAAAACCGAGGAAATCTCAATTAACATGGGCCAACTGTGTTGACATCCTGCTTGTGAGACACCACAGTTTTGCATGTTACCAAGGCGGGAGGCGGCAGGGAACTGTACATGGGATCTCTGTATTTTTCACAATTGCACAGGAATCTACAATTATCTCTGAAAATTTCAATTAAAAATATGACTGGCAGAATATAAACAAATGTTTATAGTACTTGTATTGTGTAGTGATAGGAAAAAGAAAAATTTTGTTTTCCACAGTGAACACATCACTTTCTAATACAATACACTGTAAGATTAGAAAAATAAGAATTCTTAAGGGGAGAAAGAATATAATCAAGATTTTGGACATTTAAACATATTTTATAAACTCTCAAAGAATATGAGTAAAGTGATTTTAGGACTGTTCAACAAATCATGGGATTCCAGTGTATGATAAATTCTTCATTTTTAAATACTGGATAAACCAAGAAGAACTACTTGCTACTAGTGAATAAGTAACTGCTGGCCATCATTATCTCAGGAGGTGATGTATTCTGGAAACCAATGCTCCCCACGCACCCCTCTCCATGTTCTTGAAAACTGCTAAGCCAACTTCTCACTTCATGGCTGGCCCCCCCTAACCTTTAGGCCTCGCTCAAGCAGCCAGCGACGTTCAAACCAGCTCAACACCCTCACTGCACCTTTTATTTTTCTTCACAGCACTTCCTCCCCAATGACAACGAATCATTTGTGTGACGGTTTCATGTTGTGTCCCTCCCGTGACCGTAAGAGACCACGTGGGCACCCCTGAATGTGTCAGTGCCCAGCACACTGGCCGACAACTACAGTCACCCAATCAAGTTTTAATGAATTAAGTGCTGACATAATTTATATGACTTTATAGATGGCCATCATAATGGATTACAGGGAAAATTAGGACTCTGCTGTTCCAGAATAATTGTTAGGTGGATTGGTCTCAAATGCCGAGTCCTTCACACGGTTTCTTTAATTCCATAAACATTTCTGAAGGATTTCCAGAGGTACCCCATCTTACATGGCAGTTCTGTAGTTAGCAAGGAGGCAAGATTGCATATAATTAAAATTAACCTTGGAAAGAATACCTTAAATTGTCAGGATTGAAGCCTTAGATATTTTTAAAGCCCAGGTCTTAACCTCTTTTGTTTCTTTTAACTGTAGCCTCCCTTTCTCTACAGAGGATATCAAGCTGTGGTCTGACAGAACAATGTGGTATTTCAAGGAATTTCTTTTTTCTTGTGGGGGTCAAGGCAGCAGATACAGTTTAACTAAGGAAGGTTAAGTGTGTATATGATATGATTCTAGAAGGTGATGCGAGGCCAGGTACACGGTACCAGAGGGTTCCCATTCTAGCTTAGAAGAAAGTAATATAGAAGCAATAGAATATTAATTCATAGAAAATGGTATTAAATGTTCAGAAGGAATAAATAGCATGCTGCAAAAAAATGCTACCTGGCATGTCAGAAACTATAATCTTTCTAGTGGCCATCTGTAACCAAACCCTACATTCTACCCTAGGCAGATGGATTCCTCAGGTGGACGTACCAAAAAAAAAAAAAAAAAAAAAAAAAAACAGGCGTGGGGGAGGGGAATTCAATAGAAAAGTTAGCTTAGTGTGAGAGGCGTGTGCTGTACTGAGGCAGGGACTGTGAGCTGAAAGGAGGGTGACTGGTGCTGGCTCTGCGGGCAGAAGACACAGCACCAGCAAGGGCTGAGACTGGAGTGTATGGTGAAGGTGTGTGTGTGGTGGGGGGCTAGCCAGGAGGGCTGGGCCTGGAGGACTGGGGGAACACCTTTATCCAGACCTGTTTTAAGCACCTGTGTTAGTGCCGCCAAGGAATCTGGACGCGGTACTCTCCGCAATGCAGAGGCATTGAAATTTTCAAGTAGGACAGTGACTTCATTTCTCATCCAATCAATGACAGGATGGAAATGAAGGGGCTGGGCTGAAGGTGACGGTAAAAGACCAGAGCGGAGGGAGGCCTGAACCAAGGCAAGGGGAAGGAGATGGAAGAGATTCAGATGCAGGTTTCAAGAATCAAGTCGGAGGACGAGGCACTCGATTAACCAGATGTAGGGTAAAGAGCGGAGGATTACCTTAGGTTTTGAGTTAGTGCAACTCAGAACAGATACTTATGTTAACTTGTAAACATAAGTGTCCACTGATTCTATAATTACTCAATGATTTCTTAATACAGAAAAAAATGCTTAGTGGTTAAAAAAAAATCAAGCTTACAAGACAAGATAAATCGCACTCTGCATTACAAAGTACATCCTCTAAACAAAAGTATGGAAAAGTCTACAAGAAATCTATTTTATGGAAAAAGAAAAGTTTTATGGGTAACTAATTTCTGATATATTTTTTAAAAATGTAGCATTTTTGCAGAGGTAAAAAAATGGCTTACGTGCTTCAGTGATTTTCTGGCAAAAATAATTATTTTTCAGAAGGACTGCCAGTAAATTACAAAGACAAATCTAAAGTCTTATTTGAGTGAAATTTGTTAAAAGCATCAAGTGCTGTTTCATACGACAGCTTCTATGGTGAGACCACCCCTCCACCTTCTGTGATCATAATTGTTAAGGGAAAAATAATGCCAGGAGCTTCCACCACACTGTATCAGAATGCACTTGTGGACCGATCTGTAGTTCTGAGGAACAGCCATGTTCCACCTCCAGCCCCACCTGACCCATCTTCTTGGTTACAATGATGTCAGACTGAACCTTTCAAAAGTGGTGCATCAAGCCTTTCTTTCTGGGTGGGTGTGGGTGTGCATGGGTGTCCCTTTCTGCTCAGAAGTGAAAGAGCAGCTGTCAAATCAGGGACAAACCACCGTATATGAACAAGCAGGGAGCCTCCAGCTCAGCAGCTCTCCACAAGCTGGTATAAAAACACCAGCTGCTAAATGCAAACACCCCAGGCAACAGACTTCATCAGCGAACAGCCCAGTGCGCTAGCATCTCGGCAGTGTTTGGCTGAGGACAAAAATGGGGTACAGGGTGAGTGCCTATTGAGGGGGATGTGATATTTCTGGAGATGAGAGCCCCAGAGACAAATCATTTTTTCACAACGCTGCCAGAGCCAGGCCCTGTGGCACCATTCAGACGCTCTCCTAGGTCCCGTGTGCTCTGACTGCCTTATGCTGCTAGTCCTTTGTAGCACGTGAAGCATGAATCGAGCCATAAGAAACCACTGAGATGACCGACCCCAAGGTCTATCCAGTCTCCTGGCAGAAGACATCTCGGACTCTGAAGCACCACAGGCGGCAGTTTTAGAGGGTTTAAGTAGGAAGCCCACTGTACAGTTTCATGTATTGTCATGAAAAGGTCTTACCTGAAAACTAATCTTAAATAAATATAATCGAGGCAGGCAGTATTAATTGTAAAAGCTGTTACTTTTCACCATGTGATATGCAATACAGAAGAATGAGATTGAAATCCATGCACAGTTTATAAAGAGTAGTCACCTGGGATTCTATAATTCTTACAGCAAAATGAACATGTGATAACTGCCACAACATTTCATTTAGAAAACCTCTAAAAGACTACATACTCAAAAACAGAAGACTCTGATAGGATAATATTCAGTTGCAGACAAGAGGCAAAAACCCTGGTCAAAAGCAAAACACATGGTAACCAAGCAAAAAACAGGCCAATGTCCGAGAAGAAAGCAAAAGCAGGTAATGAAGAGATAGCCAGGCCCAAGCAGCGTCCCTGGGCGCTCACTGTTCCTGCGCTCCAGCCCCAGGAACCGCAGCTAAATCATATTCCTCACGGCTCTAATCCACCCCCCAGCATCCTGGAATCCATCCTATCCTCCAGTCCACGGCAGGCCAGACCTACTTGGAGGTGAAGAGCAAAACCACGCCCAGTGCCAGGGTTGCATGGTGGTAATACACACTCACACCCCTCCACACACCCACACACCCCACCCCGGGAGAACCCAGGATGGTTCTTATTCATAAAATCACTATTATATGTAACATTAAATATTATACGTAGGAATCATTATTGTGTATAGTGATTCTACGGGGAAATTTCAGATTATCTTAATAGGAATACTTCAGGTGTCCTGCGTATTAAATATGTGCCATGGGTGAGCTTGGAACTTAACCACCATTCACAACACTGATTCTATAGAAAAACAGTCAGACTCCCAGGCAACCAACTTGCCAACTTCTGAAGAAGACCCATTTGTGCGCTAGGGACTGCCTGTGCTTTCATGCTTGGCTACCATTTTGACTCCATGCCAGTCAGAAAAGTCCATCTTGACATAGTTCCTGTGAACTGAGCCAGATCAGATGTAAGGGAACACTCAGGGTAGTAATAATCTTTGAGCCTCATGAGCCGGGTATTCCATGACACATAAAACTAGCCATGGCGTTCGCCCAAAGCCTATGGATTTCAAAGGACTATATGGGGATAGTAAAAAAAAAGAAGAGAACAAGCACAAAATTCCTGAGCACAAAGTTTGCCACAAGATGACCCTGTCTATTTCACAGGCTCTTGGAGCTCGTTTTCCGGCGGTTCTTAACATCTCTCCCAGCCTGCTTCACCATACGCCTCTGTCATCCATCCTCTGAGCTGGCCTTCGGAGATTACAGACACACCATTCCAGAGAGGCAGAAGGAAGTCCAGATTGGACAGCAGAAGCAGCAGTTTATGGCTAGTTTGCAGTCTGTCACATGTCACGAGGTACACAGAGAGAGAACCCACAGTCTGGTTACCACGTCGATAGCCAACACCACACGCCCCATATCCTTATAGGGAAGTAGCCCCAAGACCCAGCATGTGGGTAATTGCTCGTGGTGGCTGTGGTAGCCATGGGGGGAGAGGGTGCTGAGGAGGGGAAGCAAGAAGGAGAGAAACGAGACGAAGCGTATGATTGTGGTGGGGACCCCGTAATGCACAGACCACAACACGGGGACCAAATAGGTCCCCCTGAAGCCTGCACACTGGAACACAGATGCTCACGGCTTCCCACGCATCTCCCACAGGTCTTCCAAGACCCCCGCCGACAACCCTGTCTTTAAAGCTTTATTTCTACTTTGTTCTCAACTGCTCTACCTCTGACCTTCAATCTTGTCAAAAGGCATTTTTATGTTTAAAAAAATCTCAGTACAGTACATAATACTGAGGATTCAGAACCACGGCTCTCACTGACCGTTTATTCCGTTTAAACTCAGTTACCCTGATGAAAGGCAGTTGTGGAGTTCAGGAAAGTAGCTCATCCGGAGGAAAGGACGCTGGCTGGAATGGGAAGAAAAGGACTCCCTTCTGGTCACAGGTCCTCTGTGACACTGAATCACACTGGGTTTCAGGTCTTTGGAAGAACAATCCTTGCCCCAAGTCATTTACCACAATGGCTTGTCTTTGCAGAAAAGTGCTCTGCAAATTAAGAAACTCAGTGCTTTTATTCTAAATTCGATTACATTCATATAAAAGACCAACCCATTTAAAAGACAAACCTAAAAAAAAAAAATTAAAAAAAATTGAATACAGTAAGAAGCCAAACCAACCCTAAGTATCCCTTCTTCACCAGACTAGACATGTCATTCTGCTCCAAGATATAAAGCCAACCAAGCTTGCCTAGGCAAGAACAAGGCTTTTACATTTATTTTTATTCCTCTCCTCCTCGTCTCCATTCAAATACCATCCATTTCATAAGATACAGAAGACGAAGGAAAAGTTGAAATACACAAATAATAGAATAATCTTCAGGGCTGAACCAAGGATAATATGTTAGGAGAAAAGTTAAAGACAAAAACAATGGTTTCGTTTCAGACACAAATGCTTCACCTGCCCCAATTTTTTTTTTTTTTTGGCTGTCAACTTTCTGGCAAGATCGAAATCTCAGGAAATTCCAAACAAATGAAACTCTAAAGGCAAATTAGGAAAAAGGATCTAACATTAGAGCCCAAGCACCGCTCCTCCCCTGGTCTGGTTCTTCACTTTTAGGGAGGACCACCAAATCAACCACAAAATCATATGTTAACAAGAGCTTTGCTTCCTGCAAGTTGACAGCTGTCTGGCTTTTAAGAAATGCCCCTATTTCCTGTCAGCATCGGTCAGTCCCAGCTACCAAACATATGAAGTTTGAACAAGAAAGACTCTGATACCACTGACGTCTCCACGACTTGGCCAGCACGCTAAGAAACCACAGGGACGTGGTCCCTCCATAGAGGCATGGTGTGCGTGGCACAGAGGCAGGGCGAGTTGAGGAAGATAAAGACAGATTACAGATGAGACTTAAGTTCCATTAAAAAACAAATGGTATCTGGGATTAGGCCCACTGAAATCAACCCTCACCACATGCAACGCACCGCGAGGGCGACACCAAGGATTCCACATGGTTCTTTCTCAGAAGGGAATTCTAATCTCACTGGGGAGGTATGCCACATAGAGAAAATTAAGATAAAGGGTACTAGAGAAAACAGATGTGCTAAATTGATGGTGAGTCATTAATACATGGTTCACACAATACCACAGACTCAATGCCTCCCTATCCATCAATTTCCAGTTCGTGAACCTTCCAAATAGCATAGCTGATCTCTTCATCCAGGAACTACTTATTAGGTCCTTTCTATATGCCAGGAACTATACTTGGTACTAAGAGGTACAAATGACTGAAACAAAGCAGTCCTGCCCCTTCTAAGACTTGACAGGTTACTTGACAATAGGTAAGTAAACAGGTAATTAGAGAACAATGGATATAATTACAGTATAATCACACAAAGTCCTATGAAAGGGGGAACTACAAGGGCCATGGGAGGACTTAAAGAGGCACCTCCCTTGGACCCAGGGGAAGAGGAGATCAGAAAAAGCATCCTCAAAAAGGATGTCTAAGATATGACTGTAAGAACAAGAATTAGCGAGGTAGACTGTTCCAGGCAGAGGAAACAGTATATGCAAAGGCTCTGTGAGAAACAGAGAGCATTACCATTTCAGAAACTACAGTAACAATTGTACCAGAGTGCAGGTATGTGCATGCCTGAATCCAAGGGCCATTCCTACCTCCTGGGTGAATAAAGGAGACGCTGAGGAAGAACAGAGTGTCACATGAAAGCAGCGGCAGCATGGGGAGACCCTGGAGGAACTCCCCCAGTATAAGAACAGAGAAGAAGACCAAGACTGGAGAAAGACACAAAAGGAAGAAAATGGGGAAAAGAGAGTTATAAAAACTGAGATTAGAGAACATTCAAGAAGCAGAGGTCAACCATGTTAAATGGTGCTATGATAAGGACGCAAACTAGCCACTGGATTAGCAATAAGGAAGCTAAGAATTCTTGCAGTGGGTTGGCAGGGTGGAGCCTAACTTCCCTGGACAAGAAGTGACTGGGAGGTGAACAGGGACGCCGTGACCCATTTATTTCCATCGCAACTGGAGAAGGAAACTGTTCAGCAGGGGCTGCAGGGAGAGCTGCAGCTGGTGGAAGTCTGAGAATGTTTAAAGGGTCCACATAAACTGGTAACAGAGACGGAGGGCTAAGAATACATACCTAAAAGTCTCTAAACTGTGATTTTATGCCTTGGCAGGTGAGCAGGGACGGTGTCAAGGGCACAGACATAAGGGCTGCCTTAGACAGGAACAAAGTCTCCTTTTTCCTTGTGAGAATAATAAGATAAAAAGGTTGGCAGGTACTCTTTAGATCTGATGGCCAGGATTGAGGAAGACAGATCAGAGATTAAACACTGGATTCCTAGTGACCAATCTGCAAAACTGGGAGATTTTCTCCCCTAGTACTTAGGAGGCTGGGCCCAGGCAGCTGGCTGGCCTGGTCCAGAGCTAGAGCTGGTCGAGCATGCTGATGATGGGCAAGAAGATGGGCAAAGGGCTAGTTGTGCTGGACAGGTGCAGCGTTTCAAGTGACTGGCCATGGTCTTAGCTGCGTAAGGTGGGAAATGAGCACTCCGAGTCAGGGAGGAGAGCTGGAAATCTGGATGCAGGAGAAAACCCAAACCTAAGTGTTTTCACTTTCCTCAGCAAATCTGAAGACAAAGCACAATCAATGAACTGGGGATCTTATCTAGAGTTTGGACTTCTGTAAAAGATGCCTTTTAATAACTCTTTCTTACTCACCCCCTGTCGTAAAAACAATTGCTTCCCCCTGCAATATTTTGGCTATTTAATGGCTATGTTTTAGTGATTCTGTTGAGAGGTTGGTGAACTACTGTTTTTCTACTCCACATAGCTACTTGTGCTGTGTGTCTTCTATGGTATCTACTCAGTGACACGTAAATGACTCCAATATGAAAGTAGGAGGAAAAACCCCCACACTTAAACATCCCCCCACCATTAAAAGGACAATAGTTAAAGCTTCTTTTATTCTATTTTGTCATTCATTGGAAAACTCTCCCCTTTTCAAATCTTTAATGACTAGTAATTGGCAATTATTTTTTAAAAAATCGAATCCAGGATTACTTCTATACATCATTTTCACAGCTAAAATTAGAAGGAAAACAGGGAAGACATTTTCACAACTGGTTTGCAGATATCTAATCCTAACTGCTTCTATATGGCAAGGAAAGAGTTTAGTAAATGTGTGAATGGGAAACAGGCAACAATCAGTAAATTATCCAGAATTTTCAAGGTGGTAATTTTGTGTTTAAATGGAAGTAATCATAAAGTTGTCGAATTTATACTCATACCCAAAATGTTAAAATGCCTAAAAATTAAAGCCTATCACTTCACTTAGCCTTTAAAAGTAGATTATCAGTAAAGTTAAATTATTTTACAAGGTACTTACTTGACTGGAAAGAATCACTAAAACAAGGACATCTGTGTTACCAGAACTGCTGATAAACAGACCACATAATGGGATACACCAACCAATATCGTTAAAAATATCTTTAAAAGTCACAATGAATAAATGAGACCTTTATTCTCATAGTGTCAGCTGCAAATCAGGGGCCTGGCCACATATTTTCAATTTATTCTTAGTGAGTCAGGCTTAAAGGTTCTTTAAAAAAATATTTTGCATATGGAAATATAGTTCTGCTTTTTTTTTTTATAACACAGTATCTGTATACATACTTGGCTAAGAAAAATAGAACTCTCCACACAGAAATTATCAGTTCACTGCAGTGAATACTGTAGGAGCCGCTAGCACAGCCCTGCGGCTGCTGCTCTAGGACTGTAAGGCTGACGAGGGCACAGACATCCTCCTGGAGAAGAGACTCTTAGAGAGATGACTTCACTACACGGTGGTGTGAGGTCAACGCCACAGGGTAACCTCCACTCTGTCACCCTATTAGAAGGCTTTGGGGGCCATTATCACAGTCAAGGTGAGAAGTCATGGTAGGAGAAATTGAAAAGAAGGGAGGAGAAACATGTATACTGAGAGGGATAATACTTATGAATTGGGGGGAGAGAGGGGATGGAAGGAGGAGGGTTAAGACCGAAGACGAAAAAAATTCAATACGCTCCTACGTTTTCAAGTTTAAGGAACATTACACTTATACGAACACAGAAGGGCCAGGAGGAGCAAGCCCCAGATTAGGGGCCCAGAAGATCTAGGGCTCAGACCTGCTTGCCCTTGGAATCTTCACTTAGTTATTACTTTCATAGACTATCTTTACCTACCAGCTCCTCATCCCAATCAGCCACCTCTTCCTGAGTGGTTCCCACAACACCTGGGCCGAGGGCTACTGGAGTGCTTAGCCCTAGGATGGCTGGGAAGGCCTCTATTCAGCCCCTTTGCGGACTAGACCAGTAAGGACAAGGACGAAATCTTGCTCAGCACTTGTCACTACTTAGCGCAGAGCCTGGCTCCTAGTAGCTGCTCATGTACTTGGACTCCGCCTGCAAGGAGCTTACAATCTAGAATAGAAGAGGAAATGATGGGTGAAAAGCTTCACACAGAAGCTGGTCATCAGTTACTGATTTTAATTTCATACATACAAAAAAAATAGAAAGCGGTTCAGGAATGCTAGAACACTGAGCTGGTTTTGCCTTCAGGACTCAGCTTTGGGGGGAAAAAGGACAAAACTTAGACCAAAGATCTGGACTGTTTTATAGTGGTAAAGAATCTTCCTTACCTATTGCTTGTTCTAATTTGTCACAGACAACATACGTCTATAGAACAATAGGTGTTCAAGAAGGATCAAAGACAAAGCACGTCCTATAACACAGTATGTACTTCTGTTGCTAAACAGGAATGGACTTTTAATAACCCACATTCTTTGTAACCTCTATATTTTATTTTTACCACGGCTATCGTGTATTTCATCTCTTGATAGAGGATAAGGTAGAGAACAACCTAATCATGAGCTCAGACACATGACAAATGCTATCATCCCTAATCATCAAGCCGGTCATTAAAAACACTACTTCTTAGACGTCTCAGGGCAGGCACAGTTGGTTAAGTCATTCTTTTATATCCATTCCCATAGGGACGACCCAATTCAATTTCCAAGTTAGTCACCAAAAATAGTTTGTGGAAATAACCGAACATGGGACAAAAATACAGTCACACTCAGTTGCCCAAGGTGGAAAAAAAATGGTGGCAGCTTTCAACTTCCTCAAAATAGCAGAAGGGGGCTAAGCACAAAAAGACAAAGAAGGAGGGAAAGAAGGGAAGAAGCATCTGGTGAAAAATTTTATCCTGGATTTCCACGTCAAGCACACTCTCTCGGGCATTTTCATCCCTTCACCAAACCTTCAACTCTAGCTAGTCTTCCCTTGCTTTGACCTTATCTAATGAAAATACACCAACTACTCACAAGGCTAAACATCTTTTTAAAGTTATCTTAACTCTAACATTAAAATCAAACGCCACGAAAAAAACAAGCCTGGATTACAGGCTGCAAACTCAAGTGCGTCCAAGGGCTGGGTACTACACAGAAGCGAGGACAGCGTGACCTGCCACAGAGCTAAGGACGGCGTGACCTGCCCCTGAAGAACACGTCTGCCCAGCAGGACCAGTGCCCCCAGCAGCTCGGCAGACCATGGCGAAGGTGGGCCCAGGTTTTCAGATTTTTAAGAGAAACCAGAAATCCAGATTTGTATGCAATGTCTCCTGATTTATAAACAATGGCCAAAATTTAAACTCCTTTTCTCTTAAAACACTGTGTGGACCAAGCAAAATATGACTGTGGGTGGCCAATCTGTGACATTTAGGGAAGAGGTCAGAAAACTGGGCAAAGATCAAAATCTACAAACGATTCCTTCCTTTGTCCTAATAAACCGGAGAGCTTAGCACAGTTTCTGCCTGTCTCTGTGGCTGTACATCAGGGCGAGCATGTAAAGCTGGCTTCAGGACACGGGAGACCTCAGGCAGAAAGAACAACCAGGTTCTGACACCTAACTGTCCTCCTAAAATATTTCCTGCTATTAAAGACAAATTTATGGTGTATAATGAATGGTACTGCATGCAAGCACTTTCCACAGTGCCTGGAGCACATGACAGAATTCAATAAATGTTAGCTGTTACTGGGTTTTATTAGAATGAGGGTAGAACGTGGATCAGACTGTGCATTTCTCTCTTGAATGGGAGATTTTAGGCCAATGACAAAAATCCAATCTTCTTCTTTAGACATGAGAAAAATTTCAAAGGAAACCGCATTCATCAATGTGGCATTTGGTAATTTTATAAAATAATCCGATTTATGCTTTCACAGGGCATTTTATTATTTTTTAAGGATATAATAATAGATTTTTAAAGTTTTGAGTTAATATGAAATTTTAAAGTTCTGTCCTACTTTTAGATAAGGGGGATCACAAAACGTATAGGGCTACCAAATTCAACTTGAGTAAGACACGAAGCCCCGTTTTTCCCGAAAAGGTTGCCCCACTTTCCTGGCTCATCGTGTGACCATGTAGTCAAAGAATGGCAGTCGAGTCATGCTGTCCAGCTGTCTGGTCCAATCCCCACGTGTCCCAGCCCTACCTATATGCAACTCTTCTGGGTTCCACACAGTCAAAGGCAGACTGAGAACCTAAACCAGTCCTCTCTGCCATGACCTCACAAGTCCCTGGAGGCATGTACGTTAAAGGAGGGTGGTTAAGGGTAGTAGGGAAGCTTGGGACTAAAATTTTAAAACAAAATTGTTCTGTGTGAAACCAGTAACCAAATTGCCTCCAACCCTTAGGAGCCAAAGGCTCTGTCAACTGCAGGAACCGGGTGGGGAAGGTTTCAGCCAATCAAAGCCTTGCTTTGATACATCTCAAGGTTGGTCAGAATCTTTTTTAAATCCGCTAATATCAACTATGCCCCTTAGCCCCTGGCTTGGAACAAGAGTCCCAAGCTTCTATGAAAGAATCTATTTTATTTGCTGGGAAAGTAGAGTCACTAAGCAATGGATTCAATGGTTTTCAAATAATGTTACTATGCTTCAAACTGTCCAACTTCCAAAGTACTGAGAAGTATTTTTTGAAATGTAGCCAAGTGTAGAATATAGATTGTGTCCTACATTCAAAAATTTGTCTTTCTAGAAAGCATGTTTTAATGTCAAAGGATATAAAGCAAGCTGTGAGTAAGAGACTAAAATTAGCTCAAACCACAAATAACCTAACATACTTATCACTTCCTTATGATCAACCTAAAAAAATCAAACACTAAAGGCATTTACAAAACTAAAGGTGTGATGCCAATTTAATCCTTTAACTTTAGCTGTATCCTTTCGTCCTTCTAAAATGGACCTGGCATGTAAACATTACCAGAGAATATTTTATTAATTTGAAGGCAAGTACAAAGGAAACCATTAGAGCAAAGTTTTGCCCTGCAAATAAAACAGTGTGTGCCATGCAGTTCTTAAGTGGTTAGAATGGTAACCACCTCCTCAAACTGAAGATAGGAAAGTTGAGATGCAGGACCACACCCATCTCCAGCTGTGTTTCAGCGCTGAGCACACCAGACTCCTACTTCAAACCAAAGCTTGCCTCCGTGTCCTACAGCCATTATTTCAAAAGCAACATCTTCTAACAAACAAAAGTCTGTTGGGAAACACAAAAGCTTGTTGTCATCATGTAGTGGAACAAGTTGCAAAAGGAACTTTAGTTGACAAATACGCAAAAAAGGTACTAGTATGTAAAAGTTCAACTCCTTTTAGAGTGATTCTCTCTGCATGACAACTATATTTTTAAGTTTTCTGGGGGAAATTCAAGCTCACAAAGGATGGAAATAAGTGCTTAAGGTGAATACAGGACCTACCAACTGCCACTGGAGACTCTTCAAATATTGTCTCTCAAATTCTCAAAAGCATTCATATTAGCAGGTAAGAAAATAAGGGAAAGTAACAGATCTGGGTAGTTATTTGTGGTGACAACAGATGAAATAAAACATTCCTAATGACGCTAACATTCCTAGAGTTTATCAAGAAAACTGTCAGTAGGCCATGAGGAATATTTAAATATACTTAGATATGGTACCAGCTGGTACCAGCTGGCCCTTCAGTGTGGCTCACTCACCTGCTGTACTGGGGGTTGCTCCAGAAAATTTGGCTTTGTGCCTGTAAACCCCACGTGCAACTTCCTAATCTTGCACCATTCTGCTTCACCCCACCTCCGAGGACGACCCTACAGGCCCTGGCAATAGGCAGGTGGTGTCCAGGTAGGAGAACAATGCTCTTACCTCTGAAGATGCTCTTAAAATACAGTTCAAAGGAGGGTTAAAAACAACAAAGCAAAACTATGCCAACAAAAAAACACAAAACAAAATATTCTCCCCCCAAAGACCACTGGATTATTCCCTTAGAAGCCCCTTTTCTCTGTGCAACAGTGAGCCACACAAATATTTTGCATTTGTCTTTGCAGAAGCAAACCAAGCCCTGAATAGTGAGGCCGCACAGAATCTAAAAGGGATAAATATAACAGTGACAAATATTTAACCAGCAGGGACCCTAAAGCTAATTTACTGTATTATGCTAAATACAGCTCGCCTATTTGTTCTCTTGAGTGAAGTTATATTCAGAATTGATTTCACGCACAGACGTTTTTAAGTAAGCCCATGTTCCTAAGAGAGCTCCAACTATGTGGAATAATTACTTGATGTGCACTTTCCTGTAAGCAATTTACAGAAGTGTATATAATCCTCCAAGTTCATCAGCACTCATCAGAATAAAAACTAGCTAAGCTGTTTGCTAGAACTTAAATGGCAATTGTTAAACGAGCTTCTTCAACAGGAAGAGAAGCACCAATACGAGATCCACGAAGAAAGAAAAAAGGGAGAGAGGGGACGTTTCATAACAGAGTGATGGAGATAAGGAAAAGAGCTGTCCTTCTCTAATCACTAATACATTTTTAAAAAACAGTTTTGGAAACCTAGTTTTGCTGTGCTCATCTTATCTTTGCAAGTGGTGTTGCTCACCCACAAAAGCCACAAATACAGCCAAGCCTTTTCCTTCTTCATCAGTAGAAGAAAACATGTCTCACTCAGTCTTGGGGAAGAAACCTCTGTGGTAAGACAAGGATCCCAGGACACAAGACCACTTGGGCCCAAAGATTTACTTCAACGGTGGTTAAGCCTCAATAAGGATTTAGAATTTCCTGGCACGGTACTAGATTAGTAAGAGTAGTAGGAAATACATATATTCTCCAAAGAAAATACAGACCTCAAATGTCACTTTGCTAACAAGCCATGTTTACTTTGTGAGTCCATACTAAAGAATTTCTCGAAGCACCCATTCTAAGCACCAAGGTGTATCCGTAAAGCTTTACAAACACCTTGGTAGGGTCACAGCATTCAGAACTACAAATGAATCATGTTATTTTTTTTAAAAGACTGAAAATCATTTATCAGTAATTATTTTGTCTGCAGTGTGTGACTTGTACCACATCCCAACGATCAGCTGATTTGGGGGGCTACACTTTTCTTTGGTTATTTATTTCAAGGAAAAAAAAAATCTGCCACGTGAAATGGCCTTTTTCCAATTTTCAGAATTCAATATTTACAAACTGTCAGTAAGAGACTCATGATTATGTAAAGCTGCCTAGAAAAAGGAGAGGGCAGCAGCTAGTAAACTATGAAACCCACTTCCACACACAGTAAAGCATTATTTCTACAATGCTGGAGACTTAGGTACTTTCTTCTCAAACGCAGCAGATATGTAAACTATCACACTATTCAAATGAAGTTTAGACCAGATGTAGGTTTCTTTTAAAAATTACAACATAAAGGGCAGCTACTCTCCGTGCACCTAGCGAGGGTTGAATCTTTTGTAAATTCTCAAGAATCAGTTCCTCTATCTTTTACAGGAAAAACCACCCAATTGCCACTTAAGAGAAAAAATAACTCATGTGTCAGGGCTACTCATTTTCCCACATTACTAAATCAAATGAACCCTACTTATCAAAACTGTTTAATACCTCTTGGGAAATAAAAAAGATTCCATTCTTTTGAGTCTTTAACTACACTCACCAAGCTCTGAGGAAGTTCTGAGCCTACCTGTACCCTGCCACCCACACACCTGACCAAACTGACTTCCCACTGCCCTGTTTATCAGGACGACTGCGGGAACATTCAATTCTCCTGGTGAGCACAGTAAAGACATCCATTGCACATGAACTTGGTGACGAGTTAGTCCAGGCTAACTCTCCCAAAAAGAAAGGGACTGAAGCCCAAAAAAGGAAGGGGCACTAAGCGTTGTTAGTTTTAGAGCTAAGACCAGAGAAAAAAGCAAAAGATTAAACTAAATTACCTTTTTGGCCCCCAAGGTGATCTGATCAAAGGCCCAAAATGTTAGCCTACACCGTTTATACTTTGAAAAAAAATCACAGACTATGTAGGGTTGTTACTTTATGGAGAATCATATTTTACATCCCACAACAGAAAAACATTTTACAAACCAACTACATGCAAAGCCCTTCTAGAAGGCATGTGAGAACAAATCAAGAGTGACGAGGACAGTAATTCGACAATTCTTAGAAAGATGTATCATCTCCAAACTTCCTATTAAATTCACCTCAGGCCAAGTATAAATTTGTTCCATGAAAGCTCCTGTGAAACAAACTGGTGGTATCACCTTCTACTGGGGAAGAATTCAAGCCTTTCTTCCAAGTACCCAAGCAGGTAATACTCAACTGCCTCCTCAGGCCATGGCTCACAATGTGGGTTTTCTCCAAGAGTCACTGACCTCTGCTGTGAGTACTGATGCAGGCTAATCTATATGTTTCTATCACTCTTGCCCCCCAGAATGGGAGTTGGGAACCGTGTCCTGTTGTCTTTATACTGTGAAGGCCTGGCGAAGTGCTGATAACCAATTCGATCCCAGCATCTGTCAGGTACTTACTTTGTGCCAGGTGCACAGGACACCAAGATGAATGAGAAAGATGGACCAGCTGACTCTGGAGGAGAGAGACCCGGATAGAAAGAAACAGCTCCCGTGAGAGCAGGGCTTCAGAAGAGACATGTATGAAACTGTATGGAAACGCACAGGTGAGACGGCCAAGATCTAGTGCCAGGAGCCACACATTTGCGGGGCAAAGGCAGGCTGGACGGAGTGTGGAGCCAAGCTATGGAAGAATGAAAGAGAAGGATGAGTTTGGAGAGCACTGCACCTGCTGTGTGGCTGGACTAGAAGGCACGTGGACGGCTGGAACCTGGCTGCCGTGCCAAGGAGTTTGGACCTTCCAGGTATTAGGAAAGCACCAGACGGAGTTATACAGAGGAGCGACAGGATGACAGGATCGGGCTGTTTGTAACACAATTACTAGTGACAAAGTGAAGAATATACACGGTGGGGTAGGAGGAGATGTGGAGAGACTGCTGAGGGACCATATTAACCCCTAAGTGGTTTCACTCACGTCTGCAGTGTGAAACTAGAAACGACTGTAGTACTATATTATGGTAAAATCTGAGAACCTAGACCACGGGGGTGATAGAAAGCATGCTATGGGGACCAATCAACACAATGTGGTAGAAGGAATCAAGAACTACTCCCAAGTCCCCAGCACGCCTGGGTCCTCAAAACAGGCCTACCAGGCGACTGGTACCACCGTACACTGTCGTGGAAACAATGACCCAACTAGGCTTCCCATTTTCCTGAGCATGCGCAGTCTAAAGAAACATGCCCAGCCTATTTGTGGGTATTCGTTTGTTACCACGAACAAATTCCCACAGACACGGTAGAGAGGTACACCAGTGTACAAAACGCATACGGGCTCAGGCAGGCTCAAGAAAGTCCCTGCAATTAAAAGCACATCATCGAACAAAAATTGCCAAAAGGATTCTACAGTCTAGAAGATGAAAAAACAGGCAATACATTAAAAAAAGAAAAAGGGAGAAGGGGGAAACGCGCTCAGTTAGTATTCCAGCAATTGATAGACTAAAAAACCCCTACAGGAAATTTCTCATTCATTTCTATCATGAAATTCAGTACACATTCAATGACATTATTTAATACCAGGCATTTGTACTGGTTTGGGGGAGCTAGTCATGCTAAAATGCAGTGGGGAGCCCAAAGGCAGTTAATGGCAACTGAAAACCATTTGCATTACCATTATCCCGAGCTGACCTGTGCTTGCATACTTCCAGAAGTACCAAAGTATTCCTATAAATATGCCAGTGCTGTCAAACAAGGAACGACAGTAAAAAGTTCCCTCCACGATGTCTCCTTGTGCTCCTAGTTAATTTACTATGAACCCAGACAGTTACAAAGGTCTTTACACCATTTCGAAAGTGATCAGACACCTAAATTTAGTCCACTCAAACCAAGGCCAAACAAGAACATTTAGATCTAATGGGTCACTCAAGATGACTAGAACTTCCCAGTCTCTCCATGTCATTTCCGTTTCTTTTTCTTTTTTCTAAACCGAGGTGAGTCATAGTGTATAGATCTGTCTCCTCTTCACAAAACAGTTTTTCTCTGAAGAGAATGGCATTTAAATAAACACCATTGGGAAATTTTAATATTCATCTTCTTGGATTCTAACAATATAAGCTGTATATAGCAGTGAGGATTTTTGAACATTTGTTATAGCTTGGTTTTAACCTAGACAGACATTAGATCATATTTCATAATGAAAGCAGCTATAAAAACAAATGTCAATTGGAAGAGTGGACCATTTTACAAAGCCTGCCTCTAACATGGAATAAATCTTGTCTTCAAGTCACGAGCTACAATTGAAACCTCCTTTATCTGAAATAATCAAATCATTCACACTGAAAAGTAGTGAACAGTGTCAGGGAATCAAAGAATTTAGAAATGAGAGAAAAAGCAAAACACCTGACCCAAACCTTAAACTACAATGGAAGCAGCTTATCAGCTCTTTTCATTCATTGAAGCCCTCCCTTCTCTCATTCTAGCTCCAAAAACCAATTCCTTTCCCCTATCTGTGTTCTCTCCTCTTTAGACAGGAAGCCCAATTCAAATTCTAGGCTCACTAAGTATTACTTCCACTTTTCAAACCAGACATACAATCGTTTAAAATGATAGAGAACAATTTGTAGAGCCATCTACTATGCTATCAAAGCTGACTTTTTATAGACCTAAATGTGTATTAATAGCTATGCTATTTATTAGCATTAACAATTAAAAACACAGTTATGCTCATTACCAGATTGAGCTAAGAATCTTTGCCTGACACTTGTTTTCTAAGCTATCACATTCCCCAGCATTCAAAAGCCTACTTCACCTTTTGTTCGTTTCCAAATTGTTTCCAAGTTTTTGCGTCTTTTTGTTTTAGAAAAGAATTTAGTATAATGAGAAGTAACCGCACTGCCTTGTTTGCAAAATTTGAAGCAAAAATTCTATATATTTTTAATCATAATAGACTAAGCAAGTTCAAAATGACCTTGCATAAGGCTACCCTCATTAGACATGTTACAAATTGTTTTTTTGTTTTTTTTAACTTACATTTTTCCCCCCAACCATAAACACATTTCTTTGAATTCCTGAAAAATAATGGTTTTGGTAAGTTGACACACACTTTGGAAAATCTACCACTTTAGATTCAAGGTCATCTGAACTCCACGTTTTTAAAAATGCCACAGTTGCCCAATACAGAGCCACTTTTAGATTCAAACAGAAGAAGAGCCTCTGATTTCAATTTTAGAAAAGAAAAACATCAGTATGGTATGACCCATAGTAGACAACTCTCTAAGATCAAACAAAACCACCTCCAGGAACACGGCAATCCATTTAGAAGCCGCGGAATCGCAACATACAACAATCTTGACTAACTCTTGGGGTTTGAATGAGGTAGACAAATGGAAGCACAATGAGAGGAATTAATTGGAGACCAGTATGCTCCATGCCCTGGCCTAAACCAGTAAGAAATCAAACGCAGAACTTTTTAGAACATGAATTTGTTGTTGCCAACTCAGTTTCGGTGTGAAAGATTTTCCCCAATGCCTGCCGGAGGCCACCTCCACTTGTGATGGGGTGTGTCATAATCGAAGCCAACATTTCAATTTCAGACCAAGGGCCCAGGGAAATTGGCTCCACCATATAGCATCAATTTCAGACCAACAATTTTTTCATCTAGAGCCACTTTAGACTCTATTGCATTAAATTTGATGTAGAAAATCTGTCCACACATTCTCAAAGTCACTAGTGGAATTCATTCAATTAACTCAAGACTGGACAGGGAATACAAATTTTTATATATTTATCAATCATACTTATAAAGATTAAAGTGGTTATAAATATTACTCTATCAGAAACTAATATACATTATAGTCCAAGAAAAATGAATCCTGTCAAATCAGCTTGATGCAAATCCACATGAAACCAAGCCTGCCAAAAAAAGGCTTTTGTTAGTCAAGCATACCAAAGAACTGCTTAAAGCTTTTTTCCTTTTTAAGTGGAGCTCAAAATAGATTTTAATACTACCAGCTGATGGACCTCACAATTTGCCTTTTGAGCCTGCCTATAAGCTGGAAACAGAATAAACTGCCTTCTCCCCGTGACACAAGTAACAAAATCTCTCTATTCTGTACATCGTTTATTTAAAATACTCAGTGTGGTTTTGGTTAATCCTCACAACCCCCGCAATGACATTTAATCAGGAGCACATATTTTCTTTAGAGGATTTCGCTGCCTGTGAAAGCAGACGGCTTCCTGATTTTAATCTGATGTTTTAGAGATAGTACGTGAGAAACGCTACCTTCCCAACTTTCCTTTAGGAACCATCATAACCCACCAGAAGATGAGGGCTGGGAAGACCCGATCATCTCAGCCATGACCAAAGGATAAGATGCGCATTGGGGAAAGATGCTATTTTAGAGAAGGTTAAAAAACCCCAAAAACGTTACGCTTCCCTGTTCCCTGCCTGAAAGAGTAATATTTTGGCCCCAGTGAAGTGGGTACCTCAGGCCTTCTGATTGGAAAGCTCTTTAGCCTGAGGCTTCCATGGCTTGTGCTGCTCCTCCTGTAGCTCAGAGAGCAAATGTCCCTTCCTGTGCCACATCTGCCCAGATCCCCTTCCTTGAGGGTACGTAGCCCACCTTCCATTCAGTCACGCTCTACCCGTTCGGGTGTTTTGTTTTCTTCACAGCACTGTCACTGTCTGAAATTGTCTGCCTATGTGTCTGACCGCCCTATTCGACTCCAAGCCCCACGAGGGATAGGGTCGTGTCTGTCTCGTTGAGCAAACACTACCTCCAGCGCCTACGCCGCGCCTAGCACGGAATAAGCACGCCAATTCACATCCACTAAATGAATGAACAGGAAGGGGAAAGGGGACTGTCATCCTTGGGACTCTCGTCGCACACTGAGACGAGGGGAAAGGAAGTGTGAAGGAGGGGGGGAGTAACCCTTTCCCTTAGGGAGACAAAGGAAGAGAGTCTGAGGTGGTCCAGTCTAGAAAAGGAAGTAGGGGGGGTGTTCTATCAACCCCAAGAGACAAAGAGTGGAGAGGCAGGGGGGCGGGGTCGAGGTGCGAGGGATTCGCGCCGAGAGCAGAGACCTGCGGCCTCCGGGCTTGAGAGGTCACCCGGGCTAGAGGATATGAGGTAAGTGGGGGATCAAAGGGGACTGCGAGGTCCGGGAAAGGCGAAGGCCCACCCGTGGGACAAAGAGGGGGCCGGCCTCTGCCGCCGTTGGATCGAGCCCTCAAGCAGCAGGGCCGCGGCGAAGGGCGGGACCCAGAGGGAGAACGGAGCCCGGGGGTCTGAGGGGAAGGTTCACGCGGCCTAAGCGAAGGGCCTGCCGCGCTCCGGGGTGCTCCCGCACCTGGTAAATGGCTGCCCAGTTCCCGGCCTTGTCGATCTGTTCGAACTCCTTTTCCATCTCCATGACGGGCCAGGGCGGCTGCTGCGCCTCCTCCTCCGCCCACTGCGCCGTCTGCCGCTCTAGGCCGCGTCGCGCTCTCAGCCGGGAGTCCCGCTGCAAGCCTCGACTCCCGCCGCTACCGCCGCCCTAGCTGCCGCTGCTTCTTCATGTCAACTCGGAGCCGGAAGTACGCACAGCGCTGCCGCGGGCTCCGCCCTACAAAGGGGAGGGCCAATCAGCAGTCGAGAATGTCGGCCAGTACTTCCGCGGGGCGGAGCCAGGGGAGGTGCTGGGGGAAGTGGCCTAAGCCCCGCGAGACATCTTACCCCGCACGCTCCCCTCCCGACCGGGACTCCGAACTTGGGCGTGGCGTGCGCCCGTTGCCTGGGCGACCCCGGGAGCCACGCCCACGGCGCGTGGGTTTGCAAGGGTCTCCTGGATCTGGAGTTCAGACTTCGAGGAGACCTATAAAGTCACAGGGTGGCATTGACATAGTCATGTATCTTTCCTGCAGTGCCAGGGCCCTGGCCTCAGTGCACCAAGCTGGTGTATGGGTGGAGGAAGCATGCTCCATATCCTGCCTCCCTGCTCTGGCCACAGGTCCGCCCATTTTTCCTAAAACTTAGGATTCACCAGGCTGCCGGGGAAGGCCCCCTACTCTCTGTACTGTCCTTGTACGGAAACGCAAGATGTCTGTTTGGGGTCTCTGATTTCAGATGCTGCAGGAATGAATGGCTTGGGGTCCACCTCCAAAGGATTTGGATACCAAGAATTTGTACTTTTCACCAGCAAACCCGGCTAATTGTACACAACCAATGGTCCTGGAAGGACATATGAGAAAAGCTGGTCAGGTTGTCTTACTGCGGGTTCTACTTTAAACCACTCAGCTCTGGCCTGGCACACTATATGGAGTTGTGAACTGCATGAGGTCAGAGATCCTAGAGGACGGAATCATCTGTTCCCTGTTCGCATCCCAAACCTGCCCAGAGCAGCTGCTGGTATCACTGGTTGAATTAATTCCTGGAGTACTTGTGGCAGGCACTGTGCTTGGCATTCCAAGTACACATTCTCACTTAATCTCCACAACAACCCTACAATATAGGCACTCTTATTATTCCCATTGTATGGATGAAGAAACTGAGGAGCAGAGAAGCAAAATCATTTGTCCAGAGTAGCATTGCACATTGGTATGGAAACCAGTATTCTCATCCAGTCTCCAGGGGAATGCTTGCTTTGGAGCCAGGCTGCGTAGGTCCAAATTCCAGCTCTACTAAATACTAGGAGTGCAACCTTGGGCAAAATACCTAACCTTTCTTTGCCTTTGTTCCCTTCTCTGTAAAGTGAAAATAATAAAAGCACCCACCTCATGGGGTGGTGTGAAGACTAAATGAGTATATATATATATATATATATATATATATATATATATATATATATATATATATATATATTGCTCTTAGTATAGTGAGTGGATCAATAAATAGCCCTCATTATTATATACCTCCGAATAATAGCAAATGGGGAGGTAAATGAATTCTTATTGAATAATGCAATTGGTTTGATAGGCGACATCTTTAGAAACTGAGTATTCCATAGGGGGAAATGAACAAAAGATGCCCATTCCAGTGAAAAGTTTGGGAATCCGCCCTTGGAAGCTGCCTCATTTAAGTCTTAGCCCATTTAAGTGACTCTCTAGGCTCTCATGTACTCTTCCTGACCTTATTTATTTGAGGGCTAGTTTGTCTGGAACTCACAGAACTCCTTGAGGGAAGAGAAAACAGGGCTGGTTCATTCCTATCCCTGGGCTAAGCTGAGTAAGTAAATAAATGCCCATCTTGAGCCCAAGTGGCCCTCATGCCTGTAGGGAGTGCCACCCAATGACAGGAGCAGCCTTTGAGTGGGGCCAAAGCTATGTGCAGGATCCTTTTTTTTTAAAGTTTATTGGAGTGACAATTGTTAGTAAAGTTACATAGATTTCAGGTGTACAATTCTGTAATACATCATCTATATCTCACATTGTGTGTTCACCACCCAGTCAGTTCACTTTCCATCACCATATATTAGACCCCATTTACCATCTTCTAGAGCCCCCCTCCCCTCTTACCCTCTGGTAACCCCTGAACTATTGTCTATGTCTGTGAGTTTTTGTTCCTTTATATGTTTGTCTTGACCTTTTGTTGTTTTCAGTTTTATATACCACATATCAGTGAAATCATATGGTTCTCTACTTTTTCTGTCTGACTTATTTCGCTTAGCATTATAATCTCAAGATCTATCCGTGTTGTCACAAATGGTCCTATTTCATCTTTTTTTACCGCTGAGTAGCATTCCATTGTGTATATATACCACAACTTCTTTATCCATTTTGGTTGTTTCTGTGCCTTGGCCACCATAAATAAAGCTGCAATGAACACTGGAGCACATATGTCTTTATGGATAAATGTTTTCAGATTTTGGGGGTAGATACCCAGGAGAGGGATTGCTGGTTCATATGGTAATTCTAGCCTTAATTTTTTGAGGAACCTCCACACTGCCTTCCATAGTGGCTACACCAATCTGTATTCTCACCAACAATGTATGAGGGTTCCTTTTTCTCCACAGCCTCTCCAACACTTGATGGAGGATGGGGGGCGGGGAGGGGGGGGCCTGTAGCATGCTAAAGCAGGGTCCAAGTTTAGGCTGTTTAGTGGCTGTGTTAGTTTCCTAGAGATGCCATACACATTACTACACATTTGGTGGCTTGAAACAACAGAAATGTATTTCCAACAGTTCTAGAGGCCGGAAGTCTCAAATCAAGGTATTGACAAGGCCACACTCCCTCTGAAGGCTCTAGGAGGTAACCTTCCTTGCCTCTCCCTGCTCTTGAAGGCTCATGTTCCTTGGCTTCTGGCAGCATCACTCCAATCTCTGCCTCCATCTTTACATGGTTTTCTTCTCTGTGTCTTCTCCTCTCCTGTCTGTCTAATCTCCCTTGACATCTTGTCCGTGTTCCAAGCACCTGATATTTGGTCAGGAGGTGGGACCCACGATGCCAGAGCTTTCCATGCCGATCTGAGCTTGGCTTTCATCTGTAAGGCTCACCGATTCCCTGCCAACGCCTGGCCTGGAACCAGCCAAACCCGGGTATCCCCCGGAGATGTGATGGTGGGGACTGGGAATCTTTTAGTGATGACTGGTTGAAAAATAAATGACCATGTGTCATGATAGATGAAACCTCTTCCTGGCAGGCATGGTCTCACACGGTTTCTCTGGCCTTTCTTTCACGGATTTAGCTAATGGAGGAAATCAATGACCTATTAAACTTTTTTAAATGTCCTAAAGAGTTGTCAATGGAGGAGGATGGCTGTTTCCCAAGGACCATTGACTCCTGACTTAGCAGGGTCAGCAAGTTACCTGGTAAAATCGGTCCTGGTCTTTTTCCTGGCAGATAGCTCAGTGTTAAGAGCTTGGGATCCAGAGCAAGACCAGACTGGTCTCTGATGAAATGTCACTTCCTCAGAGAGGCCCCTCTGATGCCTCCTAATAAACAGTGCCCTGTCACTCTATCCCTTTTCCTTCTTAGCACTTATCAGGCATTTGGTGACATGTTTACCCCCAGTGTTATTACATGGTATTATATGTTTGTTTTATGTATTTATCGTCCGTCTCCACCACTAAATGTAGACTTCATGAAGAAAAGAAACTAAGTCGATTTGGTTCAATGCTGTCTTCCTTAAGCCACATACAGTTCATTTTCAGATGAGCCCATGAGTCCTTGGAAGTTTCCAGAAACCGAGAAGACAGGGCTTCTTTCCTCTTCAGAGACTCAGGGTTTAAGGGTCCTCTGTCTGCCACTGAGGACACACAGCCAGGAAGGGACATGGCCCTTCCTTCTGAGATTCACACATGCTCTCCTAACATAGTTTGGGCACCTAGACTGGTTGGCTGATTTAGTGGTCAGTTACTCCACCCCTGAGATGGAATAACTACCCGGGACAAAGTCAAGGTCCAAAGCACTGGAAACTGGATGCACAGAGCTTCCGCCTATAACCACAGACAGTGCTAGGTAACAATGTTAGCTAGCATTTTCTATTTCCTAACAGCCCTGCAAGTCTGGTGTTACTCCATTTTTCAGATGAGACAATGGCTGCTTGGAGAGGTGAAATTAACGAATACCCAGCATGCTGGCCTGGATGTTGGAGCAACAGGCACCGAAGGTTAGAAGCTTCTAAATTCTGTTGGCTACTTCCTCAGCTTTCAGGCCTTGGGCAAGTTGCTTAACCTCCTGCTGTCTGCCTGAGTGCTTTCCAGTAAGAAAAACCCAACTGAAAGTGGCTTTCACAAAACGGGGAATTTACTGGCTCAAGAAACTGGGAAGTCCAAACATGGCTTGCTTCAGGCACAGCTACATCCAGGGGCTCAGACAATGTCATCATGCATGACTCTGCCTTTTGACAGCTCTTATCTACTTCCCCCTGTGTTAGCTTCACTCTCAGGCAGGCTGTCCTCCTGAGGTAACCAGAATGGACCCAGCAGCTCCATGCTCCTAGCCTGCCAGTTCAGCAACTCTGATGGAAAGAGTGCTTCTTTTCCTTGGTGGTCCCAGCACAAGTCCTGGCCTTGAATCTCATTGGTCCAATTGCATCTCATGCCACCTCTGAGCCAAGGGAAATATTGGCAAACAGAAACTGAGGCCCAGAGAAGTCAATTTCTTAATCAAGGTCACACAGCTGTAAGCAGGGAAGTGGAATTTAAGGGCAGGCATTCTGGTTTCAGCATCTGTGCTCTCAGCCATGATGCTTTACAGTCTCTCCAAAAAGTCCCACAAGCTCTAAACATATTAACAATGAAGAGCTAATAACAGTGATAGTATCACCACAACAACATGGTGAAGCAGGCACTATTGTTATCCCGCGTTTGAAACATGGCACAGAAAAGTCAAGCAATTTGTCCATGGTCACACAGCTAAGAAATGGTGAAACCAGGATTTGAACCCAGTTTAGCTCTTGATAACTGCTTCCAGTTTTGAAATTCTATCAATATATGTGAGTTCTGCACTGTGTCGGAACTCACAGGAAGGCGAGCTGTCCAGAGCTCCTCACTCACATCCCCACTGGGCAATTCCCCATTCTTATGAAGAACCCCTTACCCCCACCCCTCCACCCCCACAAAGTATTTTAGACTTTACTCTAAGCCATTAAAAATAAAACGAAAATAAATACATACGTCTAATCCTGTAAGGGTGACTAGCCTGGGAGGGGGAGGAGAAGGTGCTCAGGGGGAACCAGGGGAATCACACGAGTTCTGAGAAAGAAGGGTCAGAGGTCTGGGGGAAGGTTCAAGAAGGAAGTCAGACCCAAGGATGAAAACTAGACCTGGCCCCATGCTTTCGGCAAAAGAGGAGTCTGGGAGGATTTCCAGAGGTCACGGAACCTTCCCCTCACCCTCCAGCTTAGAGGGTCGGGATGGGGGGACACTTTTGTCCAACACACAGTGCTTCAGGCCATAGGTTCTAGAATCTGGCTGATACGGGCTTTTGTGCCCTTGGACCAGTTCCTTATCCTCTCTGATCCTCGGTTTTCCATCTGTCACTTAAAGCAACGATGTGATGGTTGAATGAGATCGTGTCTCTGCCTGGTCTCTAGTTTACAACAAGGACTCAATAAATGTAGCTGTTGTGATTGTGACTGTGTCGGTCGCCAGAGTGAAAAAGCAGGCTACCATCTGTCTCCAGGTGTTTTCATAGTATGTGTCACAACCTGCTGTTTTACGTCTCTGGTGTTTGTCCTGCTGGTGGTGAGCAGGGCCAGCTTTGCGGCCTGTGTGCAACCTGAGCGGTCGCGCAGGGCCCTGCACTCAGTTTAATGCTCTGCCATTGCTGTCTTGAAATTCTTAATAATTTTTGAATAAGGGGCACTGAATAATCATTTTGCACTGGGCCCTGTAAATTACATAGCTAGTTCTGGAGGTAAAATTCTAGCGTTTTAATTTCTTGAAGTAGGTTAGAAGCAGTTTCTGTCTTTGAGATGGAAATGGTCTTTCCCCTTTATTCTGGGAGGAACCACAGCTCTTGAGGGAAGCCCTAAAACAGTGACATTATCCAGATATAGATTCTCCATGTTGAGTTGTTTACTATTGTTTAGTACTAGTAATTATAGCTACATATATTGAGTATCAACTATGGGCCAGGCTCTGTGCTAAGCTAGCATTTTATCTCTATCATCTCTCTACATCTCCCCAGCAACGCTGTGAGAGGGTCTGCCATTAACCTCATTTCACAGATGAGGAAACAGAGTGGTTATGTAACTTCTTCACCACTGCACAGCAGGGTCAGGATAATGTCTATAAGTTGAGTGGGCTGTAGCAAGACTGTAGCCTTTTAGAGAAAAAGAATTAACTCCTAGGTTTACATTTACACAGAAGTGTTCGAGATGTGTGTCTTTTTGATCAAGTATTTGCTCTAGTTATTTTGTATTTACAGATGGAAATGGTCTTCCATTTGAGACCCGATTGTGCAAAGAGGGAGGGGCTGACTGAAGTTTTCTTCCATGGCGAGGACCCATACTTCATGTGACTAAAAGCAGAGGGACCCAGATTTGGGGGAATATGCTTACAACGCTCCTGCTGGCCTCACCTGGGCCATGGGGAACCACAAGAGGGAGGAATCTTTCTTCCAAAAGATCTGGATAGTTTTATTACCTCCATCTGGGGTAGGCAAGGAATGGGAGTGGGGGGCCTCTATATTCTAGTGAGAAAGAGTTAAGAAGCCTCCATCCATGGAGGGTAGACTGGCTCCCACAACATGGTGGCAAGCTAGAGAAAAAGGAGGGTGAAGACCAGCATGAGGGAAAGTACGATGCAGACACATTGGCTTTACAAGCTATTTGCTTAGAATTTCATGTTGGGTTTTACTTTCTGCATTGTGTAATTCCCACCTGTTATCCCCACGGCTTCAGTCAAATTTCGTTCCCTGCTATGGAATCTTCTTAGTTTTTTGGGTCAGATACTAATTGTGCCCAATATCAATTCTCTTCTTTCATAGAAATAGGATTGTAGCTGGGCTCATGGCTGCCCAGACTACATTTCCCAGTATCCCTTGCAGCCAGATGTGCCATGTAACCATATGCAGGACAATAGCATGTGGGTGGAAGTGATGTGGTTCATTCAAAATCACACCTTTAAACGCCTAGGGGGCACCATGGGGGGGGGATGGGACAGGGGGAGTTCTTTTTTTCACCTTTTCCTCCATCCTGCTGCCTGGGATGTGGACATAGTGGGTTTCAACATGAACTGTGCTGACAACGGCAACATGCAAGGGATGGAAGAGAACAAGGTAGGCGGAGCATGACATCTGGAACCTGTGGTCATCATCCCCAGACTGATCAGACACAGAATGTACACGACACAGACATACAAAGGGCTGATATTCAGCAGATTTGCACAGGTCCAGTCATCCTGGTTGCTTCCAGGCATCATTCTGTTAGAAATAAACTTCTGCTTTGTCTAAGCTACTGTTAATGGCAGTCTCAGTAACAGCCGCTGAACCTACATTTTAATTAACCCAGCCATGTGTTGGGGGCCTGTTAAGGAAGAGGACTGGGTACCACCTCCAGGTCAGAATGGTGTTGGGGAGCATCCTGGGGCAAGCAGTTAAGAGATAGTAGACAAGGGCAGTAAAAGTCCTGGGAGAAATGGCTCGCTATGGTTGCCAAGCAACCACAAGGATGGTCCATGGGACATGTGAACATCCCCCAGAGACGCTGAGTAATATCCTGCAGAAAGAACCTGGTAAAAGTTGCATCTTCTTAAAGTCATGGTATCCTATCATTAGATATTAAAGGGGAAGCTGGAAATTTTGGGGACAGCTTGGGTTACTAACAGTGCCCAGCCAATGTTAATTCCCTTCTGAGGCAGATACTGTTGGTTGCCTATCTACCCATCATTCCCTTCCCTCTTCTTCTGGGCTGCCAAAGCCCACCCATTGTAACAGAGAGGCTGTAACAGTGACCTGCTCCTTTTCCAAGCCACCTTTTCCAGTTAGAGCATGGACCTGTGACTCAATCCCAGCCAATGGGACATGAGCAATGTCTGCCTAGGAGCTTCTGGGAAAGGTTTCTCTCTCCTGTAAGAGAGTCACATGGGAGGAATATGCCTCTTCTTCATAGAGACAGAAAGCAACCACGTTGAGTTATTGACCAGTCCCTGGAACCACTTAGCTATGGATTCTTACTAAATATCATACGCATTTTTATTTCTGAAGCCGTTTTGGGTTGGCTTTTTTATTACTTGCAGCCCAAAGCATGCTAACTGATACACTGTCTTCTCTCTCTCGCTGCCTTCCTCCAGCCCTAGAAGTCTCAAGTTTAGCCACATTTCTTTCCCAGAGTACCAGCCACTTTGGAAAGATCTTTTGGAAACCACCTGCATCAACTTGTCACCACTGTCCTTCTAAATAAGAATCTCCCTGATCACTCCTTACTTCTTCTTTTCATGAGTGAGATCTGTATCGGGCTGGGTGAAAGCAGAACTTCAGCCTTTGTGCAAAGCTCTCCTTTGGCCTGACCCATCCACTCGTGTTGGTCTAATCAGTCCACATGTGTGTCTCTCTCAGCAAACTAGGAGCCCCTCACGGGCATGGAACTGTGTGGTGTTCATCTTGGTATATCCCCAGGGTAGCTCAGGACCTGGGCAACAAGAACTGCTCCCTGAATGCTCATAAAATCAATCTATGAAAGAGTGAATCATCTAAACCCAATGTGACTCCCTCCGTAAATAGAGCCAATTTCCCTCCCCACTGCCCTTCTACACCGCTCTAGAACAAGACAGTTCTTGCAGAGATAGAGCCAGGAAAATGAGGTTACTCCAATTCTCAGTTCCAAAGCAACTTCTAAGCCCTCTCTCCTTAAATTACCTTTAATCCACCCACTGTCGGCCTCACCTCTGGTTCAGCACTGAGCCTGCTCTGCCTTCTCAAAACCAAAAAAAAAAAAAAGAAGGGAAGAAGGAAGGGAACTGTGTTCGTAGTTAAATCATTTCAATAGAAACATGTAAGAACGAACGTGAGAATCAATTCAAAGTGGGTGTTCTCTCCCCTCAGAAGTGTTAAGTTCTAGCATTGGACGTGGGGCATTTTTTTCCCCTCAATTCTTTTCCTAATCACAAAAATAATACACATGTAATAAAGAAATCTTGAAAAGTGCGTATAAAGGGAGGAAACTTACTTTTGCGTCTCTCCACTTATGATGGTCGTTGTTAACACTTCGGTATGTGCATTTTCACATTTCTTTAGTTCTCTCGTCTCTTCGTCTCTGTCTCCATCACCCCCTTCCCCTCAGCCCCTCTCCTTTCTTTCACTCTGTCCATCTGTCTCTTTGTGTCTTTCTCTCTCGATCAGACTAGAATGTCTCCAAGTTCTTCACCCTTCAGAGGGGGTCCTCCCTCCCTTTAATAATCAATCAGTGTGGTCTAATTCACACCTTACAAAGCAGCAGGAAACCAGGTCCCCTCTCCTCGGCGGCGATACTTTCTGAGAAAAACAGAGTGTATTTTCCTTGAACTCTGATGATCATTTATCTCTTCTTGCTCTAAATTGCTGCCTCAGTCTACTCTCCAGCTCCTTCTCGGTCTTCGCGTATCACTTAGGAATGCTTTCAGCTACAAGGAACACCCTATCAGACTATCAGTTCTTAAGCAGGTCAGAGTTGATTTTCCCCACAGAACAAGAAGGCTGGGGAGAGGTGTTCACTCAGCGTGTCCCCCTCAGCCGCAGTGTGCACACCTGCCCCTCTCTGGCTGGGAGCCACAGGACTGGCCTCAGCTCGCCTCAGGGTCTGGTCGGGAGTGCCAAGGAGTAGATGCCTTCAGAAGCAGCCCTCCACCAATAGCAAATGGAAGTTGGTGGCTAAAAACCTCAGTCCTTGCTCCTCAAGTAGGGCGACTCAGAGGCGTGGTCTTCAGTGTCCGAGGGGCCCCCTAAGGCAGTGAGCCCCACTTGCCCACAGTGGCAACCTGCTCATGAATGCCTCTTCTCTTCCCTACTCCCCAAGTGGTGCTCCCAAGTTCTCCTCTCCAATAAGTTATGTACTAGCGTTCAAATCCTTGTCTCAGCGTTGGTTTATGGAGGAACTCAGCCTAGGACTGACACTTGACTTTGAGAAGTTTTGAGTTGTAAGAGCTGAAAATGAGACAGCGTTGGCTTTTCCCTTTGTCTAAATAAAAACCTTCAAATAGAAATGCCTTCTTCGAACAGCTATGAACCCACAACTATCTGGCATCTTTTATAGAGCTCTGTATCCCAACCTCTAGTTCTCAAGATACCAAAAAGATTGTGTTTCCACCTAGGGATCCCCTATTACACTGCTTTGTGCCAGACCCTCTACATATACGTCCAATAAAGTGACACTAGGGCCCCTTTGGCGCTCTGCGTCACTCAGTCTAAGTCCAGGGGGCCAGCCACTTCTTTTCGGGGCTCGCTGTGAAGCCATTTCAGCAGAATGGCACCCCACTCCTACACCCACCCCCACCCCCAGCTCCAAGCCCCAACAGCCATGAGTTTCAGCTAGAACTGGGTAATGGAGGGCCGGGAGGGTGTGTAGACGAGCTTTGAACAGAATCTGAGATTGAAGTTTTATCCAAGTAAAATTTTTTTGAACTGTAACATATTTACTTCGGTACACAGCTTAAAGAATTTCCACAAACTGAGCGTGCTCACGTAACCAGCACCCAGACCTAGACACACAACTCTCCCCAGAAAGCCACCTTGTATCTCTTCTGGTCAACTCCCCTCTTCATGAACTACCACCATCCTGACACCTCACACCCTGGAATTGTTCTGCTTGCTTTTGAACTTCCCATCAGTGGAATCACGTAGCACATGCTCTTTCTCATCTGCCTTCTTTCGGTCAACATCATGCCCGTGAGATTCACCCGTGTTGGGCGTGGTTGTGGTTCACTGGTTGAGACTGACATTTTACTGTGAGGAGTTTTGAGTTGTGAGAGCTGAAAATGGGACAGCTTTTCAGTGCTGCCACTTGATAGAATTGGAGGGAGGGAGATTGAGGAAGCTCACCCCTAAGAGTTGCATGGCTTTGGGCAAATTACTTAGCTTCCTGTTTCTCTTCTCTATAAAATGGGGGGTAATAGTACTTCCCACCTCATTAGGTCATTGCGAGGATTCGGTGAGTGGCTACATTCAAGGTGTTTAGAACAAGGAGGGCACGCTTTGTGAGAGCGTGCTGTTACTACTACTCCTGCGTCTACTATTCATACCGCCACTACTCTATTCTTTTTATTATTACCCAGAGGGAAAAAGGTGATTTCAACAGAGAATACTTGGTAGTAGTTACTATAAAAATAAACTTTCATAGTTACACCTCAACGAGTTGAGACGGATCACGAAACCGGTTAGATGTGTCATCTCAGTTAAACTGCACACCAACCCTGTGAAGTTAATATGCTAACGCTCATTTGACAGATGAGGTAACTGAGGCTCAGAGGGAGAAGCAACTTCCTCTGGGTCCCAGAGCGAGTTGGTGGTGGAGCTGGGACCTCACTGACCGTGGAATCCTGTTCTTCTCTTTGCCCTTTCACCTAATCCTCATCTCCTGCTGGGTCTAGCAGTCCTCAGGACACCTGGGTGACCTCACTGGGCTGCGCTTGGCATGACCGCCCTGTGTGGGGCTTCCTTTAGAACTGACCAGAATGTTTTCTGTGTTGATTTTTCCCATTGACCTCTTCCTCTGAGGCCATCTTCCTTGCAGGTCTCATAGGCACTTTGTGAAATACCAGGTGAGTCAGTCGTACTCAGCAAACAGGTTCTAAGGAAGTCCCGTGGTAGTGGTGTGGTGGCCGGGAATGTTGGATTTGGGGAGCCAAAAGTGGTCAACTGAGGTAACAGAATTCTCCCACTGCAAGTCAAAACATTGCCTCTGGGCAACAGGAACAGAAGAAGAATTTGTGAGAAGGGTGCAAGGATTGGAGAGAGAAAGCTCCAGAAGCAAGTTTGGAAAGGACTGGAAACAGGATGCCCTCGGGGATGTTGGTTGCATAAACTAGCTAGTGTTCTCTTCAGCGCTGATGATGTGTCACTTAGGATGCTTTGGCTGCAAGTATCAGAAAACTCAACTCAAATGGCCTTAAGCAATAAGGGAGTTGGTAGGGAAGACAGCTCCAAGGTTGGTTGGCTCAGATGGTCAAGAATGAAACTGAGAACCCCGGTTCTCTCTCTTCTTTCCCTCTGCCATCCAGGTTGGCTTCATCTGAAAGCTGGTTCCCTCTGTGGCTGCACAGTGGTCGCCAGGCTACAGAATTAACAACCTGTGGAGAAGAGAGAAAGTGGCTTCCCCTAGCTCTCAAGAGTAAGGAAGTTCTGTTGCCAGAAGCCCCCAGGAAATCTATCCTGGTGTCTCATTGGCCAAACTGGCTTGGGTCTGTTCACCCCTGAACCAATCATCAGCAAGAGGTACCGGGGGTGTTTGGGCCCCCAGAGGATATTGGGCAATGTCAGGAGACATTTTTGGATATCACAACTAGAGGGCGGGGGGTGTTAGTGGCATTTCATGGGTAGAAGTCAGGGATGCGGCTAAATATCCTACAGCCCCCAGGACAGCTCCCCATCATCTTCACATACTACAGAACATTATCTGCTCCAAAATGTCAACAGTGCAGAGGTTAGGAAACCCCACCTTAGACTAATCAGGCCTCCCCTGAACCAGGGGTGTGCGAGCTGGTGGGGAGTCACCTACAGTGTCCACTGAAAACTTTTTTTCAGAAATTGTTCTGTCACTCTGTTTGAGATTCAAATTTCAGAAAGGCTTTGTTTGGCTTGGCTTGGGTCACTTGCCCACTCACAGGCTAATTAACGGAGCGCAAGGCTCCGTGGTTGACCAGTAGTTCCCCCACAGGGAGCTTGGGATCCTAGCACAGGAAGCAGGAAGGGATGTTAAACAATCAAAGCAAAACAAAAAAACCTACCTCGACTTCTCTAAGAAGCTTAAACGCTTGATGTTGCTGGAGGGGACGAGTTTCATGTCTTAACCGAAACCCCACAAAGCTGCGCTGCACTTCCTCAGTGATACTCACCTCAGAGAAGAAGAGGGAGGCATCCCAGAAGGATATGGGAGAGGAGGAAAGCATGTAATATCCTAGGGTGATATGGGGGAGGGTGGGTACAAGAAGAGGAAGATACACATTAACTTGACTTAAAAGATGTCTGTTATCAATACCTTCCCTCCGTGTATGTGTGTGCCACTCCCCCTTGAGATACGGGGTCTCCTCCTACACCCCCTTGAATCTGCATTGGCCTTCACCTTGTGCCTGTTTTGACCAATGGAAGATGGTGGCAGTGAATGCTAGGTCAGTTCTGGGCTTCCTGCCTCGTGTAGCCCTGAGCCACTGTAGAAGACGTACAGGCTACTCCAGTGGGAGAGCAATGTGTCATCTTGGACGTCCAGCCCAAGTCAAGATGGCATCCATCTCAGTAGCCATCTGCTGCAACTGCATGAGACCCCAAGCGAGAGCCACTCAGCTGAGCCCAGCCAGCCCACAGAACTGTGAGTGATAGTAACAACTTGTTGTTTTTAAGCCACTAAGGTTTGGAGTGGTTTGTCACACATCTACTGATCGCCAGAACAATATATGAATGACATATACATAGATAATGAAGATATTTCTATTTTCATACTTGCTAACATTTTTATTAAAATCTTTTTATTATAAAGCTGTTATTTAAAAATGGAGAAAAGAAACACCACTCCTCACTAATTACATGGATTTAACCCCGATCACAATTATCATTGGCAGTGTGGTGCTATTCTTCAGTCTTCTTTTCTATGAAGCTTTTCATACAGCAGTTGGAAGGCATCGTTTTTATTTTCCTTTACTATTCTGTCATCAGCATCAGTCTACATTGCCACAGAGTTTTTGTAACCAGCAAACTATACTAACAATGCTATTAACAGCCACTCATAGTAGACAGAATAACGGTTCCCCCAAAGATGGCTTTGAACCTGTAAATGGGTTACTTTATGTGGCGAAAGGGACAGTGAGGTTGTGATTAGGTTATGGGTGTTGAGACGGGGAGATTATCCGGTATTACCTGGGGCAGCCCCATGTAACCACTGGGTCCTTATAAAAGGCAGGAGGGTCAGAGACAGAGAAGGTGAAGTGAGTAAGGAAGCAAGGTCAGGGAGAGAGAGAGAGATCAGAAGATGTCCCACTGTTGGCTTTGAAGATGGACGACGTGTCTCGAGCCAAGGAATTCAGCTGGCCTCTGGAAACTAGAAAAGGCAAGAGAACAGCGTCTCCCCTGAAGCCTCTAGAAGGAACGCAGCTCTGCCAACACTTTGATTTCAGCTCCATAAGACCCATTTTTGGGCTTTAGACCTCCAGAACTATACGTTAATAACTTTGTGTTGTTTTAAGACATGAAGTTTGTGACCATTTGTTACAGCAGCCCTAGGAACCTAATACATCACCTTACGGAGGATTTTACACAGTATCTTACTTAATTCTCACAACAACACTACGAGGCAGGTCCTATTACCGTTTCTGTTGCAAAAATGAGAAAGCTGGTGCTCAGAGGGATGAAGGGACTTCCTCAGGTCACATGGCTACTAAATGGCAGAGCCAGGGACATACGCTGGCCCTGCCATTTAGGGTTATACTTACAAATCCCACTAGTATAGGATTTATTTGGACTAGGGTAAACATACAGACGTTGGTCTATGCCTCTTGCATGTTGCCATCTTTTCAAAATGGTTTGTTCCAGTGTTAATATTGTGACTTCTGTGGAAGTCCCCACCAGCTCTAAGATAAAAACCACAGTTTTGAAATTGCAAGGGTCACTGACTCACTAGACTTTATTGCTATTGGCACCAGAGCGTCTCATTGAAATCCTAATTTGCTTTGGGGTTTGGATGGGCCAGACGTGATTTTGAAGATCTGCCTGGATCTCGACTGTTAATTAGGTCAATCTCCTCCTTTTGAAACTAGGTTTTAAAGACACATTTAGAGAAGATCTACAAAGCTTCTGAAATGGAGTCAAGATGAAATGCGTCTGTAGTCTGAAGATGGCCAAGAGTTGGAGCCAACAGGATTCTTTTCTACTCCGCTGAGTCACCCCTCTTTCAGCAAGGTTGGTCTTTCTGTAGCTAAGCTCACAGACACATGTGAGGTCCAATTGTGTTGCCCCAGACCTGTTTGGAATAATCCTTTTCTCATGGGCTGGAAACGTCTGTATTTCCTAAAGTTCCCCCAGTTGCTTCCGGGTAAGTGTGGTCCAAATGGTCCTGGACTCTCACTCCCTGTCACATGGGTCTCCCATTGGAGACAAGATTTGCTTTGGACTTCTCAACCAAGCTTCACTTCCCCCCAAATGTGCAACTGATAGTCATACTGTGGAGTCTGCTGAAATAATTTTTCTTCCTATTTTCATTAACACATAATCTACTTACAGTAAGATCTACCCCATTTAGTGTCTAGTTCTGTAAGACTAAACATCCCAAAATGCACAAGACAGTTCCCACAACAAAAAGATTCAGCCCCAAATGTCAACAGGCCTGGGACTGAGGACGCCGCATCACAGCTGTGATCATGTAACACCCTTTACTGGAAGCTTCCCGCCCCGTCTCACTTCCTCACTCTAAGATCCACGCTTCCCTTGCTGCTCAGATATGCATTTCATTGTTTAATGTCTCTGTTCCCTGCCGTAATAAAAACCCTAAGAGGCAAGGATTTTTGTCTGTCTTGTTCTCTATTTATTGCACATAGTAGGTGCTTAATAAATGTGTTGAGTGAACGTTAGCGCAAATGAAAACAATCTTTTGTAAAACATCTTTTAAATTTGAGGACACCAAATTTAAAAGCCTGCTCTTAGCTTCTGTCTAGATAATTTTCTAAACATCACTTGGCAAAAACAATGGATGAGAAACAGAAAGAGAGAAAGAAAGAAAAGAATGGGGGTGGAGAGAGAACACTGTCTGTGTAGACTAAATCTGAGCTGGAATTCCAGCACTGATACTTAACTGCCACTTAACCAAGAGCAAGCCACAATCCTTCTCTGAACCCTGGTTTTCTCATCTGAACAGTGGGAATTATAAAAACAAGATTAGATGTGCTCATGGATGTCAAGTGCCCTGAACTTTGCAAATGTTGGTTTGTTGGCTTGGTACCTTCTTCTTTTTCTCCCCCTCCGCTTGAGCTTCCTGGCCAGCATTGGTGCCCACTGTTGTCCCCCTCAGGCCACCCCAGAGGGCAGCCTGCAGCTTGGGGAACAGTTCTGTACATGGCTCTGGCTTTCAGCACCTGCATCTCTGCCCAGGGCCTGACTGCTCACTGTACACACAGCGGACCACAGGGATGTGCCTGGGAGTTAATGGCACAACCTCCAACCATTGAGAGATGGGCATTGTGGATCAATGTCCCAGCTTCCTCACCCCTTCTCCAGACAATTCTGAAGTGCACTCCACACCATCTCCCAGAGGCCCCACTGGGACGGAGCCCCACTTGCCCATAAAGTAAGCAGCTCGTGGACACACCTTTGCTTGGCAGTCCTCCCTTTCCCACTCCCTCATTGTTCTTCCTGGAATCGGCTCCCACAAAAGCGACTTGCACCCAGGAAGTAGCAGTTGCTGTCTATGCCCCTCAGCTTTTACCGTCTGCCCTACTCCTAGCTGCTGGCATCTGCATCTTTTCGCATGAGTTTGGTTTTTTTCCTGGCTGTTGGAACCAGCAGGCTAGAGGTGCTGGAGAATTTATGCTCCCTGCCCCCCCACCCCCCCACCCCCCACCCCCCACCCCCCACCCCCCACCCCCCCACCCCGCAGCAGCTATCAGGGATGCACCGGAGGAGGTGGTGTATAAAATACCTCAATCCCCTGGTCCCTCAGGTAGGAAAACTCTGAGACATGTTCTACACCGGTGGGATTAAGGGCCAGTTACCCATGGCAATAACTGTCTTGACAACTTGCTTAATTTTGGCGGTTCTCCCTTTTCACTTTCCTCTTTCCCACTGGTGTGTCTTTCGCCTTCCAAATAAAAGATTTGTCCTTGAATCTTTGTCTAAGGGTCTGCCTCTGGGGAAACCCAAACTAAGATACAAGCTCTGCCGTTGGGGGTTTCCAAACTAAGATATCAATTAGATCCCGTTGCAAACAGTCTCTCTTTAAATCTCCCCCAAAGAACAGGGTGGAATGTGCTGTTCTTTGATTAAACAGCGCTCCTGTAATAATGCCATTTGGAACAGAAGCCCTGGGTGGAAGGACCTCATCTTTCCCATGGCATTAACAAGCCTCACACCCCACCCTTTGGTACATAATTGCCCCCTTTATTTCACATGAACTCCTTTGTTGTATTTCACAGAAAATTACTGACAGAGGATGCTCTGTTGGTAACTTTGGAAATGTCCCTTGGGTCTCCAGCCGGGGGCGTCTCTGGCTCCTATTTATTTAGTTACTTTCCGGGGAATAGTCACACATGTTGAATGTTGGCAAAGGAGACTTAGTCTGGCCCAATACTTTCATTTGCCAAGAAGAAATTTTGCAAAGTGGCTGATGGGAAATCCCACAGTAACTACCCCTGGGACCAGGACAGTTTGCTGTTTTCTAATTTTCCTTCTTTTCATGCTGGTTGAGTATGAAGGATGTTTGCAGATTTAGGGCCCTCCTGCAACTATTATATTCTCCTCCGGGCCAAACACCCTGCATTTCCATTGGGAACCACCCCGTCTGGAAGTTCTGAGGTGCCAATGACCTCCCTACCCCCAACAAACAGCATGTGACTTAGCACCAACCAATCAGAGCAGTTGAGGTACAATAACCACAATGATTGGCTCAGGGATGGGCACGTGGTACAAATTGGTCCAATCAGAATTCATCTCAGGATTCGTTTGGTACCTACAGAAAGCAGCTCTCTCGTGCCCGTTGTGATCTTAGCGTCGTTGGGCTGCTGACAAGTGAGCTTGGTTTACTGAACACCTCAATTCCAAATTCCAGAGGAGTTTTAAATGTTAATTTTTTTTCACCAGATACTGCTCCCTACTGTATTATGTTGAATTTCCTTAACAGAATTTTTTAGCAAAATCTGGGGACACTTTTGTTCCTCCCAATGACACAATCCAGAAATGATCAATAATAATGGTGAGATGCAAACCCTGGTCTCCATCCTCTTCCTCCTCCAGCTTCCTCCACTCTCACCTGAATGGACAGTGTCAAAGGGCTCCCTTGCCTCTGCCTTCTGATTGGGTTTGACCAGTGAGAGATACTGGCAGGAGATGAAAGGAAGGGAGCAGAGTGGGTCTGGGTGTTTATTCCCCCAGTTCTCCCGTTGGGTCACCACGGGCTGCGTGACTGAAGGTCACAGCTCCTTCAGGCAGCCTCTCCATAGGGCTCCTTCTCTCCAGATCTGGCAACTACTTCCTCCTTTGCCCTTTCAGGCCTAGGGCGATAACATCTCCACTATTACTACCTAGGAGTTGGACTGACCCCTTGTTACTACCTAGTGGTAATAACGCACCCACTGTTACTAGCCCTAGGGTGTTGCATCTGTGGCTTCCTTACACCCTGCCCACACCTTTAGAAAAAGTCCATTCATAAAACTCTCCTTCTGCTGGGACCCTGGATGAATACCCCTAACAGGCCTGGGCAACAGGTGCCTTTATCATCACCCCTATTTTCTAGGTGAGAAAGTGAGGGGCAGAGCGCTTAAGTGAGCCACCTAAAGTCACAGAGCTAGTCAATGGTGGCGCCAGTGTTTGACCCAAGGCAGATTGGCTCCAGAAACCACATCATTTACCACCACGTGGGCCTTGGCTTCTTGGAAATATGAGAACAGAAGGACCAGGTTGTGGATGAGCCCCCAGGTCATCATTAACCTGCTGAGGGGCTCAGTTCCTCACCTTTAGCACAGAATTTCCCTCCTCAAGGTCACAAAATGGCTACTTGAGCTCCAGCCATCACATTTGCAATGCTGGGAAAATGAAGGAGCACGGCAAGGCACCAAAGGGCTTTTTGGAAACCCCACTATGAACTTCCACTTACAATGCATTGACCACTCAACCTCAGTACTGTTGGCATTCTGGACTGAAAAATTCTTTGTGGAGGGAGGCTGTCCTGTTTACTGCAGGATGTTTAGCAACATCCGTGCCTCTACCCACCAGATGTCAGCAGCACTCCCCCTCCCCAGTTGGGACAACCAAAATTGTCTCCAGACACAGCCAAATGTCCTGTGGGAGACAAAATCGCCCCTGTCTGAGAAATGTTGGGGCACTCAGATTCAAGAGAAGCTGGAAATGTGATTTTTGAATATATTTCCACCCCCAATAGTCTAGAAGCTTTTATTAGTAAGAAAGAATAGAGATTGGACATTGAGGTGGCAAATTAACAGTCTTCGTCCCAAGAAAACTCATTCACTTTCCTCTTATTTCTATTAAAAGAGAAACAGTAACCCAAGTGTGATGATAAACAGTTTTAGTATCAGGAGTAACAGGGAATGGACTGTGGCAAAATCAGAGCAAAGGCCCCAACCAAAGTGGGTGCTTTCCAGCTCTGTTACCAAAGAAGAGTGTGGTACCAGAGTCACTAGAGCTTCTGATTTTCCAAGAAAATCTGGAAATTAAGATTTTTATATGTAACCTCTCATTTTTAAATATTGGCAATTAGTTCAATTTTTATAAAGTTTTTTTATGAGTGATATTTGATCTATAGGATGCCAGTCTGCAGTGACTGGTATATACGATTTTTTTAAAAAAAATTTGTTATGGAAAATTTCAAACATATACAAAAATAGAATCATATAATTAACATATAATTAGAGTATCTATCTTCAGTAATTACCCACATCTTGCCAATCTGATTTTTATTCTCTCCCCTCAACTTGCTCTTTCTTTGCTAGAGTGTTTTAAAGCAAACTGCAGGCCTCTTGTGATTTCACCAGTAGATACTTGATAATCACTTTTTCAAAAAATGAAATCATCACGCTATTATCACACCTACCAAAGTTAACGGTGAGATCTTAATAGGGACCAGATGATTTTAAAATGATGATTAGCTTTTATTTTGTATTAAGGTAACGTTGGTTTATAACATTATGTAAGTTTCACATGTGCAACATTATATCATGTGACATTTCTATATACTGCATCATGGTCACTGCCAAAAGTCTAGCTTCCATCTGTCACCATGCAATTGACCCCTTTACCCCTTTCGCCACCACCCCACCCGCCTTCCCCTCTGTGGACCAGATTTTTAAGGGGGCTCCCAGCTTTGTCCTTCTGAGCTTTAGTAACTGATTCTCCTCCTTGGCTCCTGCTCATTCTCCCTCTCCCACCTCTGTCCCTCCGTTTACACATAGACTGACACACAGACACATATATAGATACACACATGGAAGCACATAGGCAAACGCACAGGCACAGAAATACACACAGACACACAAACACACACAAACATACACAGACCAACTCACAAAACACCACCCGCCGACATTCCAGCACAGACACACACACACATGCTCACAGAGACGCACGCATTCCTCAACCACTTCTTCAAGAAGAAAGCACACATCTTGAATTTAGACCTGCAAGCCTTTAAAACTGGGCTGGAACCAGTGCCTTCCCAGTTCCCACCCACATCCGGCCATCTCCCTCATGCTGACTAATTTTTGACCCTGAACTTGCTCACTCACCCAGGCCTTCATTTTCATCTGTGCAAAACAAGGAGAACAATCCCAGCTTGCCTCTGACAGTGACACAGGGAGGACCATAATTAAAGGATTGCACGTTCCTTGTGCAAGTATTAAAGTGCCTAATAATCACTGCAACAATAGCAAGCATTCTTATAATGAGGCAGTTATAAGCCCGAGTGGAAGCACAGTAATAAACATGGGCGCAGAAAGGGCTCTGATGGTCTTACTCTTCTGATCCAGACAATCTACGATCCACCCACAGCCACCCTGTCCCTGAAGCCTTATATTCGCCTTCCATGAACACATGAAGACATTTTGGTGGCCTGGCAAGAGCTGAAGTTCAAAACCCAAATTCCAACTCAAACCATCATGGGAGAAAGATATTTTGCAGCTCGGTTCCTAAATTAGAGTAGGATTTCTGGGTGTTTAAATATCTCCCTTTATCTCTGCACCATTTATCCTGCTGTTGACACAGCTCTGGGGCCCGGGTGGGGTCAAGGGAAGGCCGGGTGATGCATTCTTTAGGTGTGTACTTGAAGGAGATGTCAAAACAGGCCCCTGGCTGCTGCCATGCTCTGCCGAGGGCACTTCCAAAATATCTAGGGGACAGATGCTATTTCTGAGGTTCAGCTTCAAGGCTGCCATGTGCCCCCCACATAATCTGGTTTCACTCTGAATTTGCTTTTAAACAGATCTTGTTCTTCCAGGAAACTTGGTTTCTCTTGGGGTCATAAAATGTGAATTAGTTTCAGTTCTTTGGGCCTTTTCAGGAGAACCAAACTCTCTTGATGTTAAAAAAAATTTTTTTGTTGTTTTTTAAAATCCCTTGGTCTTTCTTTGCCTATTATTGAATAGAAAGGATGGCAGCTAAGTGCTTGAGATAAAACCCTTAAGATGCCAGCTTTTAAAATCCAGTTCTTCCTGAGAGGGTATGAACTTATCATTTCCAAGATCAGCGTCTGGCCTGGAGTCAATAGAAAATGAGGAATTTTTGTTTCCTGTTGTTCTGCTTTTTAAACACATATTGCAGGCCAGCACCCTTTGAAAATAATTTCATTTGCAAAATATCCTCAAGTTGAGAAGTGGCCATTTTTATTTCTGCAAAGTGAGCAAGATAATAAATAATTAAGAACAATGATGATGGTGATAGTTATGTCAGAGCTGCCACTGGTGTGATCACTCACTGTGTGTCATGCACGGCGTAAGGTCACTAGCGTGCCTCACTTAATCTCACAGCGCTATGAAGTACAGAAGGTTATTGTCCTGATGCGGAGGCTCTCCACCTCTTTCAGGAAGCCCTCTCTGACCCTAATCCCACGCCCGCACCCCAGGCTCAGTACTCTCTGTGCTTTGAGCCATCGGGCCACCTTACGTATGTTCTCTCAGTGCTCTTGCCACACTCTTTGAAATGACTTGATTTCATGTCCTTGAGAGCAGACCCCATGTCTTATTCAGTATTTGTATCCTAAGGGATGGGCACACAGTAGGCATCTAGTTCATATTTATTGAATGAATTGAAGAAAATCTTGGGCAAGTTACCTAATTGCTCTGAGCTTCTTTTTTCCTCTCTAAAATGGGCAGAATGACAATAACTGCTCATTTTTATTGAGCCCTCATGTGGCAGAGATGGCTGACTGCCCGCCCAATATCCATTCCTTATGAATAAACCCTGATTTTGTTCTGGGCAGCAGTATGCGTCTCATGCAGCTAGGGGTGGCCAATGAGAAGCAAGTAGAAGTTGCTGAGTGGGGCTGATAGCTGACAGGTACATATCTTTTGCCCCTCCTCATGTTCTCCTTCTTCCTGCCTGGAACATGGACGTGATGGTTGGCACTCTGGCAGCTATTTTGGTCGATGGGGCAATACTGGAGGATTATGGAGCAAAAAGATAGACATCTAGGACCCTGTTGACTATGTATTCGTCATTCCAACCCTAGATACCACACCTTCTGATTTCTTAAGCATATGCACAGGGATAGGGAGGGAGAGAGAGATAGAGATAGAGATAGAGATAGAGAGATAGAGAGATAGATCTTTCTTACTTAAGTCACTTATTTGGGTCTCCTGCTTTATATAGCCAAATCTAATTCCAACTGCCAAGACTTGGCCAGGCCCATGTTAAGTGCTTTTTATGCATCTCAATTAATGCTCACAACAACCCTTTCAGACAGACATCATTATTATCATTTCTATTTTACAAATGCAGAACACGGGCTCAAAAGGATCAAATGACTGGGATTTGCAGTAGGCGGTCTGCCTGCAGAGCCTGAACTCACGGCCACTACATTAGGCTGCCTACTTTATTGTGATCTTGGGAGGGCCGTGGAAATGCCATGAACACTGTAAAGCACTGGACACATATTCACTCCCTCCCTCACTCATTCACTAGCAATTCACTTATTTAATCAGCAAACATTTACTGAGCGCCAACTTAATAGACTTATGGGCTATGAAAACTACCAAGATGTCTGCCTTTCAGGAGCTCACAATGTGAGGTTCTGTCATTATTACTTTCCAGGGACAGGCAGTGGACCAGAGTCCCATATACAGTGACACACTGTACAACCTCAGGGGCACCATCTATGCAGACTTCAATGTGAAGGGCGCCCTCTAGAGTTGGGCAGTCCACAACTTGCACAACTGTATAGGGCAGCCCTGCTGGGAGTGACAAAGCTGGGATGCAAATCCTAGTTTCCAGTCTTCTATTTGGTTGCCTTTTCATCTGCTCCCTACAATATCTTGCTTTGTTCTTGGGTCCCTTTTACTGTTTGTTGGTGCTGGTCTCTGTCTTTCATGTTGAACATTTCCAACCCTCCCTCCCCCCCAAGATTCCCCCATTTCCTTCCCAGTTTAGTCCCTCTCTCTCCCTCACCTGAGGTAATCCCTATTGCAACTTTTATCACCATCAGTTGGTTTTGCCAATTCTAGAACCCTATATAAATTAAATAACACAGTATGCATTCCTCGGTGTCTGGCTTCTTTTGCTCAATATAATGTCTGTGGGATTCATTCATGTTGTGTATATCAGCTCATTCCTTTTCATTATTTCAGCTCATGCCATCTATCTATTATCTATCATCCATCTACATCTGTCTATCTATCTATCTATCTATCTATCTATCTATCTATCTATCTATCTATCTCAATTTTTCCATTCTGCCGTTGAAGAACACTTGGGCAATTTCTACTTTTGGCCTATTATGGATAAAGCTGCTATGAACATTCTTGAACATGACGTTTGGTGGATATGGGTCTGCACTTCCTCAGGGTAGACATGGGGCCCTGATTTGGGATCCACACAGGACCTGTCCTACTCTGTGTACGTTGCCTCAGTTCTCACTGACTCTGCCATCTTAGGCTCAAGCCTCCAACTGCCTACTTGATGCTGCCACTTAGGTGTGTTACCACCCTCTCAAAGTTGACGTGCCCTACTCTGGAAAGCACCCTCACCCAAGCCAAGCCTGGGGCCCTTTCCCTCGTCTTCCCAGCTCAGTCAACACGGTCACCACCCACAGGCTGTACGAGCCAGAAGTCAGCCTCCAGTCTTCCCTCTGCTTCACTGCCACATCCAAGCCAGGCATTCCAACTTCAAACTCTTTTAAATCTGTCTGCGCCTCACCATCTCCACTGCCACCTCCAGGTCCAACCCACCTTATCTCTCCCTTAGATAACTGTCCAGATTCCTAATTGGTCTCCATTTCCATCTGGCTTTCTTTCCTTCAATAGTTTCTCCAAGTGGCAGCAAGATGCTCTTAAAATGTGAATCGAATCATGTTCATCTTTTGAATGTGTTCCCCCTGCACTTGGACTCAAGACCAGACTCCTAAATGGTGGTCTACAAGTCTCTGGAGCATCTGGCCACCACCTGTCACGTCTTCTTTCCCAGCCACACTCTTAGTCCTTGGAATTTACCACTTTTTTTTTTTTTTCTGACCTTGGGGTCCTTTGCATATGCTGCTCCCTCTAGCATCTGGTTATTAGTCCCTTGCATATCCTCCTAAGATATTTTTTTGCATATGTAAGCAAATATTAATATGTATTCTTTTCCTCTCCACCCCCTTGCAATGTTACAAATGAGTGCCTGCTAGTCACATGATTCTGCACATTGTTTTGTTTTGCTTAGAAAGTTCTGGCATGGGCTTTCCTTACCAGGTCACACACAGCTGCCTCCTTCTTTTATACCACTGCATAGTATTTCACTGTATGGATAGGCTGTCATTTATCCTTTATCAATAGGCATTGTTTCTTTTTATTAAAAACAATGTAATAATGAATAACTGTATATATGTCATCTAGCAGATGTATGAATAAGCCTGTGGGGTATAGTCCTACAAGCATTTAGTATTAATTATTCATTAAAGTTGATGAATATTACCAAAGTATTTCTGTGGAATTGCATCAGTTTATATTCATACTAACAATGTATGGGAGTGCTCATTTTCTGATACCCTTAACAACACAGTGGATTGTCTGACTGGGATTTTTATTAATCTGATGGGGAGGCATGATATCGCATTCCTCTTATTAGATGTAAAATTGAGCATTTTCTTATAGGCTTAAAAGTCATTTGTTTTTCCATCTTTCTAAACGATATTTTTAGCCCATTTTCCCACTGTGTTGTTGATCTTTTTCTTATTGATTTGTTGGAACACTTTATATATTAGGTAAATTAGCCCTTTGTGATTAGCCCAAATTAGCCCAATTTGTCTTTTGGCATTGGATTTAGTAAGGTTATTTTTAGCCATGAAGATTGTTTTTAACCTTTTTATGCTGTCAAATTTGTCTTTCATTTTAAGACATTTGGGGTTTGCTTCATTATTAAAAAGTTCTTTTACAGCCTGAAGTTATGAAAGGCTTATACCAGTCTTATTTTACTACATTCGTGGTTTCCCTTTATATATTTAAATCTATGATCTAATTGGAATTTGTCCTGGTTTAGGTGTGAAGTAGGAATCCAACTTGTTTTTTTCCCCCTATTGCTCCCTCATTGTTCCTTCTCATCCTTTGTGTCTCTGTTCAAATGTCACCTCCTCTCTGATCACCCTATTCAAAATATCTCCTCAGTCTTTTGTCTGTGTCTTTCATAGAATTTATTACAACTTGTAATTTTTGAGGCATTTGTTAGTTTACTTGTTTTTTGGACTCTCCCACTAAGATGTCAGCTCCTTGAGGGCTGGGACAATGTCTATCTTGTTCACCATCATCAGCTTACCCAGTGCCCTGCACATAGTAGGTGTTTGCGGTAGACGTGTGATGTTGTTTTTGCCTTCTAGCTCTGTTGCTCCTTCTGGTATTGGCACTCTACTTTTCCTTTGGGCAAAACCACACCTCCATTGCTCTAGGTGCCCCTGGTTTGGATGGTGTAGAGTCCACTCCACCCCCAGCTTCAGGAATGAGGTGTGACCAATTAGCGGCCCACCCCCTGGCAATGTTGATTGGCTGAGGTGGGCACATGACCCAAACTCGACCAATGAGATACAATCCTGGGACTGACAGGCATTACTTCGAGGCATCCTCACAGGAAAAAGCCTTCCGGTGTTTTCTGCAACAGCCTTGACTGTATGGGACAAAAAGAAAGAAAGAGAGAGAGAGAGACAGAGAGAGACAGAGAGAGACAGACAGAGAGAGAGAGAGACAGAGAGACAGACAGACAGAGAGACAGAGACAGAGAGAGAGAGAGAGAGAGAGAGAGAGAGAGAGAGAGAGAGAGAGATACATCCTAAGATAGCAACTTTGATCTCTCTCATTGGTCTTGAAAACAAAAGGATATTATGATTTCACTCAGGGTCTTTGGTAATTCAGTTAAAGCGAAGCTTCTATTTCTTTTAATCCAACAAATATTTCTTGAGCACTTTATAAAGTGTAAGACTTGACCTGAATTCTAAAGACTGGCCTAAATTCCTGACGATGATGTTTTTGCAGATATGGCACAGTTCTAAAAAAATTTTTTTTAATTAAAATAACATATATTACAGTTTTTTTTTAAATAGAAAAAATATAAAGACAAATTTTAAAAAGCCAGATAACCCTTAGTGACATTTAAAAAATAATACAAGTGATGCTTGCACATGGTTAAAAAGTGAAGTCATTCAGAAAGCCTCAAAAAATAGCACTCAGGCATAACAAACCACCCCCAAATTCAGGGGATTAAAATAATAACTTTTTTTTTAGCTCACAGACAAAAAAATGGCACCAAGTCTATCCCTTTATTAAAAGTTGCCTGTGGTTGCTTCTAGAAAACTTTTATGCATCTGTAAGAATGTTTATCCATACAGCCAAAATACTTTTTGCTTTTAATTTACAAAAATAATTATCATATGCCTTCTGTTCTGCCCCATCACTTTTTCATTTAATAATGTCAGTAGGAAAATGGACAAGGGATATGAACACACAGTTCACAGAAAAGGGAATACAAATAGCTCATAAACATATGAAAGGATGTTCAACCTCCTTTACAATAAGAAAAATGCAAATTAAAAGTAGACAGAGAGATCATTTATCACCTATCAGATTGGCAGAAATCCAAAAGTCTGATACACCCCATATTGGCAAGGCTTCAGGGAAAGCAGCACTCTTGTACTTTGTTGGTGGAAGTGAAAATTGGCACAATCCTACTGGAGGGCAATTTGGCCATATCTGTCAAACTGACAAATGCATATACCCTTTGATGCAATAGCCCTAAACTCTAAAAGTGGATCCTTCAAATATTCTTGCTCAAGTCTAAGATGACATAGCCGAGGGTCATGTTTACAACAGAGGTTTATTACAAGGGAAGCTCTGCGAGGGCAGGGATCTTGATCTTGCTCAACTCTGGGTCCCCAGCTGCTAGTACCGTCCCTGGAACATAGTAGCAGATATCACAGAGACAATACTCACTCGATATCCATACGCTCTTCTGCCTTTCCCAGCCTCCTTTGCAATTAGGTTGCAACTATGTGGCTCATTTCTGACCAAGGGAATATGCCAAAGGAATGTAAGCCACTCCCAGCCTAGCCCTTAAGAAAATCCCATATGACTTTCTAGCTGTCTCTTTGCCTGCCATGTCCATCTCCAAGACCACCTGTTCCAGATGGCACAACAAGATGGAGAGCGGTACTCAGTCTGCATCATAACGTGAAAGCCAGGAATGACCTTCGGCTTTACAGAGTCACTGCTATTTGGGGGCTTGTTACTGCAGCATAGCCTCTTTTCTCCCGACTACGGTGCAGTGGCTCAATAAATGCTTGTTGAATAAGCTGCACGGAGCCTTCTTGGGCATGTAAATGGATGAATGAGACCAATCACAGGCTATTTTCAGCCATCGTATTGCTGGGTCAAAGAGTATATATTTAACCTCTTGGTAGACAGTGCAAACTGTCCTCTGGAAAGTTTGCAGTAATTTCTACTTCTACCAATAGGCATGAGAATAACTAACACATCAAGAGCTCCCTCTGTTCCAGGCACTGTGCTAGGTGAAATAAACACACGAAATAAACTCACCCTCACAACTGCTGTATTGTGACAGGTGCTGTTACTGTCCCCATTGTATGGATGAGGGAATCACAGAACTGGGAAATTAAATAACTCACCCAAGGTCACATCGCATTTAAGACGGGGAGTGTTTTAGAAATGACCAATTCCTAATATTCTACTCTTTCAAATGAACTGGCCAAGGCCTAGGAATCTGTACTTTAAAGAGACTTCCCATATGCTACCGATAGGCAGCTTTGGAAATGACACGTCCAGATGACTTAAGTTAAAGGTGCCAAAGCGTGGTTTTGTCAAAGCAGCCAATATATAGGGCCCCCAGGGGCCAGGTGTCTTCCTTAGATAGTCTTAAGTATTTGTTGAACTGAATAAACTGAATCAAAATTGTGTACTTTTTTGTTTTTTTTTTTTTTTTTTTTTAAAGGATCCATTCCATGTATATGTAATTTCCCAAGACTGACTAGTTTCTTTAGAGGTTTATTATTTAAAATACAATTTCATCTGTGGGGTCTAGAGACATAGACTAAAATACAATAAAAGTTTCTAGTTGAAGTGGTGGCTCTACACCATGAAGTTATCAGGGACTTAGGCCCCTAACTTGTCCCTGCCTCATCCTCAGCATGTTGACCCCATCCCAAAGTCCAAATGGCTTGCCACCATGTTTGTTTTCCCTTGTGCTGCTCACATCCCATTGGCCATACCTCAGTCACATGGCCACTTCCAGCTCCAAAGGAGGCTGGGGAATGTAGTCTTTATTCTGGGCAGCCAGGTGCTTCTGTGGAGCTTCTATCATTATGGAAGGGAAACACTGATATTGAAGGACAACTCTCAGACTCTACCACTGGAGGCATTATTGAAGAGTTTAGAATTTTGATTCTGGAACAAAATAAATTACTCAGTCCCAGTAACAGCACTATGCCATATGGTTTCAGAATTTCAGCTGACCATGACTGCCAATTTCAGGAGGCCCCACTTGGCTGGACGTGGGGTTTGTGGTCCGCCTTATGGTTGTATCATGCAATAAGCACATGTGGGTCCTCAAACTAATCAACAGTAATGGATTCCAGCCAGCAATGGTTAATTTTAAATTTCTTCTCAACAGTGTCGCACTCAGTGTCAGAAAAGAGATTAATTAATATTTTGCTGATTATGTAAGAAGTTGCATGGAGAAAACCAAGATTTCTTTTGGCTCCAAACTTTACTTTCTTTCAACAATGTTTTAACGCCATGGATATACTGGTGTCCAGGGCCTGCGGGAATCACCTGCCCCTTATTCTAGCTCTTTCTGTGGTATTGGTAGAGCGCCTCCTACCTTTCACTTGAATATAGTTTGATTCCAAATAAGGCTCCTTACTCATAGAACCCACACTAAGTCCTAGTATTCAGCTAGGTGAATAATTTACCTTTTTGTGGTGGATGACTATCGTTTTTACCTCCCTAGCATCCATTTTCTCTTTCTCCAATAATAGCATCATATGGGGTAGTTTTCTTACCGAACACTCGTGCCTCACTCTCAGTCCATAAGGCTTAGGTGGGGCTGAGCCTACTTCTGGACTTAACTATGGGCATGTGACTTAAGCCTGGCCAATCAGTGTATTCCATTTTCCCGGCCACGGTGATTGGTTCAGGGAGAGACATATGATCTGAAGTAGCCAATGAGACTCAATTTTGAGCCAGTTGGAAGGCATTCTTTATCAGCTGGACTTGATGCTAGTACAACTGGAGCGTAGAGCTGCTGGTGTCTATCTTTGCCATCATTTATTCATGCCTTCATTCAGCAAATACTTACTGAGCACCTACTATGTTCTAGGCAGGGTTCTCGGCAGTGGGGCCACAGCCGTGAAGAAAACAGACAAAATCTTTACCTTCAAGGAGCTAACATTCTAATGGGGAATGCAGACAATGAACACATATGTAATATGGTCAGGGGGTAGGTAATAGGCGATAGGAAGAAAAACCAGAATAAGGAGGGCAGGAGGATGGGGGATGGCTGCTTTTCATAGTATGGTGTGGGAAGAACTCATTGAAGAAGGAATACTTAAGCAGAGACCTGAGGGAGTGAGGGAACTGCCAGGTTCCTGTCTTGGGGGAGATGAAAGCAAAAGGAAATACCCTGAGGCAAGGGCCTGCTTGTCCTGTTGGAAAGATCACAAAAGAAATCAGTGTGGCTAGAGCCTGGAGAGGGAGAGAAGATGGAAATACAGGGACAGGCCTTAGGTCACCATGAAGAGTGTGGATTTTAGCCTGAGGGCAGAAGGGAGCCATCAAAGAGGATAGAGCAGGAGAGGAATGTGATCAGATTTGTGCTTTAGAAAACTCAGTTTGGTTACATGGCGGGAGGCAGACTGGAGAGTTTGAAATGTGAGTTGAGCGGTGTTTTAGGGGGTCTGAGATGAGCCACCTGCAACCTGAAGTGACATTTTTCACATTGAAAACTCTGCCCCAGTGGTTCCCAAACTTCAGTCAGCCAACCACGACCTTCATTACGTACGTCTCCAACTTCCTGCACCATTATCTACTTCATATTTTTCTTTAAACAAACACATTTACTTAAGTGTATTTATTTTTAAAGGAAATGTTTTATCTCTATGGTATTAGTCAACTCAGACTAGGTTTCACAGCAATAACAAACAACCCCAGAATCTCAGTGGGTTGTTAAAAACAAAGGTTTGTTTCTCATTCCTATGTCATGTTGGTTGCGGGTTGACGGCTGGGCTGGTCCATGCGTCCTCCCTACACTGAGATTCAGGTTGAAGAAATGGCCTATCCCTGGGGCAGACCATTCTCCCAGTAGAGAGAAAAGAGCAAATGGCAGAACCATAGGCTGACTCTCAAAGCTTCTGCTTGGAAGCCTCGTTCACATTCTATTGGTCCAAGGAAGCCACCCGACCAAGCTTGACAACTGTAGAGAGAGTCACCAGGGAAAGGCCAGTAGGAAGGACCGATAAACAGTGACAATAACACAGTCTACCAAATCGATGGTAAGTGGAAAACCAGCACCACTTGCCCTCAGGAGAAGGTGACCACAAAAATAAATCCTGTAAAAACATTTAATTGTATTAACCTCGCCTTCTGAAGGCTCTACATCTGAGGCCTGCTCTCTTTTTGTTCAAGAGGGAGATGGGTGAGCGTTAGAAAGGCATGAAAGACAGATTGGTATCAAACGGAGACCACTGCCTACATGTAATCAGAACGATGCAAGAAAACGGTATAGTATTTGATGGCGTGGCCTTATGCCCACGAAAATCTATCCACCAAGCACCTACAAGTATATGCGTTGGGACACTCTGCTTTAGAATCACCCTGGCGGAGGGCGGAAGGAAACTAGAGGTTTGAGGGAGTGCTGATGAGGAGAGCACTGGCTTCGAGGCGCTTGCGGGGTTCCACAGCTTCGTGAAAGGCGCCCCCTGACGTTGTGCAACTGAGTGTCCCTGGAAATGATTTCTGCGGGTCACATTTAATCCTCAACTCCGCTCTGCCAGTTAGGCAGCACTATGTCCATTTTACAGCTGAGAAAACGGATCCAGAGAGATTCGGTGCCTTGCTCGATCAAGACCACCTCTGGAGGGGGCAAGGGGACGCTACCAGGCTCGCGCTAACCCTGTGGCCTTAACGTGTACTTTCAGGATTGGCCACTTGGTGTCACCCTCTCCAAACTGTCGGAAAACTTGTCCAGTCGAGTTGGGCGGGTATTGGGGACTGGCAGAGGCATTTGCCAACTGCTCTGGAAGGAGGCAAAGGGCCCCCATCCTGTCGTCCGCCTTTGGATGTGCAGAGTTCCTACTGGTTCCCTGTTTGCCCGTCGTGCGTGGGATAAGAACTGGGACCTGCTCTGTGTACACCCTGAACTAAGCGCCCATGGGCATTACCTCACACAAGCCTCCTAGCGGCTCTATGGTCTTTCCACACTAGAGATGAGGAAACTGAGGCCAAGAAAGTTGGAATGACGTGCTCAGCTAATAGGTGGCCCATTTGAACCGAATTCAAACCCAGATCTGAGCTTGAAGTTGTGATGCCCAGCCAGTGAAGCGCATGGTGGGAGGACGGTATCTTCACTTTTTCATAGAATGTATTTCCACTTATCCAATTTCAGACTCTATAATATTCTTGGTTATAAAAATAATCTGTTTCGGGGAGTGCACATTTTGGTTTGTTTGATGGTAGAAGCTAGTTTTCCTCTGACTACTAAGAAAACACGGAAGGTCTACTTTTTAAGAATTTTTTGAACTACGAAATATTCCTTGATAGTTATTTAGTGAAATTAAAAAATCCATCTACGTAAAAAGAAGAAATTAAAAGTCGCCCCTAATTCACATCAGCCACCCAGAGATAAGCACCACTGACACTTCGGAGCACATCCTTCCAGGCATTTCTCTCTCTCTCCCTCATCTATCAATGCACTAAAAACTTTTAAAAATTAATAAGGAAACATATTCACATGAAAAATAATTGAGAGTATACCAAAAGATTTACAATGGATATTGTCTCTCCAATCCTTAACCTCCTGCCCCCCTGCTCCAAACCTCCGAGCTCCCCTCCCCGGAAGCCATCCTGGTTACTGTTTCTTGGGGATGGTTACAGAGATATCCAGAATGCAGATAAGCAAACATCTACATGGATTCCTGTAGTTGTTTCTCTAAGTAGAAGCCTACTACACACCCTGTTCTGCATTGGTTTTGGTTTTGCTTCTTTTTTTTTTTTTTTTTAACTTAACAATGTACGTTGGAGATCTTTCCAGACCAGCACCAGGACAGCATTCTTTGCATATTCCATTGTCTGAATATAGTAATTGATTTAACCAGTCCCCTGTTGATGGGCATGTAGGTGACTCCAGTCTGTTACTGTGACAAACAATACTGCAATTAGTATCCCTTTCACAGAAGTCTTTGGATCCACGTCTACAGGATGAATTCTTAGCAACTGACCTGCCCAGTCATAGGGCAGAAGTATTTTAAAATTTTGACACTAATTGTCTAAATGCTCTCTCAGGTCATACCTCCCACTGGCATTCAGAACAACCACCTACGTGAGCAATGGTCTCCCTACACCCTAGGAAAGGTCAACTATTGTCAGATTTCTCCATCTTTGCCTTGTCAGATGGGGGGAAAGTTGTTCACCATAGTTCTAATCTGCATAGTCTTTCCTTTTCAAGTCAGGTTGAGAATTTAAAAATATATCTAAAGGCCATTTGTATTTTTTTTCTAGTAGCAAAGCATGCATGACATTTGCCTAGTTTTCTATTGAATAGTTGTCTTTTATATTCATCTATAAGAACTCTTTATATACTAAGAAAATTAGGTCTTTGTTTCTCATATATGTTATAAATGTACATATTTAAAAATAGAGATATAGCAAACAAAAATAGGATCCCACTATGTACAGTGTTTTTGAGGTCTGTGATCATTTGATAATATATTGTGGATCCCTTGTCATATCACTAAATATGCCTTTGCAACAAAATGATTTATTTGGTATTTATTGAAAAACCACGCTGGGTTCCCTGGAAGTTCATAAAAAACAAATGGCTATGGATTTATGTGAATACAAGTGTCAGAGAAGAGGGTTATGAAGCATTCAGCATTTTTATTTGTCCTGTATTTATGTGTGTTACTTAATCTACTCCTCTCAACAACACTGTGAAGTAAATAACATCACTCCCATTTTACAGATGAGGAAACAGGCCCAGAGGAGTCATGGGACTTCCAAGGTCTCCTACTGAACTGTGGCAAGTGGGGATTCAAATCCATGTTGATCTGTCTCCCAAGGCTTTGCTGCCACCTTCCATTACCTTAAATCCCCACATTCCCAACTAGTCTGAATGAAGAAAGACTCCCGCAAACCCCCATTCTCCCTCACACCACCCCAGGCTGGGGAATGTCATGTAGTTCAGGGATGAGGCCACCAGGAGGCGCGAGGGACACATCCCTTGTCGGTCTTTTCTGGCGCGTGGTGCTGAGACCAGGCGAGGTCCAGGAACTCTAAAATGGGACAGTCCTTGGGGCCTGACCATCCCGGGGGATGGGTCGCTCAGAGCCCTAGGGAAAGTTTCCTGCAACACCCAAAGCAGCCTCTTCAGTGATGATCTCCCTTGAGGGAACCACCTCTGGCTGCCGTCAGGGTCTCCCCAGATATCTGGCCCCACCACCACCCTCTGGGAGCCTGGACTCCTGTAGACCAGGGTTTCCCAGACGGCGCACTATTGACACTTGGGGCCACACAATCCTTTACTGCAGGTGAGGGTCTGCCCTGAGTGCTGGAGGATGTCTAACAGCATCCCTGGCTTCTACCATTAATGCCAGTTACACCTCCCCTCAAGTTGTAACAGCCCCAAATGTCTAGACATTCCCAAATCTAGACATTCTTAAACGGCCCTTGGTTGAGAACCCCTGCTGTGGATCCACAGGGACCACGCAGGTCACATAATTGACCGAAGCCAGTCCTGCATAAGGTTATTCATTAACACCCTGGGACGTGGGACTGACACCATCTCTGCTTTACAGATGAGGAAACTGAGACCCAGAGAGGTTCAATGACTTGCCCAGGGCCACACAGCCTGTATGTAGCAGAGCTGGGGCTTGAACTTGGGTTGTCAGGCTCTAGCATCTGTGCCCTTAACCACTGAACTCGATTGCCTCCAAAAACTATGTATTCTTCATGTATCCAAACCACAGGGATATTCTCTTACACACACACACACACATACACACACACACTTTCTCTCCTAGCTTTCTTTTTACCTATTTTTATTTCCCCACTTTTGATGGAGAGTCAGGGACGAGAGATTTTTCATTTTCCTTACAACTGTGCTATGAGAAAAACACAAGCCGAGTGACATGATAAATGGCAGCTCACACCCCAGCTCAACATCAGGAACGCATTGGGGAGTGGTGGGGCCTGTGGTGTCCCAGAGGGCTCAGCCCTGTCAGTCCTGGCACATTGTTTCCCAGTGCGTGCGCTGGCTCAATTTTGCAAGAGAAGTCACAAATCTAGATGTTTTAATGTGAAATTTCATAATTTTTAAATAATAACAATTAATTTTAAAAAGTTAAAAACCCTGTGACAACCAAACAAAATGTCAGAAGCCCGATATGGCCTTAGAGCCTCCAGTCTGCAAACTTTCTGAAAGGTACAATGTACACACATTTTCATCCTCTTAGTGCCTTCTGTCTTTCGTCATCATATATTTAATTATTTTACACATTCAGCCATGCATTCATTTCATGCTTGCATTCCACACACCCACCCATCCATTCATCCATCCATCCATCCATCCATCCATCCATCCATCCATCCACCCACCCTTTCATTCATGCATTTCATCCATCCATCTGTCCATCTACCCACCCACCCACTTATCCATTCACCTATCCATCCATCTATCCATGTATCCACCCATCTAGTAATCCATTCATTCATCCATTCACCCGCCCACCCACCTATCCATCATCCATTCTTTCATTCATGCATTTCACCCATCCAGTCATCCATCCATCCACTCATCCACAGATAACCCATTTGTTAGTTCATCTACTCAGCCATAATTATTAGGCCCTTATTGTGCGCTAGACTCTAGGCCAGGCCGTGGCAGGGGACATAGCGAAGACTGTGACCCAATCCTTTTCTTCTAGAAACTCATCATCTAGTTTAGTAGAATGAGAGGAAGGAGGCCAATCATAGACAAGGATGGAACCAAATGACGTTAGTTTCAGACTCTGCCATTTACCAACTGGGCAACCGTGGGCAAATGGTTAAACGTTTAGAGCCTGTTTCCCCTTCTGTGAAGTGGGGCTGACAGGAGTAGCCTTCGGCTTGCTTGCAGGCAGGCTGTCAGGACCAGGTTGGGTTAGGTAACGCATGTGAAGTGGGGCACGTAGCAGGCCCTTTACAGACACAGTGGTGTGATACATGTTCGGCTGCCAGGAAACACCGGGCTGTGGCATTAGGCAGGTGGCTAGCCCAGTCGAGGGGATCCCAGGAGGCTCTGGGGGATGGCGACATCCAGAATGACCCACCATGTCCCGTGTTGGGAAGGTTGCTTTGTCATTATTCGCACAACTTCCCCCCGGCCCGCTGACACCCTCTGCACCTCTCTGGTTTCCCCACTCTTGCTTCACTTCTAAAGGGCAGCTCTTTCGCGGAGTGCCCTCCCACCCGCTCCACCCCACCCCGCCCCAGTTTGTGGGAAAACTGTATGGAACAGAAAGGGCTTGCAGGCTTCCTTTTCTAGATTTGTTGTTATTTTTTCCCATTTAAATTGAAACCATACTTATTAAAGATGAGGAAAAAACACATCAAACAAGAAAGAAGAAAAATTATTCTTTGTCCCATCCTTCTAATGCAACCACACTGAACATTCTGTGTTTTTGGGGTTTTTTTTCCCCTTTCTCCTAAGCCAAGGTATTGGTTGGGGTGTGGTGTGTGTGTGTGTGTGTGTGTGTGTGTGTGTGTGTGTGTGTGTGTGTTGCCTAGTTGTAAATTATACTGCTCAACTATTTAGTGTTGTGTTTTTAAAAACTTTTCCATTATATCACGATCATTTCCCCCACAACTGCTCATATTTGAAGGTCTGCATTTATTTATCCAGCAAATGTTAAGTGAGCAACTACTACAGTCTGTGGGGGAGGGTGGAGAGAGAGAGAGAGGAAATACAGTCAACCTTTACTGAGTGCAAAGTCACTTACATTAAATCTCTCCTTCCTCACACCCATCCTATGAGGTCTGCATCACCATAATGCCCATTTTCCAGATAAGAAAACTGTGGCCCAAGATTGCACAGTGAAGAGGAGGACCCAGCATTTGAATCCAGGTGGGCCAGTCACAGGGCCTGGACTCTGAGCACGCTGGACTGCTTCGTAACCCACAAATAGGTGACTTCAATCTAGAGTGATCAGAGCTGGAATAGGGAATGTATAGAAGCATGTCACAGGCCCAAGGAGGTTCCAGACCCATCCAGAGGCAGTAGGGAAGGCTTCCTGGAGGAGGAGGACGTGGCAACTCAGCTGAGGAGATGGGAACGGAGGGCGCTGCAGGCAGAGGGAACAGAGATATGAGGACCCAGGGAAGGGACAGGCACGGAGTGTTGACAAGCTGATGACGTTGATCCTGGTTGGAGATATGGGCAGGGCCAGATCACGCAATGGCTGGGGCTCTGGGGAACCCCAGAGGGATATTAAGCTGGGATGTGGCAGGACGGGAGGCCTTCCCCCACCATAGGCCAGGCAGTGACCCTACTCTGGCCCCCACAGCCTGTCCCCCATTATAGTACCCAGCACCCTGGGTACTTCTTGCCTGTTCATCATTTATCTGCCATTCTAGACTGAAGAAAGTTCTGGAAGGTGGGAATCTGGATTGATCGGTTCACTTCTGTGGCCTGGGACCTAGATCAGTGCCGGGCCGGTAAACATCCCAGACTGAAACAATGGTAAACAGCGTGTGGCGATGCTGTGTCCAGACTGCCAATGTTGTCTGCCACAGCCATGGAGGCAGGGCCCCTCCTGGGGCCCCCTCAGGCCCCTGAGGGTGCAAGGCCAATCTGGGATGTGCCTGAGTCAAGCATTGCCAAGACTTTGCTCCAACTCGCCCATAGTGTCTTGTTTACTTTAGGAGAGGCCCCTGTAAATAAGCCAACCCTTCTGGGCCCTCTCAGTGCAGTTCTGGAAGCTCGAAAGGAATCGGTGAGGAACAGGACCTGGGGCCCGCATGAGGCTGCCTTCCCACCTCCTCCACTCCATGGGACCAGCATGGAGTCAGCCTCCTCCTGTCCACACTGCCCACCGCTGGAGGTGGGGAGAGCCTTGGGGGACCCTGACCCCCTCCTCTGCTCGGGCTGAGGGCCTCCAAGGTAACTATTTACTCCCGTCCCCCTCAGCCAAGCCTGCTATCTTATCAGCTCAAACACTTCAGAGTTCAGGCCAAGAAGCCAAAGTCAATTTTGAAAAAGTCTTTAAAAGGCCAAAACACAAACACCAGGGAGGGCATTTGGAGGGGGGTGGAGATGAGGTTGGGGAAGGGTGAGTTCTCAGGTTCCTTTAACAGGCTCAAAAGGATTCCGGTGACTTTTCTGGGCCCAGAGATGTATGTGCAAGGAGAGTCACTGGAACACCGTTTGCAGTAGCAAAAGTCTCAGCTACCCTCAGTCCATCACAAAGGACAAATACCTAACGACGTGCCACATGGTCTCTAAAAAGACCAAAACCACTTTATATGCAGTGATACGGAAACAGATTATAACGTGGGAACAAGAAAGTGCAAAGATCTAAAGCAGTGTGTATAATCCGATCCTTTATGTGTAAACAGAAAAGGTGGGGATACATCTCTCTACATGCCTGTTTACGTATAGAAAATTTCTGGAAGCATTTACCGGGTATCTGGAAATGTTAGCTGCCTCTGGGGCAAGAGTCAGAGGAAGACAGATTTCTCGCTGTATACTCCTTGTACCTTTTGAATTACTTAATACCACGTTAATGTAATATTATAGAAATAAATAAACTAAGAGTATTAGCGATTGTCTTCCAGGCAAAAGGCCAATAGCACAAAAGATGAGGGGGGAAATGGCTGCAGAAAGTAGAGTGACTTTTAGCACAGATCAGATCATTGAAGGTGTAGCTCAAGAAGGGGAAACCTAATTTAGATTCTTCTCAGTAGAGTTAACCATATTCAAACAAGGCTTTCAAAGTTCTCTCGTGTTTTATAAACCTGGCTGCTTAAAATGCACCTTTGAAATACCATCTCATTGAACCTCTTAAAGATTCTACAAAGTAGAATCAGATCACCGTTTAGCTTGATTAGTTAATGCCACAAATATTTATTGTTTTAGGTGATGAGGATATAACAGTGAACAAGACAATCCAGATCGCTGATCTCATGGTGTCAATGGGTCTAGAGGGAGTAAACAACAACAGCAACACAGACATGACAATTTCAGATACTTAGAGGCACTGGGAAGAAAATGAGACCAGGGAATGCAATTGATAAGGGCTAGTGTGGGGAATGGTCAGTGAGGGGCTAAGGAGGTGACACTTAAACTGAGACATAAGTGGGGAAAAAAGAACCCATCACAAGGAAAGCAGGGAGAGGACAGTCCCAGGTAGCAGGAATAGTCAGTGCAAAGGCCCTGAGGCTACACTAAGCTTTGCTTGGGAGAGGAACAGAATGGTGGCCAGTGTGACTGGAGCTTAGAGAAAGAGCAGAGGGTTGGGAGATCCAGTTGGAGAGGTCAGCAGAGGCTGACCCTGTGGTTCTTGCAGGCTTGGTAAGGAGTCCAGATGAAGAAATTGAGGCTCAGAGAGGTTAAGTAATTTGTCCAAGGTCACACATTTAACAGTGGCCAAGTCAGGATTCAGACTCGGGTTTCCCAACTTCATATCCAGTCCTGTAAACATTCACATATGTCTGTATGTGGCGAAAACATGAAAAGTATTTCCATGCAGCACAACCCGTGTTCTGAGAACACTGTGGGTTTTTTTTCCAATTGCACAGAAAAGTGCACACATCATATAGTGAATTCTCACCAAGTGAACAAACTCTTGTAATCAGCACCCAGATGAACAGAACATTCCAGAAGCCCCTTTCATGTCCCCTCCCAGTAAATCCCAACCCCTCAAGGTTAACCACTGTCCTAAATTCTAACTCCATAGATTAATTTTACTGCTTTTGAACTTTATATAGATGGAATCACACAATATGTGTTCTTTCATGTCTGGCTTCTTTCACTCAACATTACGAAGGCAAGATTCACAGTATTTCAGTAGACTTTTACTGTGTTACAGGCCAGACCAAGATATCGTGTGAACCATGCGAAAGCTTCCCTCTTACAAAGAAGGCCAGGAGAAAGTAGCTTACACGGGAAGCAGTTCTAAGCATGTGGTTACATGAAAAAGAAAGGTACAAAATAATACATGTAAATCAATCTCATTTGTGGGGGAAAGGTTCTCTTTTCATGTAGAGTCCAAATGGTCCTAGAAAACATTAAATTTGCTTTCAACCATAGTGCACTGTGAACTCTTACTAAATCAAAATAGCCACTGAATGGAGGGGTGTCTTGTGTTTGGGGACATGCTGAACAAAGAATCTGCCAGGTGGAGTCACGAGTGCTATTTAGATCATCTCTCTCCCCCCCCACCCCGCTCCCCTCCCCCCATCCCCTCTCTCCATCTCTCTCTCTCTCTTTCCCTCCCACAAGTGAGGAATTTTTGTCTGCTTTGTTCACAGATATAATCCCAGTGCCTGGCACACAGTGAGTGCTCAGTAAATATTGGTTGAGTGAATGAGGTACAAATGAATAAAGAAGCGAGTGAAGCAGCCCTGATGGAGGGTGACAGGGAGTGGTGAAGACTGTGGCTAACTGGTAGCCCCTGTCCCATCAGAAAGGTGCAACTACCACCTGCCTAAAGCCTAAAGTTTCCACGTGGGAATGTGAGCCCAACGTGGCTGAGCAACGAGTGTTTCAGGGAAGCCCAAAATTTCCATATTTATGTGAAGTGTCTTGATTTTGATACCACTGGTGATCAGAAATCCACACCTGCTGCTAACCTCGATGGGAAGCCGCCTTCCATGACCTCTAACCTAGGTCAAAATGCTTCCAAATGAGTCTCCTAAAACCCCAAATTTCTGGGAAAGCTGACTGGAGTTCTAAGAGAGGGTGGTGAACAAGCAGACTCGGCCTTTAAGTGTTTCTGTGAAACGAGTGGCATTTTCATATTTAGGTTCTTGAGACGATTTTATTTCAGGGTGAGTTCCTTTCTCTTCTCCTAACTCTCAGTTCCACCCTCATATTTATGCTGAGCCTGGGCATCTTTCCCCAGCTCTGGAGCAAAGATCAAAAGTAAATATTGGCAGAACATTGGTTTTACCGTGACCCAGATAAGGAACAGCATAAAACGGAAACAGCGAGATTTTATTGCTCCTCCCACAACTTCCACCCCAACTCAACTCCCTCAATATTTACTTATTAATTTCACTTCATACAAATTCTCGGCGTTCGTGTTGTTGCCAACAGGGTGGGCCTCGCACCACTCCCGGGGCTCTGTTCTGTAAAGGACCCTATGAGTGGCGCCCCCTGGCGGTGTACCGTGTTGCCTACATGCGTTTACTGAGATCATCCCATTTTCATGGACTGGGATACAGGAATCCTTTTGGCTTTGGCAAATGTTTTCTGTCTTGTAAAAGTAACACACGCACATGGAGAAAAATTCAAACAGTACAAGAGGGTGAAAATGTCTCTTCTCTGTCTCTGACTGATCTTTCCCAGTTCCCCTCTCCAGAAGCACGCACTCTTGCCAGTTTCTTGCGTGTGCTTTTAAATATATAAACAAATCTCTCTTTCACTCTCTCTCCGTGTGTGTGTGTGTGTGTATACACACATATATATGTGTATAGATATATATCACACAATACATAACTGTAAGTAAACTCTCTCTATTTCCTGTGTTTCTCTATTATTTCTTTTGGCACCAATGATTTATATGAGGAATCAGCAAACTGCAGTCCTCAGGCAAAATCCATCCCGTTGCCCGTTTTTGTACAACCTGCAACTAAGAATGGTTTTTACATTTTCTCACATTTTTAAATGGTTGGAAAAAATCAAAAGAAGGGTAAGACTTTATGACACATGAAACTTATATGAAATTCAAATCTCCGTGTCCATCAATAAAGTTTTATTGGAACACAGTCCTGTCCATGTTCCTAAGTGCCATCTGTGGCTGCTTGTGTGCTATGATGGCACACTTGAATAGTTGCACCAGGGACTGCATGGCCTACAAAGCACAACGTATTTATTAAGTGGCTCTTTCTAGAAAAAGTTTGCCCATCCCTGGTTTATACTGTACATATTGTTCTGCTTGTGCCCGTCACCATAGACCCTAGAGATTTTTTGATATCAGCATATATTGATCTACTTCATTCTTTTTAACAAAGGCTCTAGCATATCTCATGGTATCGCTGGGTTGTCATTTATTTATCCGGTTCTTAGGATGGACGCCTGAATTCTAGATTAAATGAAAAGAGGTCATGCCTTAGGAAAGTTTGAAAATTCCCAGCAAGGACAGAGTCTGAAGTGGTCACTCTGTTTATTATTTATATCTTGTTCTTTCAGAAATAGGATTTGCGGCAGCTTACAACAAGAGGGGCAGGCCCCATAAAACTGTAAAACCACTAAGACAGAGGTGAAATACCAGGAAAGGACTGGAGTCAAGATGCCTGCCCTTCCCGGCCAAGGAAGCCTGGATTAAATTTGAGCTGGAGGCTGTATTTGAATCATATTTGCAGATGATGCAAAAATCTTTGTGGGTGTTTATTTTCCTCAAGAGGGAGGTTGAAGGCAGAATGCCTCTGAGAAGCTGGAAAAAATGCCAAGCAGGATAACACAGAACAGTGTTTCCTACCCTTAAAATTGCCAAATCTCGAAGTAAATGAACTATTATTTACCTAATATTTTTCCTCAACTCATACAGTTTTTTAAAAAAACCTTAAATACAGTTGTTTCATCTGGAGAAGTAACATCCAGATGAGTTGGCTAGATATGTCTGTTTTCAAATGCATATAAATACTTAATAAACACTAAAATTAAAATATACACATACACAACTGCATCCATGTACTACCTACTACAATAATCTTGCAAACTAATAGTGGTGCCTGTGCTAAACATTTAACAATGCTGGGTGTCAAACACTGGGGGTTACCTTACCAACTGCAATTTCCCCGTTCCTTCCTGCTGACGAGAACCCTGATTTTTTTCAGCTGGCCACGTGCCCAGCCCTGGGAAGTAAATCATATTTGGTTTAAGCCAACCATAGTCATTCTATCCTCTTGGACCTGTGATTGGTCTAGGGGTGGTCATGTGACCCAGTTCGGGCCAAAGGGAAACTCTGTTGGAGATCTCTGGGAAAGAATTTCCTCTCTGATAAGAAAGAGGCACGTGAAGAGAGACTTATTTGCGCCTTTCCTTCCCTTCCTGCTTGGACATTGTTGTGTGAAGAGGTGATGAGTGAGCAATGGCAGTCATCTTGTGACATTGGGTGACCAGCCTGAGGACAAGCTGGTGACCTACTGATGATGGTGGGGAAGGAGGGTGCAAAGAACCGTGGTCCTTTATGACAACTTTGAGATGCCAAATACACCCCAGGGTCTCCAATCTACAGATGTCTTTTAAGTAAACAATAAATGTTAATCTAGTCTGAAGTTCCATAGTGGAGCCTCTGAGACTTTCCTAATGGATCCAACTGGTTTTGTCCATTAGAGCTGAACTTCAGGGTCAAACACACTCATGGGCATATTCCAGCTCCATCAAAGTCACCCTGGGCAAGTGACTTAACTTTTCGAAGAATTAGTTTTCTTGTCCTTAAAATATAAGTAGTAATATTACTTATCTCAGACAGTGATTTTTGAGAAAAAAAATTAAATTCATTTAAAGCACTTAAAATAAAGTACTGTTATTATTATTGTTGTTGTTATTATTAATTATTCCTATAGTATTTATATAATCCTCTAAAAATAGGGGAAAAGGCAACATGGATAGAGACAGGAAGTTGACAGCACCTAATTAAAGGCCACCAGCTGGGCACAAGAAGAGTAGAAAATGACCTGAGTGTCAGAGTTGACCGCAAGCTGCAGATGAGTCAGTGCTTCAATAAATAAGCTCAATGTAAGTCTGGGGGACTGGACCACGAGTGCGATAGGCAGACTCCTGGCTGTGGACCTTCTGCTCCACAATTCATGACTCACACCTTTCCAGGAGCATGGATTCTACATTTGGTCCACTCATCTTTTTAAAGGATGTGGGAAGTTGTCCTGGGTCCAAAGTATGGAAATAGTGGTCTAGGGGCTGTTTACGTAAAAGAATGGAAGAATTCAAGAGCGAGGTCATCACTGCCTTATGTTTAATTCATGAAGCAGCTGTGGGTCAACTCTACAGCAGCCTGACTGGAAGGAAATCGACTGGGAGGTACGGCATGAGCAGAAGGACCACTGCACAGTGAGTCATTAAACCCGTGACTCCACTCTGTCACCCAGGGAAGTTCCTCTCCATCTCAGACCCCAGTATCTCCCTGTGTATGGTGGGGATCCAGGGCAACCTATGGCCCTTTGACTGTGACAGATAGAAATGCTGTCTGTCAGCATTTGGCTGCAAGTAACTGGAAATCCAACTGACTGTGGCTCAAACAAGCCAGGGTTTATTTTCCCCACATAATACAAAGGTCAAAGGGAGGCAGTTGTTAGTCTTGAATTAGCGGCTCAAGAAAATCAGGGCTCTGGCTGGTATCTCTGCAATCCTCTTGGCTCCTCCCTCACGTTTTCAGGATGGATGTTACCGTCCTTCTTAAGGTAGGAAGAAGGAAGAAGGGCAGCACTAGCCTTATCTGTCCCCCTTATCCCAAAGGAAAAGCTTTCCCAGAGCCCTCAGAAGAGCTCCCCTCACATCTCATTGGGCAGAGCTGATCACATAACTGATCACATGCCTGTCTCAGCTGCAAGGGATGCTGGGTAAGTGAGGCTGCGCGCACACTGTGAAAGGTGAAAGGGAGAAGGGAAGGGGTGTTGGATCTGCCAACTACAGGGTCTCAGGGCAGCAAACCCTGAATCCTGAGCCCCCATGGCCTTAGGCATCTGAAGCCACTATTGTCCCCCTGTGCCCCTCCCCCAGCTATAGTTTAAGTCGTGAGAACAAGACCTGAGTTCAGATCCTGCCTCAAACACTGGTTCTCTGTGGGACTGTAGGAGAGTCACTTCTTTTCCCCTGACTTCATGTCTCACTTGTACAGAAAATAAAATCCAATTCCTAACTGCGACTTCAGGGCGAGTTTCACGGGTGAGGAGCCTGTGTAATCACCAGCACCCCACACTCTGAAAGGCCCTGAACTTGATTTAATGCTCTGCTATTGCCATCTTGACATTCTCCATCATTTCGCAGCAAGGGGCCCTGCGTTTTCATTTCACACTGGGGCCTACTAATCCTTAGCGGGTTCTGCATGGTTTGTCAAACCCTGTGTGACCCGCTTCCTTGCTCCTCTCTGCCTCATTTCCTGCCATCCTCTTTCTCCTCCTCGCTCAGTTCCCGCGAGACACCCTTTTCCTCCCAAATGCTCCAAGCTTACTGTCACCTCTGAGGGCATGATTTGGGTTGAAGTGGCTCCGTGTAGCTGAGGCAGCCCCTGAAGCTGCTGGAAGCTGTCTGCTGACCACTCTCTCTATGGCTGAGCGGCAAGGTCTTTCCGGAAGGGGCTCTAGGTGGCACACCTCCCAGTCTACCACTTTATTTTTGTCATTACCATCTCTTGGTAACACATTTTGGGGCAAAACTTTAGAACGTGAGCAACGCGGAAATGAGGCTGTGCAACAGACGGGTGAAAAGTTGGGGTTTGGGAGTCAACGCTTCATCATCTAATTGCTGTGTGGCCTTGATCAAGTCCCTTCACCTCTCTGAGCCTCAGTTTTGTTTTATGTAAAGGAAGGACAACAGTATTTTCTTCATGGTGCTGTTGTGAGGATGAACTGGGCCCGACACCTAGTGCTCATTCAGCAAATGGTCATTGTTATCAAAACTCTGAATGAATAATGAGCTTTTATAGAATCAAAACCAAAGGCTGCCTCTTCCCTGAAGCCAGGTCTGGTTTTCTCTCCTCTTAACTCCCAGAGCACTTTACATGGATTTCTCCTGGTCTGCTTTTGCTGCAGCTATTTGTTTTCCAGCCCGGAAATAGCTATGCACCCACTTGTATTGTCTTGGTCTTCCAATTGAAAGTGACAGAAACCAACCCAACTCAAATTGGCTTAAGAAAAAAAGTGTGTGTGTGTGTGTGTGTGTGTGTGTGTGTGTGAATGCATTGGTTTATATAAATGAAAGTTTTGAAATGGGTTGAGCTTCAGGAATGGCTGGATGCAGATGTGCACCTGTCTGTGCATCTGAACGTCAGGGGTGGTGGTGTGTGTGCCTGATGCCCCCTGAGCAGGGCCGTGCGTGGCTGCCCCTGGTGGCCCTGAGGTCCTAGCCTGAAAGATGAGGATAATTCTCTGTGAGGGCAAAATGAGTTAACACATACCACATGCTTGAAGCGGTGCCTGGCCCAAGGTGATGGCTTCCTAAGTGGCCACGAAGAGAAGGGTTATTATCTCTGCTCTGTGCCATGTGCTTTACCTGCATCTAGCACTACTGCAATCACCCCATTGTAAAGAAGAGAAAACTGAGGCTCAGAGAGGGTCAGTCACTTGTCCAGGGTCACCCAGCTAGTAAGTGGCCACTAACAACAACAACAACAACAACAAAAGCAACAATGTAACAGGGTTGCAAACATCTAATACTGACTGAACACCCCGAGTTGCCCCATGCTGGACCTGCTGCTTTAAGCACATTATCTCCAGTCTGGCTCCCCCACCCCGGCCCTAAGAGGCGATATTTCCCACTGTCCCTGGGAGAGGATCAGCTCCAGGCAGACCTGCAAGAGGGTAGGGCTAGTTTTCCGGGTTCACGGGTAGGTTCCAGTGGGAGCCCTGGCCATGACCAGAGCCTCACCCCTTCTTCCTCTTTAATCCTCAGATTTCAAAGCACTTTACACACACACTCTAATTAGAGAAAGCACCTTCCCGCACTGCACTCCTGAGAGGCAGGTATTTGTAATTAACAGCCTCTGTGAGGCGGGAGGGCAACGGGGATGCAAACATGACTAATTCTAGGATATACTCACAGGATGTGGCCAGGACAACCTTGGCCACCACCTCCTTGGAGGCCCTCCCAGACTACCTGATCCTAAGTAGGTCTCTCCTCTCTCTCTTGTACTTGCTCTGTTTCTGTGTACCACTTACCAACTTCTTAAATTGTGTATTTATTTAACAGCATATAGACTTCAAAGAACAGCAGCAGCTACATTTACAGAGCAGCTGCTATGTGCTGGTCCTGCACGGTGCTTGTATTAACCTCCTGAGGCACAGAGAGGTTAAGTAATTTCTTTAAGGCCACACAGCTAGTGAGGAAGCTGTATTTAATTGCTAATTCATGTGTTCATTTGAGTATTTAGTGTTTGTCTCCCCCACTCATCCATCCATTCAATCATCTACCCATCCATCCATTCAACACATTTATTTAACAAAAACTATATGCCTGGCTGGGCTTTATGACCCGAGGACACAGAAGTGAGCTTGTACAGGGTCTGGCACGTAGTAGGCACTCAATAAATACTTGTGGATGGAATGAATTAAGGATCCTGTGCTCAGCCTGTGTGACCGAGCACACCGTCTTTGTGTAAAAATAGAAGTCTCTTTCTGTGCCCCAGGGAGAAGGAAAACCACAATGTTGGCTCTTTCCTAATTCTCCACGTTCCCCCTCATCTCCACACCTATGCTTAAGCTGTTCCCTCTGTGGCCTTCCTTTTCCCATCATTTAGATCAGGGGTTGGTAAACCACAGCCTGGGGGCCAAATCTGGCCCATCATCTGTTTTTGTATATAAAGTTTTATTGGAACACAGCCACTTCTATTTGTTTAAGTGTCATCTATGGCTGCTTTTGAGCTACAACAGCAGAATTGAGCAGTTGCAGCAGAGACATGTGGCGCCTAAATATTTACTATGTGGCCCTTTACAGAGAAGGTTTGCTGACCCCTGATCTACTGACTTGTCCATATCTCTTAAGAATGAGTTGAAAGACCCCTTCCTCTGGGAAGCATTCTGTGATTTCCCAGGATGGTTAAGGGTTCCTACTCATAACCCCATGTTTCCCTGTAAAATTAAAAAAAAAAAAAAAAGAGTTTTGCAAACTACCATACCCCAGAAACCTTTATAGATACTTTTTTCGTCATTGCCAATTCCCTTCCCCCAATGAAATATTAACACACAAATAAACTGTATATATACTCTGACCCTTTGGAGGGCCACAAACCATCATAATGTCTAAGAGTTTTCTGCCCTTGTTGAGGCTGCGTGCTAACATAACTTGCATTGTCCTGGATTCATTCAGTTGAACGAAGTGTACTGAGCAGCTATTATGTGCCAGGCCCTGTTCTAGGCACAGAGGACACGTGGTAAAGGGAGCAGACACGGCCCCAGCACATCTCTCATCTTCACGAGAATGGTCCCTCACCACACCCTGAGCAACTTGGAGGTAGGGACCTGGCTAATTCAACTTTACTTAAGATTTGTTTCCCAGAGCCTGCACATAGCAGGCATTTCATGACTTCAAAAACTTGTTAACATGAGTATTTACGGAAATGTAAAGGCCAGGATGATTGAAAAAATACAATTGCATTGGAATAGAGACAGGAATTGTCAGGTTGATGGTCATGTTTTGAAGATTTTCAATGAGCCTACTGCCAGTCACTCAATCAGTCAACAAACGTTAGTCATTGCATAATGTGGACCACTGGCCATGGCTGAGCATCCTCCCAGGGCCTTGTGATATAGATGTCACAAAGTGCCAGTCCCAACTGTGGATGTGTATTTTGGTTGTTCTTTACAGTTGATAACACACATATAGAAATTAAATTGATGGGCAACTGATAGAAATTGGGAAATTCAAAAATCTGAACTTCTATCTTCTTGGGAACAAAAGGGAACAATCTGGCAGCCTTGGGCCAGCGTTCCTCATTGGCAGGGATCAGATGGAGCTGCCCCTTTAAATGGGACATACACTCACCAGTTTGCCTCAGTGTCCACCCCTTCCTGCTGTCTGCCTGACCTGGTGACAGGGTCAGTTGCCTTCAGCACCACGTGGTTACTTCACGGCCAGCCCCCTTCACTCCTGCTAGGCTCCTGAAAGGCTTTTGAGCTTTGATCCCCAGGGTGTGGTGGCAGGAGGATCACAGAGACCTGAGGGGCATGTGTATGGCTGTGCCAGTCTGTTGGCTCTCAGCCCCCGCCCCAGCGCTTCCGTTGCTCTGCTCTGTATCTCCATGCAGAGCTGCATTTCCCCACTTGCCTGCCCTCTGCCTTCCTCTGGTGTCTGGCCTGTGGGAGGGCACACTGGCGGGTGGGAGAGCAGGAGAAGAGAGAAGCCAGGGTATTCTCCCCTCTCTGTGCCTTGGGCAGTAGACGCTCCCCGGTGGCTGCAGCCCCTCCCTGGTTCTAGCCCTCATTAGCCACCTGGCTTCTGGGCTTCGGTGAGACTACCTTGTCCCCTGTCCCTCCAGCTCCAGGGATTGCGGCAGCGGCCGGCACTGGATTGTCTCGCTCTCCTGCGGCTTTGCCACCACACTGACCAGTCCCCGTGTTAAACTCCCTCTGTTGAAGGACCAAAGTGTGTGCCTGAAAGCAAGTGACTTGTCCTTTCTGGGAGATACAAGAACATCAGGCTGGATGGTCTCAGGGTCCTCTGGCCACTCCTGGCTGCTGGGCTTCCCAGGGAAGGGACAGCACCTCTGATCGCCATGAGCCCAGCGGCAGACTCCCCTGGAGGAAAAGGCCCTTGTGGAGTTGCTGGTGACGGACACGGATGAGATGGGGCCATGGAGTGGGCGCAATACTGCTGAGGCTGCACAGGGCAGGGGAGGCGTGAGCGTCCAGCTGGAGTATTTTTCTGACTGCTGGGAGGGGCAAGACATGGGCCCTGAACTGAGAGGCCTGAAGATAAAACCTGGCACCTTCCCAGCACTCAATATAGAACCCATTAGGGACCTGCGCCTGGCCTTGGCTCGTGCCAAACGGAAGGGGGTGGGGAAGTAGGAAGAATTTATATGGGCACATCCGTTGTCATATAAATGGTGGAGCCCAGTTTTATTCTTTCTTGAACGAAGGGCTCTGCGACCTTGTGCTCATGGTGCTCACATTGGTGGAGGATGATTAATTAAGTTATTAAAAACAAAAAGGACCAATAACACTGAATGTCCTTTTTGCTTCCTTTTGATGGGCAATTCAGGGAATTCTTCATTTGGGGTGTGTGTGTGTGTGTGTGTGTCCCACGTATTTCTACAGAGCATCCAGCCAGGGGATTTTAGAAAAGGAGTGTCTACCGTATGTTGTAACATCAAGCTCTGCAGGGCAACTCCGTCTTTGGGAATAAACAGCTTCCCAGCTCTTTGGTCACTGTCTTCCCCACCAGATTGGAACCAGCAGCGGGACAGCAACATTCCTGCTTTGCTCCCCTTTTACTCAGGAGCCTGACACATAGTAGGTGCAAAAGTATTAAGAAAAGTCTTGGTATATCATACACAAAACTTAACTTCAAATGGATTAAAGACTTGAATATAAGACCTGAAACCATAAAACTTCTAGACAAATACATAGGCAGTAATCTCCTTGACATTGATCTTGGCAATGATTTTTTGGATTTCACACGAAAAGCACAGGTAACAGAAGTAAAAATAAACAAGTGGGACTGCATCAAACGAAAAAACTTCTGCACAGCAAAGAAAACCACGAACAAAATGAAAAGGCATCCTACTGAATGGGAGGAAATATTTGTAAATTGTATATCTGAGAAAGACTAATACCCAAAATATACAAAGAACTCATACAACTCAACAGCAAAAAATCAAACAATCTGATTACAAAGTGGGCAGCAGATCTGAATAGACATTTTCCCAAAGGAGACATCAGATGGCCAACAGGTAAAGGAAAAGGTGCTCAACTTCATTAGTCATCAGGGAAACGCAAATCAAAACCACGATGAAATACCATCTCACTACCTGTTAGGATGGCCATTACCAAAAAATCAACAAACAACGGAGGAAACGGAGAAAAGGGAACCCTCATGCACTGTTTGTGGAACTGCAAATTGGTGCAGCCACTATGGAAAACAGTATGGAGGATCCTCAAAATATTAAAAATAAAACTATGACCCAGCAATTCCACTTCTGGCTATTTATCCAAAGAAATCCAAAACACTAATTCGAAAAGATGTATGCACCCCTATGTTCATTGCAGCATTGTTTACAATAGCCAAGATGTGGAAACAATGTAAGTGCCCACTGACAGATGAATGGATAAAGAAAATGTGATACACAGACACACACAGACACACACACACACACACACACACACACACACACAATGAAGTATTATTCAATCTTGAAAAAAATGAAATCTTGCCATTTGTGACAATATGGATGGACCTTGCGGGCATTATGCTAAGTGAAGTAAGTCAGACAAAGACAAATATCACATAATCTCACTTACATGTGGAATCCAGAAAAAACAAAAAACTGAGCTCATAGATACAGAGAACAGATTGGTGGTTGCCAGAGGTGGGTGGTGGGTGAAAGGTGTCAAAAGGTATAGATTTTCAGTTATAAAATATGCAAGTTATGGGGATGTAATCTACAGCACCGTGGCTATAGTTAATAATACTGCATTACATACTGGAAAGTTGCTAAGAGAGTAGATCTTAAAAGTTCTCATCGCAAGGAAAACACTTTTTTGTAACTATGTATGGTGACGGATGTTAACTAGACATTTCACAATATGTATAAATATCAAATCATTGCATTGGACACTTGAAACTAATATAATGTTATACGTCAATTATACCTCAATAAGCATTAAATCAAATTAAGTCTTTTATAGTTGGTTTGTTCCCCTGCATAGTTCTAGTATGACCTCTAGGATCTACCTCTGAGCACTTGCATATGCTGTTTCCTCTGCCTGCATAGCTTTTCCTGCCCCTTTGGCCCCGTTAACACCCCCTCCCCATTCACTTCTCAGTTTCAACATCACCTCCTCAGGGAAGCCTTCCTTGATTTTCCAGACAAGATTTGGTCCCCCTGTTTTGTCTTTACATCATTCATTCATTTATTCATTTTTTTCCCCCAACACTTAAATATTCACCTACTTATCCAACAAATATCCACAGAGCACATACTCTGCTCTAGGATTTGTTCCAGGCACTGGGGACACAGCCCCTGCCCTCATAAAGCTCATATTTGGGGATTATTCAATAAACTAATAAACGGATAATTTCAGACTGATATGTGCTAGGGAGTAAATAAACAGAGTGATGAGAGAGTCACTGTTGGGAAGCGGTGGGGACCTCCCTGAGAAGGTGATATACGAATCAAGATTTGCGTCAAGAAGAAGAAGCAAGCCATGGGAAGATCTGGGGAAAGCATACCAGGGAGAGTGAACAGTAAGTGCAAAGGCCCTGTGGTAGGAACAGGCCAGCACAACTGAGAGTCAGCCAGGAGGCCACTGTGGCTGAAGCACAGTAGGGAGAGATGAGCTCAGCAGGGTAAGGTGGTGGCAGGTGGTGCAGGGCCTTGAGGCTACAATGAGACTGGATTTTGACCTGAGAACAGGGCAGCCTTTGGAAGGTTTAACAAGGTTTTATGTTTCTTTACAGGCCCAGCCTTCATCACCATTTGTAATTCTGTTTTTGCGTGACTATTAGAGTGGTGTCGGCTTTCCACCTGATTGTGAGTTCCCAGTGGGGGCAGCTGTGTCCTCTCTGATCTCCAAATATCTGTGTGTCTAACTCATAGAATATGTAGGTCTCAGGTTGGGTGCCCTGGAAAGCAGAAACCAAGGCAAGGATTCAAGTCCTTTGTCTGGGAGGTAGTCCCAGGAAGTAAGGGAGTGGGGACAGGAGACGGGAAGGGAAGGCAGTCATACCGCGTACATTTATGAGCAAGTTACTATTGCGGGCAACTGGGGCTCAGTCCTGGGACCAGTGTAGAATATGCCCCCAAGGGTCAAAGAAATGGGTTTCTATCCACCACCTCCCATCATTCTCTGGGTGAGGGCTGCTGTCAGGGCATGAACTCTTGATCACTTCCGGTTTGTCCTGCAGGGGCTCAATGAACCCTGGTAGCCAGAGAGAATCCTCAGCAAAGAGATGCAGGTACTGGCAATTGGAAGCCATTGGTCGGCGAACAGTGGGGGTGCAGTCTATATTTAAGTAAATGAATGACTGCTTACCGGTAGAATAGCCGAGAGAAATGCCTCTGAACATGTTAGCGTGGGCACCACCTCCTCTTGAATGTTCAGCAAATCCCCAGAATTCCCCAGGGGGGTGGCTTTTGCTCCAGTCTCTTGGTTTTTGTGTGGCCAGGATGGAAAGTTCTGGAAGCCTGCCCTGCCATCTCAGGAGGCTGGGGCTCACCACATCCTGGGAATTTGAGGAAAAGAAATTTGGATTTTTCTCTAGGAAGCAGTTTCCTCAACAGTCCACAAGCCTTTATCAGCTTTCAGCCGTCTCTTATTCGGGCGTGGGGCCTGCATTCCAGGAGCAAAACCCTGCCCTCCTTCCCCCACTTGGGAAAACTGGACCACATTTGGATGGCACCATGCCCTCCGCCAACCACCCGGAAACTGGTCTGGCTGGCAACAGGGTGGATGGGAAGGAAGGCAGAGCTGTTTGAACACGTCCCTCGCCACCTCGGGAGAGGTGGGAGACGGCAAGGACTGAGCTGCAGAAACACGATGAGGTTATAGTTTCCCCTGATGCAAATCCCCTCATCCCACGACTGGGCCTGTGCAGACAGAGAGGGTGAGCGATATAATGACGCAGCGGGACAAATAGATGACTTTCAGCTGGAGAAATCAGAGTCCTGCTCATTATCTAGAACCTGTGAAGCCTCCCACTACCGCTCACTAGGTAAGTGGTGGGCATCACCCCATTAGATCAGGTTCCTTCACTAGGGCACCAGTGACAGTTGGGGGTGGATATTTAATTCTTGGTGGTGGAGGCCGTCCTGGGCATTGTGGGATGTTTAGCAGCATCCCCGGCTTCTACTCACTATGTGCCAGAGGCAGGTCCCCTGTCCCAGTCATGACAATCAAAAATGTTTCCAGGCATTACTGAATGTCCCCTAGGGTAGAGAATCACACCTGATTGAGAAGCACTGCATTGGACCCACAAGTACTTACACAAGAGCTTACTTTGTTCCAAGCCCTGTGTTCACTGATTTACATGTGTCGATGCATTGAGTCTTCAAAACAAACTTAGTTGGGGCTGATGTGTCAGCTCCATTTTGTTGTACTCAGGCTGCTACTGTTGTTCTCCCCTCCTTAGGGTGTTGCGCTGGTCTCATGGTGCAAGATGCCTCCACCTCATTTCCACATTCCAGAGAGTGGGAAAAGGAAAGCCGGAAAGGCTTAGCCCTTTCCTTTGATGTACAACCTGGAAGTTGGCCATATTGCTTGATCACATCTTATTGGTCAAAATTTGGTCACATGGCCACATCTAACTGCAAGGGAGGCTGGGAAATGTAGTTTTTATTGAAACAGCCCCATGCTCAGCTTCAAGTCCATTACTACCATGGAAGTTGGGCAGGATACCAAGGGACAACTAGCAGTCTCAACTACATCCCATTTTGTAGATAGGGAAACTAAGGTACAGTGTGGTTAAGTACTCCTCCAAGGTCACACAGAGAATAAGAAAATAAAGTAAGAAAATGTATATAAAGTGTCAGGCACCCCATAGGAGCTCAAAGCCGTCCTTCTTCCTTGTTCCTCTTTCCCACACATCATTTTACTGTCACTCATTGCAATTTATCAGTTTTGAGACTCTCCTTTAGTGGAGGATGTTGGAAGTTGACCTGCACCTCCAGGACCTATGAGTTTCCTTCGACCCCTGAAACCCATACCCTTTAGTTTATCCAAAGTAACCCAAAGGTTTTCTGGATCATTTCTCAAGGGGAGCAAAGGACCCATAGCCCCTGCTTCCATCCATACCCAGATTCCCCTAAACTGCAAGGAACCTGAGGCCCAGAGAGGGGAAAGGACTTTCCTAAGGCCACACAGCTGGCTCCAGAGAGAGCCAGGACTAGGATCCAAGATGAGGAGCCCTGGCGAAACACTGTCTTCCAGTTTCTAAAACCTGGGTTGCATCAGTCCTCTGTCTTCTTTTGCTTATTCTCCATCCTTGTACATTTGTGCCCTTTTCTGTTTTCATCCCTTTACTGCCGTGTTAGTGAGATTTATAGAAGAAGCTAAAGTTTACACTATGACCCCATTTGATTCTCTCGTTCTTAAAAGCAGAACCATTTTGTTTAGGGGTGGGAGGCAGTAGGGAGAGGTGGGGACTGTGGGGAACTGAAGCATCCCCTTCAAACCCTCCCAGCTCCAGTTGATTGTTGTCAGGCAGAACGTGGACCCAGCAGTCATATCTTCCAACGTTTTAAGAGAGGTAGAAATCTGGGTTTTTATGTAAAATTCTCCTGATTTGTGAACATTGGCTCACATTTTATTAAAATGCCACATGGGCCAAAGGAAACAGATCTGCAGCCTTGTGGGCAGCCAAGAAAAAACCTCAGTTGTTTACCTTTGAAAGAGGAGGCTGCAACTGCTACAAGGAGGGAAGCAGAGGAGAGGCTGGGCTGGAGGCAGCTTTGGCAAGTGGAGAGGGCTTGGGGCTAGGAATTACGGCCTGACCCAGATTCAGATCTCCTCTCTTCCAGGTAACTGCTGTGTGATGGTGGGTGGGTTGGATAGCCTCTCTGTTTTCCAAACCATTTAGAGGATGTGATCGTATTCATCTCACTGTGTAGCTGTGAGGATTCCACGGAACAAGGTGACATAGGTAGGGTGCTTGGCACATAGGGAGTATACGCTAATTCCTTTCCCTCCGCTGGGAAGAGCTCACACTTAGAATTTCAATTTGAATTAGACTTTCTCAAGCTCTTCCTCCCTCCTTCCCTCCCTCCCTCTCCTCTTTCCTTCCTTCTTTCCCTCCCTTTTTCCCTCCTTCTCTTCTTCTTTTTAAATTAAACAACATGAACATTGAGGGCCAAGCATCAGGAGACCTGGCACCAGGCCTTGGCTCTTTTCCAACATTTGAGTGAGACTTCGGGGGAAGGGCCTCTTCCTCATGGGGCCTCAGTTGCTCCCTCTGTGAAATGGGCAGGTTTGATTGGAGATGTAGATGTTCTTCTGGGAGCCAGGGTCATGCAATTCTGTGGAGCCTTGGAAAGGAGGGATGAGGGTGAGGACAGCAGCCTTGGTGGTGATGGGAGGGGGTGGCTGGGGCAGGAGGCTGAGTCAGAGGGTGCTCTTGGCTGGGAGCAAGGGTGGAACATACCTGCACATAGCCCAGTGACTAGCAAGCCACAGGAAGGCAGCAGCCATGTCATCAGCGAGCCTGTAAATACCCTCTGAGGAGATCTAGGTCCCTGCTTGTCTTCGATCCAGCCACAGGCCCATCCCAGGGATTTGGGGTCAAAGTTCTTACTAAATCATCCTGCCCTGAGCATGGAAACCCTGAGTCCCTCCTCCCAGCTTTCTGAGATCTGACCTCTGCTTACCTCCCCTCTCACCCTCTTGCCAGGCCAGAGTCTGATGAGTTTCTCAAACACGTAATTCTCTCTCTGCCTCCAGGCCTTTGCACAAGCTGTTCCCTCCACCTGGAATGTTCTCTTTCCCTCCTCTCTAGGCCTCACCAAGATAATGCTTCCTTGTGATTCAAATTTCAATTCAAATATCACCTCCCATTGGAAGGTCTGTCCCCCAGATGAACTTGGACTCTCTCGTGGCCCTGATCCTCTTTTCAAAGTGCTCACACCACCTGTGAGCTGTATTGATATGTGTGTATGTTTGCTCAGTCTGTCTGCTCTTCTCCTGAGGGTCATTTCTGCTATTATAGCCCATTCACTGAATGAATGAATGAATGAATGAATGAATGAATGAATGAATGGGCTCTCTGAAGAGTTCCGGGTAAATTTTGCAGGCCCAGGGAGCGCAGCATCCTCTCAAAGGGATATCACAGCTGGTCAAGTCTTCCTCAGCTCAACCCTCCATGTCTCCCCATTGTACTTAGGAAAAAATCCCAAACCCTGCTCCAGGCCTCATGGTGTCCCCCAGGATCTAGCCTGGCTGACCTCTCTGACCTTGGCTCCTCCCAGTTATGCTCCCAGCTCTATCTCAGCTCCAGCCAAATGGACCTCCTTTCTATTTCTTCACCATGCCAGGCTTGTTCCTGCCTCACGGTGTGCCTGGAATGCTTGCACCCCGCAGCCTTCTCATCCGTATGTCTCAGCCATGTCACCTCAGAGAGACCCTCCCTCAACACAGTCTCCCTCAGGTCACCCAGTTTTGCTCCTTCATGACATGTATCACTATCTGAAATTATCTCATTTATTTATAAATATCTGATGGACTGCTAGCTGAGTTCATGGCTTTGCAGAATAAAGGCAGCTTTTTCCAGCTTCCCTTGCAGCTACCGTGTTTCCCTGAAAATAAGACCAGATCTTATATTAATTTTTGCTCCAAAAGATGCATTAGGGCTTATGTTCAGGGGATATCATCCTGAAAAATCATGCTAGGGCTTATTTTCTGGTTAGGTCTTATTTCCAGGGTAACATGCTAGGTGTGGCCATGTAACCAAATTCTGGCCAATGGGTTATAACTGGGAGTGTATGTGGCAGTTTCTGGAGATTCAGCTGTTGCCCGCCCTTTACTCATTATCTTTTGTTTTTCCTGTCACCTGGTAGGCAGATGAGGAGCCTGGCACTGTGACCTCCATCTTGGATCGTGAGAAGGAAGGCGATAGCCTAGGGATGGCAGAATGGTGAACAGGAAGAAGCCTGGGACACTGAGAGCTTTGGGGAGTCGCCAAACCGGGCCTGAACTGCCTACATCTGGACTTCATTCACACAAGAGAAAAATAAACTCCTCTTTTGTTTATTGTTGATTTTTTCAAATTAAGTCCATAATATTTTATTATGACTACATTTGTATGCCCTAAGAAGTACAAGCTAATATAAAATATCAGCTAGAATATGCTCCGGGTCTTTTTATTTTAAAATGTGCTCAATAGAACTTTATCTCCTCTGTCCAGAATTTTAGTTGGAGTGATGGGAAGAGCCCTGGGCCAGAGAGGGGAGGCCACTTGCCTGAGTTCACACAGCAGGAGAGCAGGTCACACAGCTTGGACTTCACTGCCCCAGATCCTAACCCCCAACCCTCATTTCTCAGGAGCTCCCAGCTCAAGGTGTCGCCTGGTTCAACCAGGGCAATGGGCGGTGTGATCTACACCTACTGTGCCTTTCAGGCCAAGCAGCTCTTTCTTTTTTCTCAGGGGCTCAGAGCATGCTGGAAATGTGAGAGAAGACCTCAATTGTGGGATCTGGAGGAGGGTGGAAAGCTGTGCACCTTGGGGAGGATCCCAGCCTCTCTGAGCCCCATTTTCCTGTCCAGGAAGCCCCTCAGGCAGGTCAGGGGCTCTGCAGGTTCTGAGGTGCTGAATTTAGAATGACTGGCATCTCAGAAAGGATAGAGCCCTACACCCCACCAAGAGAAATTGCTGGCATGCTGGCAGTGTCACTGGTGTTAAGAGAAAGTGGGCTTTTTAGTGCAAACCGTGGAATCAGTTCTGGGTTCAAATCCTGGACCACACTTAGTAACGGTGTGACCCTGTGTGAATCAATTCCCTTGCTATAAGTTTTCCTTGGTGTCCTCATTGGAAAATGGGGATATGGATTCATGCATCCACACCTGTGTGCTGAGCACCTCTCATGCCAGGCTGCTCCTGGGTGCTGGGGATTTGGCCGTAAAGAAACTGGGCAAAGTCCTTCTTCTCATGGGGCTGATGATGGCGTGGGAGAGCCAGACAGCAAAGCAACAGACAAACGTGTAGCCTGCAGGAGGGCTACACGACACACAAAGCAAACGAAAGCTGGGGAAGGGCGAGGGCATGAGACGGAGTAATCAGGGTGGCCTCCCTGAGGGGAGGATATTTGGACAGAGACGTGAATGGCGTGAGATGCGAGGTCCTGGGACAGCTAAGCCTGGTCCCTCCCATCACCCTGGAACTATTTCTGGGCCTCCTCCAGCTGAATTCTTCCTCAGAGCAGGAACCACGTGGTGGCAGCTCTGTGTCCCCGGGCAGCAGCCCAGGAATGAATGAGTGAGCCAGGGACCCCGCTACCTCCTCCTCCTCCCCTGCAGTGTCCCGCCTATAAACAAGGCTCTCATGAATGCACCCGCTTCCCTCCATCCACACTGGTTTCCTGCCTGGACGATTGCAGTAGCCCCCTCCCCGGTTCCTGCCTCACTCTCCTACAATCTGTCTTCCTCACAGCACCTGCATGAGTTTCCTCTGGCTGCTGTAACAAATGACGACAAACTTAGTGGCTTAAAATAACACAAATTTATTTTCTTGCAGTTCCGGAAGTCAGAAGTCTGACTTCTCCGAAGTCAGTCCCACCGGGCTGAAGTGAAGGTGTTGACAGGGCTGCTTCCTGCTAAAGGCTCCCGAGAAGTTATTTCCTTGCCTTTTTCAGCTCCTAGTGGTCAGTCACCTGCATTCCTTGGCTTGTGGCCCCTTCCTCCATCCTCCCGTCTCTATTTCTGTCCTTTTCTTTCTTCTCTCTGCCTTCTCATTTTCTGTCGTCACACCTCCCTCTTCCTCCATCTTGTAAGGACTCCTAGGATCACACTGAACCCTCGGACCCTCCAGGATAATCTTCCCACCTCAAGGTCCTTAACTAACGACACAGCTGAAAAGTTCCTTTCGCCATATCAAGTGACATGCACAGGTGTGGGGGATTAAGATGTGGACCTCTTTGAGGGGCACTGTTCAGCTGACCACAGGATCCAAAGGGATCCTTTTAGAACCTAAGTCCGCGCTGGGCCTCTTCTGCTCAAATCCTCCCACGACTCCCACCTTCCTCACAGTACATGCCAAGTACATTGCAGTGGCCACACAGCCTGCACGTCTGTGCGCTTCTTACTTGTAACTCCAACCTCATCACCTCCCTCCTCACTTGGCTTCAGCCACAGGCCTCCTGCTTCAACAGTCCTGGAAGCTCCTGCCTCAGGACCTTTGCACACACCGTTCCCTCTGCCTCTAGCCAAGGTTCCTTGCCAACCTTTAGGTCTTACCTCCTCAGAAAGGCCTTCTGGAACACCGCCTTCTCGGGAGCGGCCCTTCCTTCTCCCTATGGTCACATTTAGCACAGTCTGAAACGATCTTGTCTATTTGTTTTCTTGTGTCTTGTCCACTTTCCCCAGTAGACTGTTGGCTCTTAAAGACCCAGCTGGTGTTGGCTGTATCTCCCGCCAAGGACAGCGCCTGGGACATAGTGGGCGCTCAGACAACACTTGCTGAATGAATCCATGGGTGATCAACGTAAAATGTCCTCAATGCTACTGTGGATAAAATATAAATTCATTTCAAGGCATTCTCACCTTCCTTGTGACTTTCTGGCTTGATCTACTTTCAGTGATTAAAACACTGTATTCTTACGTAAAAAGGTGGTGAGGCAGCATTTAGACCAGGCAAACAAGGACTTAGAGGAGCCTGGAGTAGAGGCAGGGGTCTCCCAAGGACAGGAGCCATCGGGACTGGCAGTGGGTCTCCTGGTGAAGAGCAGGGGCATGGAGTGGGCCACTTGGGAGAGGGGTGCTCTCTCGGTGTGTGCCTCAGTTTCCACCCCTGTAAAATGGAGATCGTAACAAATTCCCTCACAGCAGGACTGTCACGCTCAGTGCCATTTGGGGCCAGATGACTGTCTGCTCTGGGGTTGTCCTGAGTCTTGCACTGAGCAGCACCCCCGGCCTCTACCCACTAGGTGCCAGTAGCATTTCCCCAGTGTGACAACCCAAGCTGTCCCCAGATATGGCCTAAAGTGTCCTGGGGGACAAAATCGCCCGTCGCTGCCTCAGAGGACCATCTGAGGATGGGAGGACATGATGTGGGCAAAGCTTCTGGCTCCGAGCTCGGTCCCTGGCAGCTGCTCCGGAGATGGGAGCTGCTGTCTGGTGCAGAGGGCGGCCAGGTGCGACTCCTGGCCCTGCCACTTGTTAGCAGGCGGCCTCGTGCAAGTGACTAGGTCTGTGAGCCTCAGTTTCCTCATCTGTAAATGGAATAATAATAGCGCTCATTCTCTTGGGGCTGCCAGGAGGATGAGGGACCGTCCCCTGGACACAGTGAGTGCTCAATAAATGGGGAGGCTGAGGCTGAGGCTGAGGAAGACCCCTAGAAAAAGTGGGAGCCAGAGAAGGGGCTCTTTGCAAGGGCTAGTTGGAGTCTCCAGAATGTGGGCCCCTGTAGTAATGAGGGACATGCTGGCACAGCTGCCCAGGTGGGAGGGCAGCTGGCTCAGCCCCTCAGCCCTGCGGGGCCATTTAATAATTAAGCTGGATAAGGGACGATGAGGCTGGAAGGCCAGAAGTGACCAGAGCCCGGCCTTGTTTGGCTCTGGTGACGTGATGGCCCTGGGATCATGGCCTTCTTGGGCCTATAAACAGGGGGTTGGGCCCCGAGACAGGCAAGGCCAGGCCAAGGTCTGTGCTGGTGGCCTCGGGCCCGAGTCCTGCAGGGGGTGGGAAGGGGGGCACTCAGCAGCCGCATGGAAGGGGGTGCTGTGGAATGAAGGCTGTTTTGCACAGAATCAATGCCCACGTCCACCGTTTCTCTTCCCTTCTCTACCCAACGCCCTCTTACAGTCCCCTCCAGTTTACTGAGCACTTACTGCCTGACGGCTCTGCCAAAGCACGTTGTGTAGACTGACTCCTGCCAACTCCATCATGGAGGGGGCACTGTGTCCCCTCCCCAAATGAGTCAGGATCCCATTGCCCAGGTAAGAAATCAGAGGACCTGAGTGGTGAGGCACCAGCCCACAGGGGCAGGATCAAATCCCAACCCATCACTGGGGTCTCCCGAGCTTGCACTTTACCCCGTCCCACCCACTGTCTCTCCACCTCTTTCTCTGTTGTTCTCTCTCTCTCTCTCTCTCTCTCTCTCTCTCTCTCTCCTCTCCTCTCCTCTCCTCTCCCTCTCTCTCTGTCTCTGTCTCTCTCTCTCCCTCTCTCTCCTTTTCTCCCCCCCCCCCCATCTCCCTCTGACCGCCCCGCCTCGCGGCCCTGTCTCCCTGCAGCCAGCCCTTGTCCTGACGCCAGCACATTATGTCCCTGGTCAGACCCTGACGTCAGGCAAGTCCTGGCCGGCGGCCACGGGCCGCTGCCGGGCAGGCGGAGGGAGGGCACGCCTTCCCGGTCCCCACTGTGGTGGCTGCCTGCCCAGCCTTGCAACAGCTTGGGGCTTCAGTTCTCCCGCCTGGCCTCAGCTGGCTTGAGAATGGTGGGCACTTGGTGGCTGCCTGGCCTGTGAGCCTGGGGTTGCAGATCATTTGCCTCCTGCCCCCTGCCCCCCACCTACAAGAGACAGCTGTTGCCTGGTCCCAGAGGGGAGACAGTACAGAAAGGGGACAAGACCTAGAGCCGAGTTCTGACTGTGTGCCCTTGGGCAAGTCACCCAGCCTCTCTGAGCCTCACCTCTCCATTGAGGCACCTGTCTCTCCAACCTGCAGGAGGGTCAGCTCTTACAGGGGTGCCTGGCCCACAGCAGGAGCTCAGTGTTATCACAGGGTCCCATCCAGCAGTTCTCAACAGCGGAAGACTCAGAGAGGGGTGCGGGAGTCTGGGTGACACATGATTGGGAGGGGGGGTGCACAGCTGTTGTTTAGAGGGCAGGGATGTGCCATGGGGAGGGGGACAGGTACAACAAAGGAGCACCTCACCCAAAATACAAACAATATCCCTGCCGAGAAACCCTCCCCAAGCCCAGTTGGTCTCAGTCCCCATCAGAGCTTGAATAAGTGGTTAAAAAAATGTAACATTTCTTGTTTGGTTTGTTTGCTTTTCTCCCCCCCCCACCCCCCATTTTCAAAGCAATGCAATTTCCTTGAGGACATTTTGAAGGGCACCTGAGCATCCTGGTTTAAAGAGACTTTGGGGTTAGACAAACCTGGGTCAAATCCAGTTGTGTGACCTCGGGCCAGTGGCTTCACCTGTTGAGCCTCAGTTTCTTCATCTGTCAAGTGGGAATAATAAACATACATGCCTTAGAGGGTTGTTGTGAGGACTAAGGAAAACAATGTTTGTAAAGCACAGTAGACTTTTTTCTTGTCTCTTATTCTTCTCATATAGGTGATATAGAAAAGTACAGAGAAGAAAACAAGGTCATCCAGGGAGACCCACTCTAAGGTTTTCGTGGAAATTCAGCTCAATTAACATATTTATATTGTGATCCTCCTGTTGCCTGCTTTTTCATTTTTCATAAAAATAAAACCCAACTTGAAGTTCCACTTAAAAATACCTGTGCTTATTATATTATTATTGTTTTTTTGAATACATGCCACTCAAAAGGTTTAAAGGGTGTCTAGTGAGAAGTGAGGCTTTCTCCCACCCCTGCCTCGGGCTCCCCTTCCCAGAAACAAACAGTTAGCAGTTTCTTGCGTGTCCTTCCTTCCTTTCCTGGCGTTCAAATCATCTTTGGACACATGATTTCCAACGCTTCTCTTCATTTTGGTTTTGTTTGTGTTTTTATAATTCACTCAGTTATAAAGTTTGACATTATAAAAACATGAGAACAGACAATCAAAAAAGAAAGGGGAACATAAGGAAAGCAGAATCACCTGAAATCTTACTACCCCTTTAACAATTTGGAGTATATCCTTGCAGGCTTTTTCCATCACTTCATGTCCGTGCACATTCTTGAAGCATCAGGTATATCTTCTTAGTGACTTTCCAAGTTTGTGATGATGTTTGTGTACTGATCTGATCATTATCTGCCTTCCCCATCGTGCAGTGAGTGCGAGGAGAAAGGGACGGCCATTGCTAGTGGGCTCCCCACACCCAGCAGAGCACCAGCACACAGTAGGCCTGTAATGAATAGCTTCCAAATGAATGAATGAATGAATGAATGAATGAGTGAGTGAGTGAGTGAATTTCCAAAAGGGATGGTACAATACATCGCACTATCCTGTGACCTATTTTGTCACTGAACGTTTCAGCTCCATCTTCCCACATTTCAGCAAATCTCCATTTTTCTTGTCTGCACGGAGGCACCACAATAAACGTCTTTTTGATGCTGGCCAGAAGCTTCTGCCCCTCACTGGGAAATTCTTCTTCAAACCAGATCTGTTAACAAATTCCATATGATCTGCCCATGCCCCAGCCCTTTGGCCATTTACTTTCAGCATGACACTTCACTGGTTTCTTGGGCCCATTGTCTTCGGGGACAAGTCAAGATTTACTGTCTGGCCCTGACATCATGTTTTTCCAGAGAAGTTTGAGAGTGAAGAACTCATCCCACCCCCACCCCACCGTTTCCGCCAGTCAAGGGTTCTGCAGACTTGCAGAAGTTGGGAAAGTTGGTGTAACCCTTGCCTCCCTGGCTGCTTTGTGGAAAACGGAAAGCTCATTCCTACCTCAAGGCCTTTGCACTGGCTGTTCCCTGTGCCTGGAATATGCTTCCCTCAGACACGCACTCAGCTTACCTGCTTCAGTCTCTGCTCCAATGTCACTTTCTCAGAGAGGACTTCCTCAACCATTTTTCTACGTTAGATCTCTAAGTCACTTACCCAGCTTTGCATTTCTTCATGAAACATTGACCAATACCTGCTATCATAGTATTTACGTTATTTTACTACTGTGGGTTTTTCCTATTGATTGTCCATCTCCCCCACTAGGAGGATACGAACTTGTTTTTGTTTTTCTCTCCATAGTATCCCCAGCACCTAAAACAAAGCCTGGAACGTTGTATATACTTTGGAAGTATTGATTGAATCAATAAATGTTAGTTCCAGGATTCCAAGATTCCTTCCAAGGCGGAGAGCTGACTGCCATCATTCATTTATTCATTCAAGATTCATCTCTTGAGCACCTACTGTGTGCCAGCCCCCTTCTGGATGCTGGGGGTAGTACAGTGGGTAAGGCAGACAGACCCTCCTCCTGAAGGGTGTGGTCAGTGGTCAGGGAGACACATCTACCTCACGTAATGACATCCAGGTTGGCTTGCTGGCCATGGGTAGTGGGGCGAGAAGGGGGCAAGTGAGGGACGTGGGTTCCCAGCTTTAACTCAGCCCTTGCAGAGCCGGGTAAGCTGCAAGGGTGACACAAATGGGAAGGATATCCTTGCATCTTTACTTCTCCCTGCTGTTCTTTCACCATCCATGGAGGAGAAATTTCAAAAGTGAGGCCAGAAACCTTTTCACATTCCTCCCACAAGCCCAGCGGGTCTTTGCTTGTGGAGCTAAGCTTTGCCCTACTTCTGGCTGCCTTGCACCTTCCATATTTCTTTCAGGGAAGTTCCTACCCTAGTAGCTGTACCTTCCCGAGGGAGATGCAGGAACACTTGCTTTCCCGGCCTCCCTTGCAGCTCGGTGCAGGCTTGGAACTTGGGCTTCCCCAGTCGGATATGCCTGCGAGAGACACGCAATTAGATGAGGAGCACGGGAGAAGAGGCGTGGAGAGCGGAGCTGGTTAGGCGATGCGGTGGGAGGAGTCCTGGGGGAGAAAGCAGGCTCACTGGGCAGCTCTTCCAGAAAACCTGGGCCTCGTTCTATGAACCACCCAGTAATCTTGAATAAACTCCTCCATGTAAACTAGCCAGAGTGGTAAATTCTATTGCTTGCGACTCAGACCCCTTGAGTGACAACCGATCATTCTAGGTTCCTCTGCTCTGTGGTTAATGATTTCTTCTTGTTGTCTTTTATTCGAGAACTATCAAAGTGACTATCTATGACTCACTTTTGGCCACTGGAGGCAGTGATTTTGAATGTTAGCATCGTTACCCTGGCTCCACAACGGACCTCATGTCCTTTGGGGCGGGGTGGGGGGGACATGTATATCAGCTGAACCCTTCTGGAAAACAGTTAGGTCACAGGTATTAACAGGCAGTAAGAACGCTCATGCTCTCTGACCCCCCCTAGTCTCTTTCCGGGAATTCTAGACAGAGGAAATAATCAGAAATAGCGAAAATGCGCACAGATGTTCACCACAGACTTATTTAGTGTAGTGAGAAGTCAGAAGCCACCGCCAGGTCCGGTGACCAGGGAAAGGTTACATTAATTAGGTGTTGATTCCTAAAAGAATGGTGGCAAGGATTCCTCTAGCAAAACATTAGTGCAGTACTCAGGGGTTAGGTTTTATCTTTGGGGACTGAAAAAAACCACAACACAAAGTAACAGGGGCTTCAATGAAACAGAAGCTTGTTTCTCTCTTATATAAAACAAGTGTGGAGGTGGCATCCAGGACGCGTGGGGTGGCTTCAGAAACTCATCAGGGACTCAGGTCCCTTTTCTCTTGTTGCTCTACCACGGCCCAAGATAGCCACTCAGATTCTGGCCATCACCTCTGCGTTCTAGCCAACAAGGGGGATGGGAAGCAGACCAGGCACCCTTTCCCTGAGGACGGTACTTGGAAGTTATTTATATCCCATTGGCTAGAACTTAGTCACATGGACACACCTAGTTGCACACCTAGCTGGGAAATGTAGTCTTTTTGTTTTTGTTTTTTCTGGTAGACACATGCCCAGCCAAATGGGCATGGGATTTCTATTACTAAAGAAGAGGGAGAGATCAGAGGATTGGGGGAGAAACAGGGGTCTCTATCACAAAAGGCAATAATTTAAAATAATGTCCAAGAGGATTCTGTAATAACATGAAGAGAGGATCTTGTACAGTTTGGGAAAAGCAGGATTTGAAATTGTATACACACTGTGATTGCCACTGTGTAACAAAATTTCAAAACAGAGAAAGCTACTCAGAGGGCAAAACTGCTAGGACATTTTGTGGCTTTTGTGGGCAGTCCAATAAGAAATATCATTTTTTTCTTTTTATTCTATATTTCCCAAATGGTTGATAATTGAGTAAACTTAACTTCCCCAAAGAAAGAATCTCTGTGCAGATTATAGAATCTCCCTGAGCTGGAATTCACGCTGTGCAAGTTCTGTCCTCGAATATGCCAACGCATCCAGAAAAGAAGAAACGGAATGATCTCTAGTCACAGATAACTTGATTGTGAATGGAGAGAAGTCCAAGGAACCCACAAAAAGTGACTAGAAAGAGAGGGACCTGGGACTCATCACGGGTTCAAGTCACAGCTTTGCTGAAATGCCCACTCCATGACCTTGGACAAACCACTCATCTCCCTGTTCCTGCATCTCTAACGGCAGAACGGACAGCATCCTTGCCAGGTGTGAGGGGGATGGAAGGAGGTGGCTCCTGTGAAATGTGTGTACAAGTGTCCCACACAGAGCAAACTCTAAACCAGTGCTTCTCAGCCGGGGTGATTTTGTCCCCCAGGGGACATGTGGCAATGTCTGAAAACATTTTTGGTTGTCAGCTGGGTGTGTATGTGTGGGGGGGGCGGAGTGCTACTGGCATCTAGTGGGTGGAGACCAGAGAGGCTGCTAAACATCCTACAATGCAGAACAGAGGACCCCCCCCCCCACACACACACACACAACCACATACACAACGAAGAATGATCTGGCCCTAAATGTCAATACTTCTAAGTTGAGAAAATCTGCTCTAAATAACATCAGCTGTTACCATGATCAGGCTTGTTTCCTGGCTTTTGCTGTCCTGAACTTCACGGCGGTGGTCAGCTGGTCACACGTCTGGGGACACGTGTACTTCTGCGGGATGGATTTCTAGAGTCTCTGCAGCATCCCCGCTCTGCATGCAGACGCTGTCGCCTCGAAATGCCCCAGACAGATCATCTTCAGCTTGTCTCAAGCTCTTCCCTGGGAGGTTGGTAACATCTCTGTACCCAGGGGAGCTGTGAGAAGGAGCAGGATGGACACCGGCCCCCAGTTCAGCATCACTTATACGACATCCCCCCAGGGCTTCTTACCCCCAGTCCTTCCTCCTGGAAACCCTAACGTAGGCACTGCCATCACCCGCATGTCAGAGGTGGGCAAACAGGCTGCAAGGTCATACCAGTGCCAGAGCAGCTGGGCCCCAGGCCCGCTTGTTCTCCTCACACCTCACTGCTCTGGCCTAGGGGTCCTCAGCCCGGCTACACAGCAGAATCACCTGGGCGAGTGAGCTCTGCAAAAGCCAGATTCCTTGGTGCTCTGCTGGCTCCGTGAGGTCAAGCTTGGTTCTGGAATCAAACAGATCTTGACTTGAATCGTGGCTCCTCCACCTCCTGGCGAGGTCAGTGACGTTGCCTCTGTTTGTCCTCTGAAACTCTGAAAAAAGGGTAACGTTAGTTACTACCCCAAGGGGTTGCCAGGAGGATTTAGTGAAGGCCCATCACAGGCTGAGCATGGGAACCAGTGTACAGCAAGTGCTCGTTAAGTATTAGCTTTGAATTTTATTGTTGGAGCAGGGCCTCTGTGTGTGTGTGTGTGTGTGTGTGTGTGTGTGTGTGTGTGTGTGTGTAAGTTCTTTAACTGATTCTGAAGTGCTGGGCTAGTTACTCATCCATCCATCCATCCATCCATCCATCCATCCATCCATCCATCCATCCACCTAATAAACACCTACCGAGCATCTCCTTTGTTCCAAGCCCTACGCTGGACTAAGAGGCACTTGAAAAAACTCGACTTGGTCTTTGACCTCGCAGAATTCCCAGGACAGTGGGAGAGACAGATATGATGGATGGTAGAAAGGGCTCATTCATTCATTTATTCCACACATATTCCCTGCTGCCTCCTATGTGCCAAGCACACTGTTAGATCCGGGGAGATAAAGGTCCTTGGGCTTCCATCCTAGTGAGAGACAGAAGTAAATATGAACCAAGGCAGGATGATTGTTGCTCGTTCAACAATCATTTAGTTCATTCAGCACATTTGCTGATGCCCCCCCTCCCCGGGCTGGACCTGGGCTCTGGGGGCACCGAGATGTAAAAAGACCTGGCCTTCAGCACTGGGAGCACAGTCCAGGGTGGCAAACAGTCCAGGGGAGAGTCTCAGCACAACGTGATGAGCTGCAATCGGGGGAGAGCAGGGGTCCATAGAAAAGCAAGGAAGGCGGCCGAGGGAGCTTTCTGGAGGGGGCAGGGCCTGGTTTGAGCCGAAGGATGAGTGCAGTCTGCTCAGTTAACCCCCAACACCCCACCAGGACCCCCACAGACTTCTGGCCTCCCTTCCCTTCCAGAACTTGAAGGTCAGACTCAGGGGCCCCCAGGAAACCCTTCCCCTCCCAGCCAGCCAGCCCTTTTGAGGCTAGGACTCAAACCCTGTCTCAGAGCAAGGCCCTGGGCAGCTGGCCGGCAGAACCTTGGAGACTGTCCCACAGTGACCAAGGTCCACTGGTGACATTGAGGTTGTTTGTACAAATGTGCTCCATTTTCCTAGGCATCTTGTTCACAGAAAAAAACAACTCTGCTGACATAACTTACGGTGGGGTGCAGAGGGGTGGCTGAGAATGTCTACCATGCATGGTGCCCTGAGGAATGGAGACACTGGTGCAGGTGGGAGGAGAGTGGGAGAGAGGGGCAGGGGCTGGGCTAGAGATGGTGGCAAGGCCAGATTATGCAGGGCTCACAGGCCTTGGGAAGGACTCAGGTTTGATTCAAATGGTAATGGGGAGCATTTGAGCTGGGTTCAAATGGATTAAAACATAAGATTTTTATGTTTTAACAATGGATCAAAACCTCGAGATGGCTGGTGATTAATTCATTTGCTCATTCATTCATTCAACCAATATCTGAGCACCTACTCTGTTCCAGGCACTGGGGAAGCAGGGGTGAACTTAATAGACACAAATTCTGCCTTTCTGGGACCAGAGGGGACACAGACCCTAAGTCAAATAATCACATAATGAAACACAGACAGCAATAAATGCTTTCAGGAAAGGCTTCTCTAAGGTAATATATAAGTGTCTGGTTTAATACTTCATTCAGTCAATATTTATTGAGCACCTACTATGCATCAGGCACTGTGCTGGATGCAAGGATGCAGGGTGAGCAAGACAGACCCGGTCCCTGCCCCCAAAGAACTGACATTCCAGTGGAGGACACAAACCTATAAGCAATCAACAACCGTACAGTAAGGTGAATGCAGGTAGGGTATGTAGAGGGGCTGTGGAAGCAGGGAGGGCTTCCTGGAGGAAGGGGAATTAGCAGGAGTTCGGTGAGGGATTATATATGGAAGTGGGTGATACAGGTGAGGTATATCCAGTGACCTGCTGAACTCCCTCTAGTGACCTGCTGGGTTGAGGAGAAAGTGGTGGGAGAAGGTGCTGCAGCTTTGGGAGAAGGTCAAGACCTATTGGAAGGAGACCCAATGGTGTGGACACCGCCCTTAGAGGCATCTCAGTGGGTAGAGGGTACCTGCAGGGCTCCCTCTGTCTCTTCATCTCTCTCTGGCTGGCTGGCTCCCCTTTCGGTCTCTCTTTGTCTTTGTCAGAATCTGACAGTCTCTCAGATTCTCTCACTGTCTCTCTCGGCCTCTCAGTTTCTCTTCCTCTGGCTCTCTCAATTCTGGTCGTCTTCACGAGATGTCAGTAAGAGACAAGGACACTAGGAAAAACCCCGAGCGGGTGGGCAGGAAGCGAGGTCAGGGGACAAGGACAGCTGAGCACAGGGACAGGCGGTGACTAAATGTTCTGTTTTGGAAAGACAGCTCTGGTCAGGGGCAAAGGTGTCTGACCACGAAACCTGATCACCTGGCCAAACTCTGCTCTTGCCAACCCTCTGGCCAGCAGCCCCATGACCCGTGGATGCCACACAGAATTTTCCCAGAGGGAGGGGGAGCGGAGGAAAAATGGCCCATGGGCAACTTCTCCCCTAGCAAGTGGGACCAACAGGAAGGGAAGGAAATAAAGGAACAGTGAATTCTCAGGCAAGCTGCCGGTGTGGTTTAGAATAGGAAAGCCCTGCTTATCTCTCTACATGTTTTTCAAAGGTTTAACAATTGATTAAGCACAGACTGTGCGTGAGGCCCGGCGCTGTGTATTCACTGCTAACCCTCCCAAGTTTAAGACCATGGACTCTGGAGCCAGACTGCCTGAGTTTGAATCCTGGTTTTGTAAATTACTAGCTTTGTGACCGTGTATAAGTTACTTACTCTCTTTCTTCATGCATAAGATGGGAAGAAAATAGCATGTGTCTCATACATTTGAAGCCAAGATTAATATTAGTTCACATATGTCAAGGGCTTGGACTAATGCCTCGCACACAATAAGTGCTGAACAAAATTCAAGCTATTATCATCTTAGCCTTGTGATTCAAGAGCTAATGCTAAGGGGGGCGGCCGGTTGGCTCAGTGGTTAGAGCGCAGTGCTCATAACACCAAGGTCGCCAGTTCAATCCCCACATGGGCCAGGGAGCTGCACACTCCACAACTAGATTGAAAACAACAACTTGACTTGGAGCTGATGGGTCCTGGAAAACCACACTGTTCCCCAATATTCCCCAATAAAAAAAAATTTTTTTTTTAATGAGCTGATGCTAAGGAGGCAGAGGGAGTCAAGTTCAAATTCCTGCTTCATCACTTCTTTGCTCTGTGACTTTGGTTAAGTCTCACAAGGTCTCTGAGCATCAATTTCTTACTGTTCAGTGAAGATGATCTCAGGTGTCACCTCCCCAGGTGGTCAAGAGGTTCTGCGTACAAAGTAGGTGGAAAGCACTGACTTCACAGGTAAAGAAAAGAAGTCCCAAAGTCGATTAATATTTTTTTCACCTGTCCAGCCGGCTCTGGGTCCTCAGAACACCTACGACGCGCTGGGTCCTGTCCTTTCCCTGTCCTGCAAGACAGTAGCGAGCAGCTGAAGATGGAGGGAGCCCCGTTGGTGCCCAGCGTTAGTCCTGACCACATGTAGCCTTCTGATGCATGTAGTATCAACCCATTTTACAGAGGTAGAAACTGAGGTTTGAGGAGGTAAAGAGGCTGCCCAGGGCAAAAGGTTCCCGAGCACCTGCTCCTTTGAGCTGCTCTTGATCTGAGCTCAGATGACAATGCCACCACTTCCTGAACATCACAGGCCTAGAGCCTCCACCTCTCTCACCTGCTCGATGGCATGCTCCTGCCCGAGTACCCCTAGTGCCTGCCTCAGAGCTGGCCTTGGAAATGGTGGTTGTACTAGACAGAATCCACAAGCCCAAAGAGCTGTGCTGTCCCTGAATGAATTACCCGTCCCCGTCCTCAGTGTGTTTCCTTGTCCTGTGCCAGCCAGCTCGAAGAAAATTCATCTTGGCCACCAAACCCCTAAGCACTCCCCTCACTACCAAGGCAAGAAGCAGGTGACGAGTACAGGAGGAAGGGATGGAATGAAGTCTGGAACCCCAGAACCCTGGGTTCTCATGCCTGCCTGTGTGACTTTGGACACACATGCTTCCTCTCTCTGAGCCTCAGTTTCCTCATCTGTAAAATGGGTGCAATTATCATAATATCCACCCATTCAGTAGACATGCAGAATAGATAGGGAATGGATATAGCCCTAGGCATGGGGCAGCTGCTCAGAAGATGACAATAGTCCCTACTATGTGAGCCACCTCCCCTTACCCGGATCCCGCAAGCCCAGTTTGGCCCCTCATGGTCAATGGCGAGCTCCTCATGAGACAGTATAGTGGTTGAAGGCATGAGTCCTGGGCTTGACTGCCTAGGGTCAAATCCTACCTCTGCCAATTGCTAGCTGTGTGATCCCAGACAAGTGAATTAACCTCTCCGGGCCTTAGGTTTTCCATTCACGAAATAGATGTAATTATAATAGTCCCCATCTTTGGGAATTGTTGTGATGACCAAATGAGTTCACTAATGCAGAGTCTGGGATCTTGCCAGGCACAGAATGAGCTCTGTAGAAGCGTCTGCTGCCCTTCAGGAATTGTGGGGGAGAACGGACCTGGTAGCTTCCGCACAACTTACAAGGGACTCAGGGCCAGGGATGGAATGCGGGAGCTGGGGAACAATCCCAATCTGAACCAGGAGGGATTTGAGAGATCAAGACCCACTGTATTGGCAGAGGGCTTTGCTCGGGTCCCACGTGGCCCCAGAGAAGGGCTGCTCCACGTCCATCCTCTTGTGGGAGCCAGCAGAGTGCGTGCGTGTCAGTGTGAGGCCGCAGCTCCATCCTCCCAGTTGCTGAGCCCGGAACCTGGAGTCGTCCATGGTTTCTGTCGCGTGTGGTCCATCGGTATGTCCTGTCAGCTCCACCTGCAGAACACATCTACGACGTGAGACCATGGGGACCTCTGCCCATCTCCCCACCTTCACAGCCACGCCTGGGCCCGGTCACCGTTATCTTTTGCCTGGACCATTGCAGTCACCTCTGCTCTCGCTGTCCCCCTTCCCTCCTCGCCCTGGACAATGCATTTTCCACACACATCCAGAAGGGTTCTTTCAGAACCTAGGTCAGACCATGCTCAGGACCCTCCCTGGCTCCCATCTACCCCAGAGAAAAGCCCGGGTCCTTCCTATGATTTGCCAGGCTCTGCACGATCTACCCCCACGTCTCTCCCTTCACTGCCTCACGGGCGGCCCCTCACTCCTGCTGCCCAGCACACTGGCCTCCTCGTCAACCGCGCACGTGCCAGGCACAAAGCAGCCTCAGGGCCTGTGCATTGCTGTTTCCCCTGCTGGGGATGCTCTTACTCCAGCGACCCCTCACCTTTTCAAGTCTGCCCTCCAATATTTGCTCGGGGAGGCCTCCCGGCTCCCGCAGTGAGATCTGTACCTGTCTGAGACTCTCCATCTCCCTTCCCTGGTTTATTTCACTCCTTTGCACGTGTCATCCAAAACACAATATATTTCATTTACCTATTAATGTTTATCCCCCTCTCCATCCCTAACTCCAAAATGTCAACTCCATGCAGACTTCCCATTGGGAAGAGCAGGGTTTGGACGTGGCAAGTGGCAGCGGCCTCAGTGCTGGCTGAGACCTAGACACTGTTCCCGGGACTTGGGACCCAGCAGAGTGAAACGCTGAGCCCCTGACTTCGTGGCACTTTCATCTCGTGGATTTGAACGCCAGCACTGCCATGAACTTACCAGGCAACTTTGAACCAGTGAGTGGTAGCACTCCCCCGCCTCAGTTTCCCCACCTGTAAATGGGAGGATGATCCCGCCCTCCCTAGGTTCAATGAGCTAATGCCTCTGAAGCGCCTGGCACCCAATGGGCACTCAGGCAGAGCTCATTCCTCCCCTGGCCAGCCCCCCTGTTGGCTGGCCCCCAGGGGACTGTGCTGAGAGTGTTATTTTTAACCGTGGCTCGGGCAGGCTGGGCAGTGGCTCTGAAGGCCGTAGGAAGACCACCGGGTAAGCAACATCCCGTATTGAGACGCCAGGAGACCATGGTGTGGAAACACAGGGCGGGGCCGCCCTGTGTTCATGCTCTGCCTGGTGACCCCTTATGCAAAATTATGTCATGTCACCCGATGCTGTTTATAAACTTAGTGCTGACCTTTCCCAAGCAGGGTGGGGGGGGAGGGGCTGCCCAGTCTCCTCACCCCCACCAGGAACTGTTGGTGGCCCACATTCACACAGAACAAAGTTGGGGGGCTGGCCTCTGGCCAGATTTTGCCCGCTTGTTTCAACACCTCTGAGTGCTCCCAGATGACCAGCCCTGGGGTATTTTTAAACCCTGGCCTTGGCCAACCTTTTTGCCACATTCCGGTCGGGTTTTGATTTAGTGCGCGCCCCAGTTAGGGTAGCTGGGGGCTTGGGATTCATTCAACAACAAACATCTAAGCACATTCAAGGATCTGTGGGCCTACTGTGTGCGAGGCCCTGTAGCAGGAATGGAGGCCCCAGGGGTCCTAACTCACAGAGTCTGTCCTCAAGTTGGTCTCAGTCTGGCAGGGACACCATGACAAGCGCTAGAATGGAGGCTAAGACGGCAATGACAACTCACATATCCACGGGGCCCAGCGGGTTATATAAATGGATGAAGAGGGCCCGCGTGAGGTGGCAAGGAGGGCTGGGGACTGCAGTGAACCGGCCAAGCTTCTGAAGGGGGTGGCCATTCCTCAGCTCTGACCTCTGTCATCATGAGGGAATCAGGTCCAGTGTACCCAGAGCTTCTGACTTTTTAGGAGAAGCTGGAAGTCTAGGTTTATGTGGAATTTCATGCTAAAATCTCTTGACTTTTACATGTTGGCAATGAATTTTTTTTAAAATGTTAAAAACATTTTGAGAGCCAAATACAACCCATTTGTGGGCTGGACTCAGCCCACAGAGCCGAGGTGATGGAGGCCAACACCTTGTGTTCTCTGACGCAAACAGATGCATTCGAACATGTTCAACCTGTAGGGGCTGAGCGCCTACTATGGGCTCCTCCTACTATGCGAGGCCCCAGAGAAGCAGGAACAGGATGGATGATGTTCCTGGCCTCATGTGGCTTAAATCCAGTGGTGAGCTGGAGCCGGCTCGTAGGGGCTCATGGATTCTGCAAGCTGGTTGTTCTACACAACTGTCATTCGGAATTAAATTATATGAACTTACAATTAAATAATTATAATAACAATAAAGGTAACAACGACCCCAAACTCATCACTTTCTAATTATTTTCCTGTTTTCTATGTCCCTGAGGTTATTGACGTCTATTGTGTCATGCACCATATTGCCAGGTGGAAATAGTATAGAACTGTGCATCTCTTCTCAACTCCACGTTCAGTGGTCATGTTGGCAGCTGGAAATCGGCCGGGGCAGGAGGAGTGACCCACAGGAATCGGCAAATGTGAACATCAGAGCTCCCTCCTTGCTGAAAGCCAGTGGTTAAACACTTAGCAACAAACTAGGTTACAACAAATTACTGATAAGGTGTAATATGTCAGACAGTAACCACTGCAATGAAGGAAAATAAAGTGGGTAGAAGGATACATGGTGACGGAGGGGAGTATTTTAGCTGGGCAGGTCATGGACGTCTTCTCTGAGGAGATGATATTTGAGCAGAGACCTGAATGAAGTGAGAGAGTGAGCCAGACAGGTTATCTGACAGAACAAGGTTCAGGAAAAGGGAACAGCAAGTTTATGCTTAGGGGACAGGAACACGCTTACTGGTTCTGGAACAGAGAGGAGGCAAGTGTGGCAGGAGCAGAGTGAATGAGGGAAAGGGGTAGGGATGAGGTTAAGGAGGTGGGCAAAGGTCAGATCATACAAGGCCATGTTTGAGGAGGAGGAATTTGATTCTAAGATGGATGGGGAGTCCTAGAGGGTTTTGAGCAGGGCGGTGACATGACTTAATTTATCTTTTAACAAGTTTTCTCCGACCTTGATGGGTGGAGTGGAGCAAAGCTGGAAGCCAAGAGACTAACTAGGGAGGAGACAACTGTCACAGTTCAGGCAGGTGAGGAGGGTGGCCACCTTCACTGTGGTGGTGGCTGAAAAAGTGGTGACAAGAATATGAATTTGGGATGTATTTGGCAGTCAAGTCGACAGTATTTCTGATGGGCGGGATGTGTGGGGCGAGGAAACAGGGCCTCAAATATGCCTCCTAGGTTTGGTCCTGAGCCCTCAGTGATGGGTGGCACCCTTCCTGAGATGAGAAAACTAGTGGGCAGGGCCAGGATTTCAGGAGGACAAAAGGGAAGTCCCATTTTGTGACGTTTGAGGGGTCTGTATGACACACATGTGGAGGTGTCAACTCGCCAGATGGGCGTTGGAGTCTAGAGCACAAGGTAGTTCTGGAAGCAGTGTCTCTCCATTGCTATGGCAACCCCAAGCCAGGGGGAAATGCTATTGGCGGGCTAAGGTGGGGGTGTTCTGGGAAGGTCTCACTGTGAAAGAGTCCCAAGTGTAAGAAGAAGCATCTGGCAGGTGGAGAACGGAGGCACAGCATCCCAGGGGGTGGGAACAACAGGGCAAAGGCCTGGAAGGAGGGAAAAGCATAACCTTCTCGGAGGATGGTGTGGCAGGGGGTCCAGGGCTGGGAGAGATGACCAGAAAGGCAGAGGGTAGAACTTGCAGAGGGCTGCTGCTTTCAGCCAGAGGAGGCGGGCGTGATTCACCTCAGGGCACTGGGGTGAATCGCAAGCAGGTGCAGGCCACAAAGAGCACCTGAGGAGGGACACATGGCATCCACTCTGGCCTTAGGTTGCACAGGTGTAGAAGCCCCTGCCCACCCCTCCTCACCAGGCCCCCAGCACCCATCCCCAGCTTATGCAGCAAAATGCCCCTCCAAGTCAGCCTAGAGCCTTTGCCAACCCAAATACCTTCTTGGAGATTTTCTGCCGATGAACCAGGGAAACAAAATAACCTGAGGAGAGGTCAAAGGAATATTCTGGAACCTTTGTTTTCTGGATTCCCATCACACGGAAGGGCCAGGAGGTCATTAACCAGGACTGAGGGATGACCCAGGTAAACACGGCATGGCGGGTACTAAGGTGTTTACGGGACCTATGTCACCATCCTCTAGGAAGAGGCGTGGAGGACGTGGGATCTGGTCCCGGGTCTTGAGGCCAGTCCTGTTCCCTCTTGCGGTCTGAGTTCAAAGTACAAGTATGCCACATACTTGCAGTGTGATCTTGGGCAAGTCATGTATCTTTCTGAGCCTCAATTTCCTTATCTGTACAAAGGGACAATAATGGCATAAAATGAGATAAAACAGATCCGTCATGTAGCTCAGTGCCTAGCTCATGCTAAACTCTCCATAAATGTCAGCTGTCAATCAGTAGTACTTACAAAATTACTAATTACCAAGCACTTACTCTATGCCAGGCTTTGAGCTGCACGCACTATCTCATTTAAACCTCATGCCCTCTCTGTGAGTGAGGATTATCATGATCAACTCCATTTTACAGACGGGAAAACTGAGCCTCCGAGAACTGACCTGTCTTGCCCAAGGTCAGATTGCTAGTAGGGCACACAGCTGTATCTGACCTCAAAACCTCTTCTTGTATTCATTCTGGGTGAATCGAATCGGTTCTAGAATTTTTGGAAACAGCAGTCCACATGACCCCCAGCATCTATCCACACCAGCGGGGAGACCTGCCTTTCTCAGAGCCAGTCAGCTCAGGCTATACCCTTGGCCTGGGGTGTAGACAGGACACAGACAATGGCTGCTCCAGGGCAGTAAAGAGCCTGGAGAAACAGAGCCATCCTAGGCCAGCCTGGGGCCTTCCTCTTGAATTAGGAGTTCAGCAGGCACTCATGTCCCATCAATAAACGTGCCCCAAAATAGCTCATTGAGTCCGTCCAGGGCAACAGGACCAGGACGTCCTGTTCCCACTGGCTCTGGCCAGACAGTGACTGTGTATTGGCCTTCCCCATTGAAGGCTGCTGGGAGGAATGGCAGAGCTCATCCAGCATGAGGGCTCATAGGAATGAGCTGGGCCCCAGGCACCAACACCCCAACCTGGGACAGTGTGGGGTTTCCCGAACATGCTTCTGGCACAGAAGATGATGGCAGGTGGAACTGGGCCAACGACTTTTATCTTAGTAGACAGCCTCCCGAGGAGGTTAAGAGCTTAGGCGCTGGAGTCTGACAAGTGTGGGTTCAAATTCCAGCTCGGCCATTTCCTAGCTGTGTGACTTTAGGCAAGTCACTTTCCCTCTCTGAGCCTTGGTTTTCTCAGGGATAAATATTTCATAGGGTTGTTGATTCAGGGAGTTTATATATCCAAAGTACAGTTTGTAGACTTTGCAGGTTTATTTATTATCTGCTCCTCTCCGTCCCTTACTTAACACAGCAACATAAGGTGAGCCCTACCAGGGCAGGGACCTCTGTCTGTGGTTTACTGAGTTCTCCAGGGCACACGGGAGGTGCTCAATGACTATTTGCTGAGTAAATGGATGAATAAACAGATGAATGAATGGATGAATGAAAAGGCCAGGCACATAGCAAATGCTCAGAAACGCTTAGAAATTCTCATCAGCTTCACGGGCATTTGAAAAAGAAAAACTCAAGGATCAAATGTGACTCACACATGAAGGAGAAAGTTAAAGTGAGTCAAGGGAAAGAAAGACAAGTGTTACACACAAAAGACAGGAGGGGTCTGCAGGGACAAAGCTGGGAAGTGGGGAGCCCTGGGGAGCCTGAAGCTGGGAAGCATGAGGACAGTGGATGCCTGGAGTCCCCAGAGCAGAATGCTGGAAGCATCTGCCTCTTAGCTAACATCCTGGCAGGCAGTGGCTGCTCACCTGCTACCTCCTGGGTCGTCCCTGTGAATGGGGGCTGGGGTGGGGGCGCTCCAGGGCTTCCACATCTAAGGAGCTGATTGCACGGGGAAGACGTGAATAGGCTGGGCGACTCAATGCTGCAGATCTGTAAGAATCTTAGCAACGACACTGATTCACCTGCCTACAGCCCTTCCCTGTGCCTGGCCCTGGTCTTTGCATGCGTTAATGCACTGAATCTCAGGACAAGCCTAAGACATGGGTACTATCATTATTCCCATTTTACAGATGAAGACACTGAGGCCCAGAGAAGTAGGGTGGGCTGCCCAAGGTCACACGTACAGGGAATAGACAAACACCTCCCCCAGCCCACAGGCTCCTCCTGCTCCCCTCACTTGGGGCATCTGTCCAGTTTGTTGTGTCACTGTCAACACTTCCTCAGGCCCGTCCTGGCACGCCCCTCCTCTACCCCCTGACCTCTGACTTCCGTCTACCCAGCTCCTACTGTCTCTTCTGGGCTGTGACAGCTGTGCACTTGTCTGTCCTCAGGGTCTTGGAGACAGGGGAAGGATCCGTATTTTCTCTTGGACTCAGAGCCCAGCACAGAGTGGGCACTGCCAGAAATTGTTTGTGGAGCAAACACACCCATGGGTACAGTGGTATGCCAGGAGCCGGACCCTCAGAGCCTTGAATCCAGGATGGCACCTGGGACAGGTGATGGGTGGAGGGGACGCCATGATCACCAAGTCTGAGGCCACGCTCAGGGGCCCTCAGGGCTTCTCCATGCTCTGTACACTGAGGTCACATGGCTACGAAGATGAGCAGAGCTGGAAAGGAACCTGTGACCCCAGAGGCCACCCTTCAGCCCCTCTGCCTTAGCCGTCAGCTATTTATCAGCCCCCACCCCCCGAAGCTCTCAGGCCATCGGCCAGGGCCTCCTTAGGGTTAACATGGAGGAAATGTCCTCTATTTGCGCAAAACTTTGTTTGGAATTTACTTCTCCCCAACTTCAAACAGGCCCCAGCTCCTGACCTTGTCAAATGCATGGCCTTTGGTGCTTTTAGAGATTCCAAACAATTGTCCTGCTTCGTCTTTCAGGACTCGAGGCCTAGGCCTTTTTCGGTCTCTCTGCCTGCGTCTGTCCTGGGGCTCCCTAATCCGTTTCACAGTCCTGATGTCCCATCATTGGGCCTTCTACGTGCCAGGTACTTGACGGGCACTAGCTCCTCCAACCCTTAACAACCCCAAGAGGCAGCTGCCAGGGCAGATGCGGAAAACTGAGGTTAGATGGGGTGAAGTCAGTTGCCCAAAGTCACACCACCATAAACGGGATGGATTCAGAGCCACTGGGAACCCCTGTGCCATGTGGCTTCTCGCCACCAGCTGCTGGGTGGGGAGATGTTTCTGTTCTTCACCGAGCACTCCACCTCCTTCCGCCCAGTTCACTGCCAGGGCAAATGCCTGGGAGTTTCATTTTCCTTTGCGTCCCCAGTTCGGGGCTCCTTCCTGGGACCAGGGGCTGAGTTGCTAATGTGTCAGAGGCCCCATTCCAAGCCCCTTCTCTCATCTCTGGTGGGGGGTTCCAGGTGGGATGTCTTCCCGTCTTTCTCTCCATCGAATCCTTTAGGTAAAGGCAAGAAGGGGATTAAGGGTGGACATTGCTGGCAGGGTGCAGGCCCTGGGGCCCCGGACTCCACATGCCCAGGGAAAGGCTGGTCGGGCGGGTGGGGCTGCCCAACTCGAGTTTGGCTGATTCTCATTAGTCCGGCGCTCTTCGGGCAGGCAGTGGAATCAAAGGGGTCCAAAGCTGTTGGTTTACTTTTTTCCTCCTTTTTGGCAAAAGGAGGTCACAGCAAAGCCTCTGCTCTGCCCACCTCTTCCCTCCTTTTCTTTCCCTTTTCCCTCTCTCCCTTAGAAGCCTGACAACTAAAAACCCTACATTTGAGACGGAAGGTTTTTTTGTCATCCCCATGCCATTTCCGCCATTTCCACCATTTCCCAGGCGTGACTCTGCATGCACTAAGCCCTGGGCTGAGCATTTCACGGGAATGGTGACACAGATTCCTGAAGTGATGAGTTATCCCCGCTGGCTTTTGTAATCCCCATTGGCAGAGGAGGAAACCGGTATGAGAGGGGAAGTCACTCTTCAGAGGTCGCTCAGGGCTCTCTGAAGCCCAGGTCCATGCTCTTAACCATTCCTTACGCCAGCCACACCCCTCGTCCAGATTCATATTTCCACCAAGAAAAATGAAATCAGTGCAAGGTGGCTAACAGCAGAAATCCAACTGCAAGTTCCCTGAGTTCAAGGGCTCCAAACGCCAATGACTTCAGTGCCCAGGCAAGACACACAGATGACTGAAGGCGGCCAGGTTGGAGGCAGTAGGGAGCGGTGGGGACTGCGGTGATTGGTACGCCCCTGAGATTCAGCTCACCCCCAGCCCATGGCTGCCTTGGGAAGCGAGGGTCCAGTGTTGCCAGAGTTTTCAGGCCAGCCCGAATTCCAGATGTTTTATGTGAAAAGCTCTGCATTTTTTTAATGTGGTGGAAGATAGGAGTCTATTTTTATTTTTATATTTATGTTTATTTAATTTCTATTTTACATGTTTGCATTTTCTAAAACACCCAAGTGGCCCTGTAGTGTTTTCTAACCACCTACTTTCCTACTCAGAGCCTCAGTTTCCCCATCTGGAAACCAAAGATGATCCTTGTAGCTACTCGAGAGGGTGAAGACTGTCCCAGGAAGACAGCCTGTGGGACACGATTGAGCCAAAGATTCGCCAGGATGGGTAACTTTATCGCATCACTTTTCAATGGCAGGTCTGAGAGGTAGAGATTACCGTTTCCGTTTTGCAGGGGAGATATTAAGGCTGAGAGGTGAGCCAGCTCAGAAGAGGGCACCGCGTCATTCCCCGGCCCCCAGCCTCTGCACCGTGAAACCTCAAGCAGACCGGGCTCCTTCCCGTGAGAGGAAGTCGAGGCTGAAACCAAAGGCTTCTTTCTGGTTGTTTTTCTCCTCTCTGTGATGCTGTTCATTTTTGTGAACATCACACTTATCTGATGTCACAGGTTTTAGGAACCCAAACCGCAGACACAAAGACCGCTGTGTTATTCTTTGAAGGATTGTGTAGTGAGATAAGGAAGCTTGGTGCTGGGGATACCGTGCGTGAGGACACAAGGCTTGTTTTGCAGAAATAGAGCCTTGGGGTTTGTTCTTGGGTTCCAAGTCGTCAGCATCTTTGGTGGGAGCTCGGTCCCTGGTCACGCGGGCCACACTGTGTGTGCTGAGCCCTCACGCCTTCCCCAGTGCTGTCCAAATCAGCCAGATGGTGGGCACAGGGGCAAGCTGGCCCCAACACCAGCATCTGGCACCAGCATCTCCTGAGGATGCTGCAGAGAAGACGTGTAGTGGGGTGCTTGGGGATGGAGCATGCTGGTACCATCCATCTTCTGGTAGATTCTGAGTTAATCCAAAAATCCTGTTCGCTTTTCCTGGGCTTTTTGAGAATGTCACTCAAATACCTGAATCCCCTGCCTACTGAAGTGTCATGAGGCCTGCGAAACCCTGCTTCCTACGTCCACCCTGGCTCCCAGACAGACTATGATCCGCACGCAGCCCTTGGCTGCACCCTACTGAACACCTGAGTTTTGCAGTGAGTTGACTTCTGGTAAAGTGACATATGCCTGGTCTTGGACTTGAGTAAAATGGGGAACAGGGGCTCACTCTTGCTCTTCTAGGAAAATCAGATGGTGACTGAGAAGCAGTCTGAGTTCCTGAGCATGTTTCTGCCAGGACGGAAAGGACTAAGAACGCAGGGTCGATTTCTACTTTAGGTAGCTCTGAAGGGTTCAGATTATTGGATTTGTTTGTTTGTTTGTTTGTTTTTGAAGGAGAAAGCTATGATGGTTCAAGGAAGCAAATTTACCACCTAAGGCACTCAGCCAGAGCCAGGTCTGCCTGACTCTGGGACCATCTTTTTTGTCACCTTTCTGGGCTCCTATTGTCTCATCGGTGGAGTGAGATTATTCAAGATCAAAGCTTTTCAAACATTTTATTTCAAAATAGGCAAATCCCTTTTACAGTGGAACCTTCACTTGTTGTCCAATGTATATAAAAAGATAAAAGAGAAGCTGCTGGGAGAGGAGGGTCGAGAGGCCTTCAGCTTCCTCCCCAAACACCTCACTGCACCTCACTGCAGGCACCTCACTGCTACTCTGGGCTGAGGGCAGGCTTTTAGGAAACACCAGCTTAGATTATCCCAGGGCTTCGGGGAAAATCTCTGAGACCAAGAGGGGAGTCTCTGATCTTTCAAACATTGCTAAAACGTTTTGCAGAAGACAGGCAAAACCAAACCCAAACAAAAGATTTCCAACAGTACAAAAGCATGAGGAGTGAAAAGTTAGCCCCCTCCCATCTCTGACTCGCCACTCCCACCCCACCCCACCCCCCACCCCCGATCAAATAGCCACTGCCACCAGGGCCTGTGTCTCCCCCAGAGATGGTCAGTGTCTCCCAGTAAATATGTACATATACTGCCCCCTCTTTCCTTCACACACACCCACACACACACACCACTCACGCACTGCAGATTGATTCTACAATCACTGTTTTGTATCTTGTTTTTCTCGGCTGACATTGCCTCTTGGCATTCTTTCTATGTCAGTACTCAGAGATCTGCTTCATTCATTTCAGTGGCTGCACAATATCGGAATGCTATTTAATTCCAATCAGGGTGAAAAAGGTCCCTATTGTTGGATACTCAGGTTGCTTCCTGCTTTTTGCTGTCAGAAAACCCTGCAGGGAAGGTCCTTAGGTCCTTCTGTACGCATCCTGGTACGTGTGTTAATTTACATGCTTGCTTTGTCCCTCCCGCCCCTTCTCTCTCTCTCTGCTTTTTGGCCTTATTTTATTTTATTTTATTTTTTTGCCTATTTGCATTTTCAAATTTTTATTCCATGAACATGTCCCATTTGTGTAATAATTAAAAGGATATGTTCAAACTTCAGCCAAGTTAGATAAACAGCCCCACGCATAAGCACAGAAAAGAAAAAAAAAAAGAAAAAGAAAAAACCAGCCTCTGTTGCTGAGGCCTGTTTGGCTGGGAGGCTGCATTTCTAGAGAGTCATGTGCCATGGCCCAGGCCTGCCTGCTGGGACATGTCCTGGAGTGCAGGGCCTGGGTTCCAGTTCGCGCTGTGTCATTAAGTTGCCAGGTGACTCCAGGTAAATCACTAAGCCTGGCTGGGCCATCGGATGAGCGTTTACTATGTGCCAGGCTCTCAGCTAAATACGATACAGTGTCTGGGGCGGCTGGTGTTCTAACACCCACTCTCAGATGAGGGAAAATGACTCAGGGAGATGAAACACTTGCCAATCTCCTCTGGGTCAGTCAAGGAACCACTGTTTGCCCAGGAGTCGGTCCTGGTTCCTTCCACCTCCCCTGCAAATATCAGTTCACCCCCAAATACCATTGGGTCCACCTTCAAAATACAGTTGACGTTTGAGCAATGTGGGGATTTGGGATGCTGTCCCACATGCAGTCGAAAATCCGAGCATAACTTGTGACTCCCCAAAAACATAACTGTTACGAGCTTACCGCTGACCGAAGCCTTAATGACAACATGAACAGATGGACACGTGTTTTGTTATATGTATGAAACACTATATTCAAGCAATAATGTAAGCTAGAGGAAAAACGGTATGAAGAAAAACACAAGGCAGAGAAAACACATTTATAATACTGTACGTATTTATTGGAAAAAAATCCACATAGAAGTGGACCCGTGTAGTTCAAACCCATGTTGTTCAGAGGTCAATTATAAACCTCTGTCTCTCACCAAACCCTCAGCACAGCCTTCGGGGCCCTTCATGATCTGCCCCGCCCCCAAACTCCTCTCCCCTCCCCCACTCCTTCCGGCTCTGCCCCATCACACTCCCAACCTCAGGGCCTTGGCACTCGCCATTGCCTACCTGTTCAGATTCTTTTCCGTCCCAGCAGGTCCAGGACAAGGTTGAGGCAAGTGAGATGCCAGGCGGAACACTTTCAGGAGGCCCTCACTCTCAAGGGCCAGGCTGCGCTTGAACGAGGCTAAGACCAAGGGGCCTCTCACATTTTGTAGCCTCACCCTTATCCTCCCCTCCCCAGACTTAGTTCTCCTCCTTTGAGTCTCAGCGTAATCAACTCTCTCTTCAGAGAGATCCCCACCCCCACCCCGACCACCTCATCAGGTTGATGCAAAAATCATTGCGGTTTTTGCAATTCTTTTTAACTTCCTAAACCGCCATTACTTTTGCACCAACCTAATAGCTAATGGTGTCCCTGTCACTAGCTAACCCACCACATTATCTTACTTTCATTTAAGGTCATTGTTACTTATTATCAAAGTATTTGTTTTGTGCTCATCTCTGACCACACGGTTACAAGTTCTATGAGGGCAGGGACTCTACCTGTTGTGTTCTCAGATATTTCCCCAGACCCCAGTACAGTGCCAGCATTCAGGCGACACTCAATAAATATCCATGGCATGAATGAATGAATGAATGAATGAATGAATGAGCTGGTCAGTGGCAAAGCCAGGATTTGAACCCAAGTTTGCCTGACTCCCAAGTCAGCCCTACTAGCCGTGACTGAGAACGGAAAGGTTTAAATCAATCGGCCGGGGACCCCCTTGGCTGTGGCTTGTGTCAGCCTGTCCTGATGGGAACCCTGTGTACCAAGGACAGGCTATGGAGGAAACTTCTGGTGGGGTGGGGGGAGGAGTTTGGCCACAATCACAGGGGCTGCTCTCTGCCTCAGGCCTTCGTGGAGCCAGCTATGCCCGCCCCCCTCGTTCTAGTTTTTATTTTTAGCGGCGAGTTTTTGGGCACAGCGGACTCTCCTTAGGAAAAGTCCAACAAGAGGATGAGGGAGGCGGTTTTGAAATCCGGTGGGAAAGTAGGTCAGGCCGGGTTGCTGGCTGGAGTCCAGACGATAAGGCCTCTGTGGAAGTTTAATAACGTGAGCGGCCGTATCCATGACACAATTCATAACTGAGAGGAAATAGCAATTAAGGGGCAATTGTGCAACGTGGGACAAGCCTTCTTCGCAGCTCATAAAAGCAGGAGGAGGAAGAGGTGACGCTGTCATTCTGGGGCCACGGGGGGCAGGGCAGGCAACCCACGGGGGGATTAGGGGGCTAAGTCTCTATATTGGTGGGTGTTACACCCATCTTTCCTCTCCCCCTCAGGCCTCAGGGAACTAGGAGGACATGTAAGGCAGAGACTCCCTTCAGCAAGCACCTACTATGTGCCCAGGGCTGGGGTGAGAGCCATAAAGCTGGCATTTTGCTACAGTTGGGAGATTTGGTCACAGCTGGACCATCTTGATGCTGCCTTGTCAAAATGGAAAATCGCTTTGATTATCTGGTGAACTGTACAACAGACACCCTTGATCCTTAGTCCATTTCCCATCCCCCCCATTCTAGTTACTACGGATTTTCAGTTTCTCCTTTATTCATTCTCTATGGTTTAATCTTTCCATGAGCACTCTTTGCTTTTATAATCAGTTAAAAACACACATACACAACATTAAATCTGCATTGGCACCTTTTCTCTTCCTTGAACAAGCCAGGCATGCACTTGCCCCAGGGCCTTTGCACTTGCTGTGCCCTCTGCCTATAATGTTCTTCCCCTAAATATCCACATGGCCTACCCCTCACCTCCTCTAGGTCTTCACTCAAATGTCCCCTCCCCATGGAAGCCCTAGCTGGCCAACCTTTTGAAAACAGCAAACCTATCTTGTACTCTCTACCCACCTCTCCTGCTTTATTTTGATCTGCAGACCTTACACCAATCAACCCTCTCCATCTGCTGAGCATTTATTTTATTGTCTGCTTGGTCCTACCAATTTGTTAACGCCACCAGCAAAGGAATTTTTGTCCGTCTTGTTCTCTGCTGCATCTTCAGTGCCAGGAACTGTACCGGGAACACTATAGGCACTCGGGAAATATTGATGAATGAATGAATGAATGAATGTTTGCTATTATTATGGACTGATAAAAAGGCTGGCTGTTTGCTGGTTTGTTAGGGGCTGCCTAAGAATGTCCAGAATGCCCCTGGGTCAAGCCTTTCTTGGATGATGTTGCTGGTATTGGAAGTTGGGGTAACCAGGGCCGGTTCGGCTGAGCAGCTATTTGCAGCTGGCACCTGTTCTGATTGGTCAGTGCTCAGGTTCAAGATCCTCCCTGGGAGCTCCTCCATCACTTTAGTTACGACTCGAAAGGCATCGACCCACGGACCCCACACACCCACGAACATTTTCATGCAAGGGAACAAAGCTCTGTATGCAAAAGGGGCTCCTTGCGGAATTTTTCACAATAGTGCACACACACACTCACACAATCAGGCAAACACACGCACACACACACACCCAGACACATGCTAACCTGCTCAAACTGGTTTGTACACTCAGCAACAGAGACTGTCCCCACCCCCCGCCTGGGTACGCTGACACATACAGCACACAGATGCCTACTCACTCACACCCACACACATGCAGTCACACAAACATGCACACACATACGCACATTCCCTTGCCTTCTTAAAGCTCTACTTTCACTCGCTCACACATTCTTGAGAACACAATCACTCCCATATATATGTACACGTACACGGTGGAGCCCCCGACAGGCACCCCCAGCTACGCCTCCTGGGACGCACACCACCCGCCCTTCCTGTAGCCGGGCCCCAGGGAGCAAGCAGGTCCTCGGCTGTGTTTTAAGGAGTGATCCCAGCCCACCCTGGATCTCCACTCTGACCCCAGGCAGCCTCCCAGCCGCCTGAAGTGACAAACCAGGGAGGGCCAGCTCCGTAAGCAGCGGGAGCACGATGTCCACAACAGCCCTGAGTCTGCCGCCTCAGGGCACGTCTGCCTGGCTCATGGTGCCCGGAGGACCCACCCACTTCCTCCCCATCAGAGAGCAGGCCAGCTCTGCTGACATCAGGCGGTTTCTGGGCCTGCCTGGCACCCAGAACAGAGGAAGGAAGCAATCTGTCCCAGCTGTGGGGGCCATCTGAGCAGCCTGGGACATGCCCGGTGGCTCCGTGACTCAGGTCCACTGTGGCTAGGCTGCCCGCACCCAAACCTGTGGGGCACTGTGCCCAGGGCAGGGTCTGCAGTCCAGGGTTCCCTGAATTGCCCCCTAGGTTGCAAGCACCTTCCCTTCCATACCTGAGAACGACAACAATGACTGATGCTCGCTGAGCACCTATTGTGTGCCAAGAACTGCTCTAACTTGCCATGGCACCTCATTAAATCCTCAACATTCCTCTGGGTGGTTACCATCATCATCCTGGTTTTACAAATAAAGAAACTGACGCACAGAGAGGTTAGGGGACGGGTCCAAGGAGCAGGATTTGATCCCAGTGATCTGGCTCCAGAGCCTACTCTCCATCACCCCCAACCTCTCCAGGTTGTTTGTTCATTGTCTGTTTTTGAAAGCTTCCAATATTCGAGGCCTCTGCACCTTTTATCTCTCTGAATCCTGGCAACAAGCTCATGAGCATGATACTGGTATTAGCCCCATTTCACAGATGAGGAAACTGAGGTTTAAATGACCCTCCTGGGGCAGACAGCAAAGAAGAGGCAGAGTCAGGTTTGTACCTGGGTCCGAGGGTTCTTTCTCCAATGCCTGGTCAGCTCCCTCATGCGCCAAAGGTTTTGAGTTGGGGAAAAGGGGGCCCGGAAAGGTCTTGGTGACCGTAGAACAGTCAGAGAAATAAAACTACATTCATGTCAACAAAAACAACAAATTTTTTTTTGTTTTTTAAAACAAGTATGAGATAATGAACACAAAATAAAATACACAGATATTTACGGGTTTGGTTTGATGAGTTCTGACAGATGCACTTAAGAATCAACCACCTAAAATCAGATACAAACATTTCCACGACCCAGGTCCCTCTGCTCCTTTTCAAACAACCGTTCATGACCACAGCCAGGTAACCACTGATCTTGTGCCATCATCAGAGGTGAGTTTTGTTTCGTCTAGAGGAGGGGTGTCCAAATTTTTTTCAACGTTTTTTTACCAAGGGCCGTATGCGGTAAAATACACAAACAGCCGGTCCACTCACTCAAGGTAAAGTACGTATTGCCTCACCTGGTTTTTTTAAGTAAACTAAACATATTTTTGGAATTTGCTGCGGGCCAATTAACAATGGATTGTGGACCGCAGTTGGCCCGCGGGCTGCAGTTTGGACACCCCTGCTCTAGAGCTTCAAATAGAGGGAACCACACAGCATGTGTTCTTTTGCTTCTGGTTTCTTTCGCTCAACATAAAACCTGCAAAACCCACTGTACTGTTTCAAGCAAGTATCAGTAGTTGGTTCCTTTTATTGCTGAGTCGTGGTCCCCTGTAAGAATGTTCCACAGCTTGTTCATCCAGCCTGCAGGGGATGGGGTCTGTTTCCAGCTGTTGCGAACACTCATTCACACTGATCACCTACTTTGGGCCAACTGCAGTTACAACCCAGTGTCCTTTGCACATACTATGTCTGTCAATCACGTATCCACTGTGGGGCCGGAGGAAATGCAGACTCAGGGGGAAGGACCCAAAGACACAGCACTCACAGAGGCACAGGCAGGGTAGGAACACCAAGCAAGGGGCAGATGGAGACACAGTGATGGCAGGTGGCCTCTGGCCCTGGGAGTGTATGTTTACTGAAAATTGAGCTGGAGCAACGGCATAGCAGCGGCCTGCATTTATGAGGCACCTATTAAGTTCCTGGCCCAGTTCTAAGCACTCTGCGTGGATCAACCCATGCGGTCCTCCAAACAACCTCTTTTATCCCATTTCACAACGGGGAAACTGAGGATGAGTGATATATCCAGAGTCACACAGATAGTGACGGGCAGAGCTGAATTTGGACTCGGCGTTCTAGCACTAAGTGTGTCTCTTAACCACAAGGCTCTACTGCCTCATTAGCACTCCTTCTGTTTAGTTGGTGCCCCTAGTGGGGCAGGCTCAAGTACTATTTTGCCCTGGAGGCATTTCTACTGGGGGTCATCTCCGCACCCGACTGGGAGCTCCCCCAGTCTGGTCAGTCAGGATCTAAGGGCCTGGTGCTAGGAGTGCATGCAGCAGGGTGGAAGGTCAAGAGCAAGACCAAATTCAGCCTTTGAATCTCGGCTGTGCCATTTGCTGGCTGTGTGACCCTAGATCAGTCACTCAACCTCTCTGAGCTCCCATTTCCTTATCTGTAAAACCAATGATGATGATTTGGGTATGTAATTGTTAGAGCTGACATTTACCTGCATTTTGCTACCTGCCTGGGGCCTCTCAATGCTTAACTCAGCCTCACAGCAACCCTGCAAAGCAGATGCTGTTTAATCCCATTTTAAAGACAAAGAAACTGAGTCTCTAACTACCAGCTCCATGCTCAAAATCTCCAAACATACATCTCCTGCCAGGAGTCTCACCTGAACCCAGACTTGAATATCCCTCTGCGACGCGACGTGCGTAACCGGCACTCCAGACCTCCAGGTAGGAAGCTGAACTTCTCATCCTCCCCGCATGACCCCCACCTCCTGCAGTCTTCCCTTCGGAAAATGCCACCTCTTCTTTCCAGAGCCTCAGGCCAAAAGCCTTACTGTCCTCACTGACTCCTCTCTTTCTCACCCATAAGCCTTTAAAAGCCATCCGATCCTAGCACTTCCCTCCCTCTGCTTCGCCCCCACCGCCAAAACCCCATCCTGGGGGTGAGTCACCAAATGTTTGCCTGGATGACTGTCGTGTCCTCCAAACTATGCCCCATTCTGCCATTTCTCCCTACCCAAAGGAAGTCAGATCACGTCTTTCCTCTGCTCACACCCTCCTGTGGCTCCCATGATACCCAGAGTAAAAGACGAGGTCCTGACAGTGGTCCACAGGTCCTGCGCGGTTGCCCCCGCCTTGCCTCCCTGGCCGTTCCCCTCCAGCCCCAGGACCTTTTCACCTGCTGTTCCCTCAGCCTGGACTCTCTTCCCAGAGAGAACCACCTGGCTCCTCTCTCCCCTCCCTCAGGTCCATGCTCAGATGGGAATTATCCAGAGGCTCCCGTGACCACCATGTTAAAATGAACAAGCCCCTTCGTTAGCATTCTTTGCCCTCCTTCTCTCTGTGGCATCGTCACCAATGGACACGTGGAATTGTACATTTTACATTTTATAGACATTATTACCAGCATTGATTTTGAATGTCTCCCACCACTGTGCCCACAGGGCAGGACTGTTTCTGGGGTGCCCATGGCAGCATACTCAGCAGCTCACTGTCGTGTGTCAGTGTTTGCTTGATACAGGTTTCTTGAATGCATGAGTGGAGCCCTGGAAGGGGTTAGTTGACTTCCCTAGGCCACCAGGTTAGGACATGTTGGAGCCAGGATTTGAACCTAGGGGGTTGAGTCCCAAGCTGTGTCCTCAACCTCCCAGGGCCTGCTTCCAGCTCAGCACCCCGAGATGGTGGCTGTCACTGTCACGATTTTAAGGGTGAGATACCCATCCGTCTCCACCTGAAAGGGAAGGCTGGGGCAGGGGGCAAAAAGAAATCAGGCCTGCTGTGGCCCTCAGCCAGGAGGAGGTGACTCATCAACCCCGTGATGACAGGTGACATTCCATCCCCTTCCCTGGGGGACTTTGGCCCGAGATAAAGGGAGTGCCCTGCTTCTGGGAAGAGGAGGACAAACCAGTGGGAGAGGTGGCCAGGCTACTGCCTGGGGGGTTGCATGTCTGGGCTGGAGAGCCCCAAGGTCCGGTCAGGAAGTGGGGGCAGCCAAGATTGGGCTGACCCCTGAGTGTCCCTTCTGGAGTCAGAGATGCAGCCCGAGTCCTCTTATCAGGAAAACGGAGCAGCCAGCCTCTTGGTGCCCCTCCAGTTTCCCGGGCATGTTTACGTGGGTCAGAACCTGAGTCCATCGGCAAACACTGTTTGAAAAGGAACATCAAGGCCACAGACCCTCGCCAGCTGAGCTATATTTGAGTTCTATTTTAATTTAAAAAATATCCAACTATACAAATAATAGCTGAATACTGTTCTGTTGCAAAAGGCTCTATCAACGCACTCCCTACTGTGAGTTTATTACATCTCTAGGATTGCATTTAGCTGCACAGACCGTGTTTCCTTGAAAATAAGACCTAGTCAGACCATCAGCTCTAATGAGTCTTTTGGAGCAAAAATTAATATAAGACCCGGTCTTATTTAACTATAAGACTGGGTGTAATGTAATGTAATGTAATGTAATGTAATGTAATGTAATACCAGGTCTTATATAATTATATAATACAATACAATATAATATAATATAAATGTAAATATAAATATAATACCGGGTCTTATATTAATTTTTGCTCCAAAAGATGCATTAGAGCTGATGGTCTGGCTAGGTCTTACTTTCAGGGAAACACGGTAACAAGTAACTCCAGGGGCTTTGCCTGTGGGAGGCTCCATTTTTCTCGTGAAAAGAAAGTCCAGAGGTGAACTCGTTCAGGAGCGTCACCAATGGCCAGCTTCCTGGTCTCCCACGTTGCTGTGTGACTTTCAGACTCATGGCAGTAGAAGGCTGCTTCACAGCCTGCCACGGTTTGCTCAGCCCCGGCAGGAGGGCAGGAAGGGGCCAGGGGTGGGCCACATCCCCCCTTAGATCAAGGACACGTGGTAGAGTTCTATTTACATCTCATTGACCAGAATCGGGTCACATGACCACCCCATTGTACCTACATACCTGCAAGGGGGGCTGGGAGGATGATTATTTTCTTTGGCCCCATTGCCATCCCATTCAAAATCGGGGTCCTATTAGTGAGGAAAAAAGGTGGCGGATGATGGGCAAACACTAGTGGATCTGCCTCGGATTTGTTTTGTGTTACCTGGATGGAAATGGGCTATAAATGTGCTTTTGCACCTTGCTTTTTTTTATTCAGCTGACACTCTGCATTTAGAGATTTGCCTTCTCATAATGTGATCTACTGCACGGTATTCCATGGGATACTATAGCAGCCCCACAGTTAGTTTCGCCTTCCCCCCAAAATGTTCAGTCTGCTAAACGATGCCGCAGTGGACATGCTCACGCACCCTCTATGCTCATGCGTACTTCCACAAAGCTGGAACCTCGGACAGACACATGTGTCTACTCTAACGGTCTGGAAGTGTTGCCATATCAACACTAGGGCTTTGCCTGTTTACTCAGGCCCTCCCACTGTGTACGGGAGGGCCTGCTTCCCACACTCACCGGCCAGGATATTGTCACTTAAATGGGCTTTTTTCCCATAGTAATTGAGGGGGGAAATCATTATTTTTGTTATAATTTGCATTTCCCTGATTAGTATGGAGGCAAAGGCCTTTGTCATGTATGTATTGTCAATTGGTATTTTCTGATGTGTTAATTTGCCTTTTTAAAGGATCTCACCATCATTTTCGACTTAATTGCTTCTTCCTTGCTGATTGGTATGTGCTCTTTTCTATTCAGGGTATAAATATCTTTTTTTTTTTTTTAAATCAGTTCTGTTGAGATCTAATTCATGTACAATAGACTGCATACATTTAAGGAGGGTTTCTCAGTCTCGGTGCTGTTGACATTGTATTTGGGGCCCGTCTAGTGCATAGTAGGATGTTTAGCAGCTTCCCTGGCCTCCACCCCAGATGTTAGTCGTGACAACCAGAAATGTCTCAGGACACTGGCGAGTGTCTCCTGGGGCCAAAATCACCCCGGTTGAGAACCTCTAATTTAAAGTGTACAACTACTGAGCTTAGATAGATGTGGGCACCCAAACCTCCTATGACCTTCAAGATTCTTGTATTTGGGTGGCAAATATTTCCCTCAGTCTGAAGCGTGGCTTCAGTTCCAAGACCTGCCCCTTCCTGTGGGAGTGCCATCAGTAGAGTCACTTCATGACTCTAAACCTCAGTTTCCCCAGCTGGGACGTGGGGGTAATATTTCTGACCAGGTAGTGATGTTGTGAGACTGGAAGGAAATAATTAATGTGGCCAACACGTAGTAGGTGCTCAATAATGCCAGCTCCCTGACCCTTCCTATATGTACGTACCACTTAGTCAGCACATACTTACTGAGCACCTACCATGTACCAGGCCTCATGCGAGGCTCTGGGTACAGTGGGGAACAGGACAGACAAGGTCCAGGCCCTCACTGGGAGGAGACAGAGAGTAAAGGAGCAAAAAAAGGGAATGAACAGGAACAGGATTCTTAAAGTGTCCTTATCATGACGCTGATCAGGGCTGGGAAGTCAATCAGCTAGTGCAGTATGGCAGCCCCCTGGGACAGCGGTGGCTCTTTGGAGAGAGTAAGGCGGTGACCTCTAGGTGGACAGTAGAAGCGGGAGCAGCAGGAAAGGGGGATCCAGGCAGCGGGAACAGCGAGCACGAAGGCAAGGGACACTTTGAGGGGCAGTAAGGAGTGAGGCTGGCTGGGACACAGCAATGGGGGGGGGCGATGAGGAGTATAGAGGTGAGAGTCAAGGTCAGGGAGGTAAAGATGGGGAGCAGACCATGCAGGCCCTTGGCCACCTAGACCGAGTTGTCTTCTTTTCTAATGTTCAGTGAGAAGCCACTCACCAAGCTCTGAGGTCTCGCTCTGCACCTAAGCCTCAGACAGTGCTCGGGCTGTGGGTTGTCCGCTCTCTGGGCCTCGGCCTGGCAATAGCCTATTAATGACACTAATAACCAACTTTTCTCTATAGGACCCAAGGCCTCAAGGCCCCTTCATCTGAGTCTGACACCAACCTGAGAAGCCAACCTGGGCTGCAGAAACCCATTTCACACATAGGGATACCGTGGTGAAGACACACGGGTGGAAAGCATCTGGCTGGGACTTGAACCCCGGGTTCTTTCAGCTAAACCTGCTTCCCCTCGATCCCTGGTAACAGCCCGAGGGTAGAGGGAGAGGGGAGCATTTTCCCTCCCTTCCTAAGACACCCTTGGACCTGGGAGTGGAATCTGCAGAGCTCCTCTCAGGCCTTTCCCACGGCAAGGCTCCTGGGCTGCTCACGGGAGGAGGGCCCTGCCCCCACTCCTCTCAGGAGAGCAGCTAAGGGTCCAGGAGGCCCAGCCCTAGGCCCAAGGCCAGATAAAGTTGGGGTAGGGCAGGAAGTACGGTGGGCCCAAGGTAGGTGGGGTCAGGATTCGGGATTTGCCCCACCTGTGGGCACTCCTGGGCCTTCCTCCTGCTGGCTGTGGACTCTGCCCTGTTTCTGGACCAGTGCCCCGGACTCCTCAGCTCCCCTAGCAGGCAAGATCTTGCAGCCCCAGACTCAGTATCTGTTGGGGTCCTGCTGGGCCAGGCCAGCTGTGCTGCCCCCACCACCTGGACCAGGCTGTGAACCCCAGGATTTGACCTGTAATAGGTACCCAGAAAACGTGTGTGGAACTGAATTGGGTCCTGCCTCAGTTTCTCCAGGTTGCACTTCCGGCCTCTGCCATGCACTCTCACTTGCCATGTGCCAGGCACACTGCTAGTTGCTGGGGATGCAACAATGCCCACCATCCATGGTCCCTGTTCTCAGGGAGCTCAGTCTGGCTGAGCTGATGCATGAGTAACCAGGTAACACTGTGCTCAACGCTGAGGGTGAGCTGGTGGGGACCACTAGTGTTCACCAACCTCCATCACCTTTTTCCTCCTCATGTGAGAATTCTGGAATATTAGCTGCCCAGATAGTGATGATATTTCCCAGCTTCCTTTGCAATTAGCTGTGGTCATATGACTAAGTTCTAGCCAATTGGACAAGTCAGTAGAAATGATGTGAAACCATGTCTGGGTCATGCCTTTAAAAGAAGTGACCCTTCCTCTCTTCCTTCTGACCGGAATGTTGATGTGATGCAGGCACTCGAGCAGCCATTTTGGACTTCACTAGAAGCTGTGAAATGAGGATGGCAGAGCAACTAGCTAGAAGGAACCTGGGTTTCTAGCATGATCCCACAGAACTAAAGCAACCAGTCAACCTTGAACTTTCCATCCCCATGCTGGAAATAAAATTCTGCCGCATTGAGCCACTGTGGGTCTCTGTTATAGCAGCTCAGATGGCAGCCTGACTTACACAGAGGAGTAAACATGTGTTTGGAGAGCCTCAGAGGTGTTTAACTTGGCCTGGTGGGGATAGGTGTGGAGGGATCCCCAGAGGAGGCAACTTTTAAATGGGGGTTTGACAATGAGAAGGAGGATTTTTTCCAGACAAAGTTCCTGGGCAGGGGCATAGTGCACAGAATCCTATGGAAATCTAGAGGCAAGAGAGGCATGGGGCTTTCGCAGGACCTAAAGAAGCTGAGGGTGGTTGGAGTGTAGAGACTGATGGGGGACAGATCCACCTCCAAGCGCCTGGAAAAGCCATGTTGAACCCTTTGGATTCAATACCCTGAGGGTAAAGGGGAGCCATGGGAGGTTTGAGCAGGAGAGTGGGGTGATTAGATTTGCTTCTCAGATCTCTCTGGCTACAGGGCAAGCAGTGGATTTTTTTTTTTTTCCATTTATTTGAAAAAAGTCGAGGTTCTGGTATGTGCCAGGCACTAAGGATTATCAGTGAACAAAACAGACTTGGTTCCTACCCTTAGAGAATTTGCAGCCCAGTGGGGTGAGACATGAGCCAACTAGTCACACAAATAAACGTGAAGTGTGATAAGGGCGATGCTGGGAGGCAGGCAGGGCTGTGAGGGGATGTAAAGCGGGGGTTGACTTGGGGGAGTTTCCCTGAGAAGGGTGATGGGGGAGCAGCAGTGGGAAGAGTTCCGGGCAGAGGGAACAGTACAGGCGGAGGAGCCCAGATAACAGCAAGGAGAACAAGAAGGGTCGGGTGGAAGATGATGGTCGAGATGGAGAAACGCCGCCCTAGATGGGGAGGGAACGCTGGGAATCTCAAAGACCAGCCAGCTTCTGGCTTGAACAAGGTGAGCAATAACAGAAGGGGCTGGGGATGGGAGGTAATTTGAAAAGAAGACCCTGAGTTCAAATACCGTGTGTTGGATTTGAGTTCCTACAAGCCACCCCAATGGACACGGTGAGCGGGTGGTTGGATCTAGGGGTTTGTCATGCACAGGGGTCCCCTGGCCAATTGTAGTGCTTCTATGCATGGACTCCCAGGCCAGAGCTCACCAAATGCTGGCCTTTAGGGGACCTAATGTATGCCAGGAACTCTGCTTATGGTAGACACGCTGGTTGCCCACTCACATCTTTGCTATCGGACTCCAGTTTTGTTGGATGTGCATCTACCCAGGTGCTCAGGGACAGTGGCCACTCCCCTCTCCAGCCACAGAGTGAAGTACAGTGGGTCTAAGCCAACTGTGGTAATTCTCATTTTCTTCGCCAGTGGTTGGTTTGGAATTTGGCATGTGATGCAATCTTGACCAATAGGAAGTCTGCAAGAGGGCTTCTGGGGATAATATTCTCGCTCATAAAAGGAAACACATGGGAGGAGATACCCCTCCATCCCAGGTTACAGCCCTTAGGGTGGGGGGTAAGAGGAGCATTTTCTCTCCACCCTAGGCTGTGACCTGGGTTTCTTGACTTGATTGTATCATATCTGTGTTGTGATGCCTGGAGCTGCAGCAGCCACCTTGAAACCATGAGGAGAGGTATCCATAAACTGCTGAGAACAGCAGAAGAGGAAAATGGAAAGAACGTGAGCTTTTGTTTGCATCTTCATGCCTTTGACTTAAACAACCTTATTAGATGAAATTATGAATTCCCCCTCCCCATTTTTTTTCTTTTTACTTGTCTGAAGGTGATTGACATAATGGCTGAATTCGTCATGCTGCTAATTTATCTCCAAAGGTTTGTTTAGCACCTCTGAATATCTATTCTCTTGACATAAAGAAAAAAGACAATAAAATATGCACCCCTATCCCCCGCTTTTTTTCTGCTACCTTTTGTCAACTGTTCTATTCCTTGTGGGTGAACACATTCTAAGAAAGAGCTCATTTGCATTGTCTCTTTTAACACTCTCAATAACTCTCTGACATTGACATTATTATAGCCATTTTACAAATGAAGAGACAGAGGCTTAGGTCAGGTAGGTGACTTTCCCAACGTCGCAAAGATCGTAAGCTACAGAGCTGGGATCTGATCAAGGCTGGTCTGACTGGAGCGCACAACTGAGCTAAAGCCACGCTCTCCTTTTCCGTCTTTCCCTTAACACGTTTTTAGTAGGAAACCATAGTCCTTATTTTTCCCTGGAAAACTCTTATTATGGTTGGTGGGAGATTTAGAGTGGGCTGCATTTCTTTGTACACAGTTAATGGCTTTGATTACATGCTTCTGGCTTCTTCTTTCTGAGAAAGGCTGCCATTGGTTGTACAATATAATCAAATCGTTTCTTATGTAAACAGCCGTCTGGCACCGGGTCAGCAGCAGTTCCATCAGTGGGAAGGTGAAAATGAAACTGCGTTCCCAACTCCGGAAAGCAATCTGCTGTTCAGCAGGAAAAGATCAAGGGTTAATGACAGGGAGTTGGGCAAAGGCTGCCGCTGTGGCTCTCAGCATTATCGGGAGGCGGGAACAAAGAATGGTTGTTAAATAGGTTTGTTACAAAAGTTATTTCCTAATGTAATTCATGAAACGCTTGCCAAAACATTAGGCACATCCTTCGAAAGCACAAGGGAACTGAAAAAAAAAAAAAGAGAGAAAAGAAAGAAAAAGAGGTTTCTGAAATCAATTATGGAACTCTTAGAAAAGGTTAATATCCTTAATATACAAAGAGTTCTTGCAAAACAATAGGAAAAAGCAAACACCATATTATAAATTGACTACTCACAAAGGAAGAAGTACACAAGGTAGGGAGGCATAGGGAGGCAAGATCCACCCTGCCAGTAATCCAGGAAATGCAAATAAAACCTACAACGATTTTGTCGTTTTGCACCTATCAGATTGGCATAGAATGGCAGTGTGCGCCATGACGCTCAATAGGCAGCAATTGTAAAGCAACTCAGAAATGTAACTTTGGGGCATTTATCCTAAGGATATAGTAATAGGCCAAGAATTCTCTATGGGCAATGGTGCTCATTACAGCATTGAAAAATAATAGCGAAAAACGGAGGGAAAAAACCCAAAAGGGTTCATTAAGTAAACAATGGTAAACTTACATAATGAAATACCGTATTAAAAATTAAATATAAAAATTTGTATTTAATTTAAAACACAAATTAAAAATGACAATAGAGAGAGATGTCACCGACATACTGTAGAGAACAATAGTTTCACATGCATGATCTAGTTTGTACTAAGTTGTGTGTGCCCACGCATGTATATTAAAGAGTATTCCAAAGGAGGTTTACCAAAACGTCAGCAGTGTTTATGTCTGGGGGGTGGGATTTTCAGTAGTTTTTGCTTTCCTTTAAGTCAGAGTTTCTCCACCTGAGCACTAGTGACATTTGAGATCAGGTAACTTTTAGTTTTGAGGGAATGTTCTGAGCATTGGAGGATGTTTAGCAGCATCCCTGACCTCTACCCACCAGATGCCAGTAGCACATCTACCCCCTCTGTCATGCAAACCCAAAACGTCTCCAGACTTGGCCACATGTCTCCCGGGGGACAAAAACCACCCTCCGTTGGGAACCACTGTTTTAAATACTTTTCTGCATTATTTAAATATTTGAACAACAAGCATGTATTGTTATCATAATCGAAAAACAAACACATTAAAAAATACTCGGTAAAGTCATTTGTTGCTTTGTGAATTGGCTGTGGGTTTCAGTCAGTGGAATTCAATCAGGGAGCAGAGAAATCTGTTACCTTCTCGCCTTTGCTACAAGGCTCTGGTGAAATACCTAGACATCGGCAAAGATATTCCTGGATTGGTCTTTGCTCAAAGAAAACTTCTTATTTTCCCCTCCAGATTTTAATATAATTAAACCCCGGGGGTGTATGCTTTGACTCTCTTGCCCCTCTCTCTTCTCGGGGTAACTGCTCCAATTTGGGGAGTAGCCACACCTTCCTCAGGCTGTACCGTCCTTTTGAGGAGAGCGGACTGTCTTCCTGGATTCAAACCTAAGCTAATTTTCTAAATCTCATCCTCTGGCCATGGCTACTGGTTCAAGGATGGACATGTAATAAGTCTGGTCCATTGAGTCTAGAGGGGACTCAGGGTTGTGAGTTTCCAGAAAACATACATTTCAGGTACTCCTCAGAAGCCACTCAGAGAGATCTGTGTCTGAAGAGAGTGAGGCCTGCAACTGCTGTACCCATTTTAGCCCCATGAAGAAAGCCAGCCAGAGGGGGAAAAACATCAGCACACAGAATCACAGAGCTGGGTGAAACACAGAGGAAAAGCATTGGCGCTCTGATCGAACCAAGCCTGAAGCCCACATTCTCCTAGGCTTCTTGTTTATGGGAGCCAGGAACTCTACAGTCAAGTCCGTTTGAGCTCTGTTTCTATGACTTGCAGCCCCAAACTAACAGACGCAACCTTCTTTGGTGACAGAAATTCCTCCCAAACCTCTGCTTCCATGTCATTTCAGCAAATACGTATTGGACACTTCCTGTATACCAGGCTCATTGCCTGATCCTGAAGGGGAAAAGATGAACAATCCCTTCCCTGACGAGTGTGCTGCCTGGTTAGGGGTGGGGGATGGAAGAGGACAACAAATAGGCAATGTGACTTGTGTTTTGATGACAGGGACACAGGGACATGGTCCAAGCATGGACATGGGGAGGGGAAACCCCGACTGAGCCAGTCTTGAAGGGAGAATGCAAAGAGGGAGCAGGATGTTTGGACAGAGGGAGCAGCCCCGGACACTGGAGAGATCGCTGTGGGCTTGGGGCAGGGAAGCTCTGAGGAAAGAGAAGAGCTGTTGGGGGTTGGGCATGACCCCAGAGGAATTCAGGTGACCCTGCATAACAGGGACCCAAGCAGAGGCTGGGTCCCCAGAGATAAACCCTTGCCTCCCCTGTCTCTTGCTACAATCCAGCTGTTAGCAGAGAAGGTAGGGGGTTGGGAGAGGGCACTTGTCGAAGCCCAACTTTTCCATCCCAATGATGGAAAGACTAAGGTACCAGCAAAGAAGATGCTTCATGACTAATATTCTTGCAATAACATTCATTCCACCCAAGCACTACTATGGCAGACGGCAAAGATCAACCTGGTCTCACAGCTTGGTGGGAGACAGGTATCACCTAATGACTTTAAAAAATATATAAACTTCAACCATGCTCTGGGGTCCTCTGATAGAGGTGTTTGACATCTGCGGGAAGTCAGGGAAGGCTTCTTGGAGGAGGTAGCACTTGAGCTGAGAACTGAAGAGTGAGAAGGAGTTCCTTTGGCAAAGGCAGGAAGGAAGGGGTTTTAGGCAGCCGGAACAGCTTGTACAAAGGTCCTGTGGCAGGAAGAAGTGTGTGAGGAAGAAAGACGGATATGAACAAGTCCTTTGCCTTTACCCTGTGTTTTCATGGGTCCTGGGAGCAAGTGTGCATCATTTTCATGCTGCCAGGTAGGTCCTGTTATCTCCATTTTGCAAATGAGGAAACTGAGGCACAGAGCAGGAAAGTGACCTGAAAAAGGACACAGCCAGGAAGCAGTGAAATGGGACTTGAACTCACGTTCCTCATTCTACCCTGGCGTGTCTCTCCTGCGAGTCAACCAGCAGCTTTCTGCCTGATGGGATATTTTTCTTCTTTGAGAACTCAGTATTTCTCAAAGTGTGGTCCTAGGATCCCTGGGCAGGTCCCCAAGACCCTTTCAGGGGGATTCACAAGATTGCTTGCCTTTTTCAGTCTCATTCTACATGAGTGTCAAGAGTTTGAAAAGTTCATTGATAGGTATTTAGACTCCGCATGGCAACTCAAGTTTAAGAAATTACCATGGGCCAGTTTGGGTGTCACATTAAAAAATATCCACAATATTTCCCCCTTTCCAACTATGTGCCTTCGTAAAGCTGAGTTTTCTTCAGCTACTTCAACCAAAACAAAATATCACAACGGACCGAATGCAGAAGCAGACAGGAGGACCCATGTCATCTGTTAGGCCAGCCACTGAGAGACTTGCACAAGTGCAAACAGTGCCACTCATGCCACTTTTCTCAGTACATTCTTTTGTTTTGACATATATAATTATTTATTACAAAAATATGCCAATTCTATTGACATCTACTGCATTTATTATTTTGAAGTGAATAAAAAATATTTTATAAATTTCTTTGTTTTAATTTCTAATATGAATATTGATTGATACAATCCACTCCAACAAAAGCTCTTTGGGGTCTTCAATAATTTTTTTTCAATGTAAAGGAATGCTGAGACCAAAAATGTTTGCAAATGCTGCATTAACTGGTATTTCCTCCCTCTTCACCATGCCTGCTACCCACCCCTCTTCCCCACTCCCCTCACCCCCCACCACGGGACCCCTGCTTTTCTTCCTTTCTCCCCTTGGTCCTTCCCCCACATAAGGCAGCCCTGGGCCAGTCTGTGTTCGGTGCCTCCAGGAAGGGATGAGGAAGGGATGGGATACCAAGTCCAGCCATCCTAGGAAGCTTCCGGGCTTTGGAGTTTCAAAAGCCGAGGAGAGCAGGAAGAACTCATATTTGTGAAAAAGTGTCCTGCAGAGAACAAGGCTCTCCCACTCAGAAGCAGAGACAGGGTTCCAGGGTGGGGGCAGGGAGAGGAGTGGCATGTGTGCTCCCGGGCCTGAGACCAAAGAGGCTGGAACTGCAGGTAGGAAAGGCGCATCTGGGATCCTGGAAAGGCCGCCTCCAGCTGGCCCCTAGGAGTGGCCAGGAAACAGCCAAAGGACCCCAGGACACAGGCGATGGGAAGGGGCAGCCCCAGCACCATTTGGGGCACTGTAGGTGGGATGCATGCCCCTGCTCTCACTCCTGTCCCCAATACCTCAGCCTCACAAAAGGCTGGGAGCCCCGAAGTGGGGAAGGGGTCTGGGGAGAAATGGAAATCAACCACCAGAGAAGTTTCCACCAGCCTGGCAGAATGATGGCACAACATGAAAATTACGTTCAGTTTGAAATAACATAAAAACCAAAAGACAATGTAGCTCCATTTGTGAACTGGGACTCATACCCACTGCATGTAAAAGCCTTACTTGTGTGGGGCGTGACCTCCTGCCAGTCCTCTGGCCCAAGGTCACACAGAGGAAGGGGCAGAGCTGGGGTGTGCCTCAGGCCCTGACTCCAGCACCCATGCCCTTCACCATCAGGCTATGCTACCGTGTTTCCCCGAAAATAAGACCCAGCCGGACCATCAGCTCTACTGCGTCTCTTGGAGCAAAAATTAATATAAGACCCGGTATTATCATATTATATGATATCATATCATATCATATTATATTATTATTATATTATTTTATATATTATATTATATTATATTATAATTTTATAAGACCTGGTTTTATATTATAGTAAAATAAGACCGGGTCTTATATTAATTTTTGCTCCAAAAGACGCATTAGAGCTGATGGTCCGACTGGGTCTTATTTTGGGGGAAACACGGTGGTGGGGTTGCTCGTCCCCAAGGCCTGGGTAGCGTCTGCCAGAGTGTGGGGCTCAGAGTGTGAAGCTGGGCCTGGGGCTTAGCCCCTGGGCTTGGAGACGGACACAAGGCCCTCGGGTGGGCAGAGGCTGCTTGTCAGTGAAGGACGCGCGGTGCTGACCCAGGTCCTCTTGCCTGGGCCTTGCCCCACGTGCCCCCGCTGCCTGCCGAGTAGTCGGGTGGAGCGGTGAGGCTGGCAGGACAGGTTCTGCCAGGTTCTCTGCCTGGGCTGGTGCTGCCCACACCCTCATGCTCTTCCTGGAGAGGAGGATGCATAGATGCGGCAGAAATGGGCCCAGAAAAGGCCAAGAAATTGGCTCGGGGTCACACAGGGTTTGTGGGAGAGCCATAGCCACACCTGAGAGAGCCTGGAGGGGAAGCAGAGGCCCTGGGGTACAGAGCTGGGTCCGTGTCTGCCCCTGTAGAGGGCTCAGGGGGCAAGGGGGGCGGTGAGGGGCCAAGTTCCAGATGGTTCCCGACCTAGGCTCCTTGGTGTCCCCCTCACACCCCCATATCCAAACCATCATAACTGTATGCCCTAAATCTCTCTCAAATTGGACCACGTCTCCCCTTCTCCACGGCCATCCCCCAGGCCAGGCCACTATCCTCTCCCACATAAACCGTGGCAGTTGCCTTCTCTCTACTCTCCCTCTCTACTCCACCATCGCCTGCCAACTGTCTCTTCTCCACACGCAGCCAGAGAGATCCTGACAGAACCCAAGTCACA